>NC_055997.1:12558279-12877489 GCF_018446385.1 Zingiber officinale
ATGGTTTAAGTTATTCGGATTTCAATTTGGTTCAAAGTTTGCTAACTTAATCAACTTAACCCCCTTAACCCTCCCCCTTTGACATTCATTAAAAAACATGAATAGATATATAAAAAAATATGCTAAGGAAAGTAAACATAGAAAAAAAATTACAATAAAATAATTCTCAGGATTACTTGAGGGAGGAAAATGTTATAACCATACTCTTTTCTAAAAAAAATGTTTTACAACGTATGATTTTTTTCAAAATAAAAAATATTTTACAACATATGTTGAAGAATATTCAAAGATAGTTTTAAAACCACTTAGCATTCCAGATTGATAAAGAAAATAACTTATTAAAAATCTCAAAAAAAATAGTTTTGAAAACACCTTTTCAAAAACTTTTTCAAAGTATTTTCAAGACATCTTCTAAAGTAGATTTTAAAAAAAATTAAAGATATCTTTCAAAACAAATTTGAAAACATTGTATATTAGCATTTTCACAAGGCTAATAAAGTTGAAAAAACTTTAAAATCTACTAACTCTAGAAATTTTAAAGTTTTCCAAATTTTTTTAAAAAATGCTAAATTCTCCAAAAATAAACTTAAAAGATTTAAAGTTAAAGTTCTCCAAAGCAAAAGTTAAAATACTAAGTGTTGCAACATTTGAAATTATTTTAAAGTAGTTTGGAAAGATTGAAACAATTTTCAAAACATGTGATAATCTTTTCCAAAAATGGATTGTTGAAAAAATAACATGAATGTTTTCAAAATTTATTGACTTATTAATCCTCCCCCTGAACCTGAGCTTATTTCAAAATAATCTAGTCAACTATAAATTGTCCTTAACTGTCTAACTATTAGTTACTAACTAATTATCAGAAGATAGCAGTGTTCACTTGGTTAGTCAGGTTAGGTCTTTGTATCCAGTTAGTGTTCGACTAACCTGGATTACTTAACCTGATTGCTATAGATTTAGTATTTAACCCTCAGACTTATGTTGATGCACTGATATAAGCATCTTAAGTCCAGACAATATGCCTATGCATCTTACCCATTTCTAAGTTTGACAATACACAAACAAGGTAGCCCTAATGTGTTGGTGAGATGCTCAAGTCCTAGATTTATAGGAACATATTTTCTATGAATTTGATATAGGCTAAGGCTAAAATTAATTTTGAAAATTCTAAAACTAAGGAATTTTGAGAAAACTATATAAAGAATTTTACCCTAGAATTTGAAAATTTTTGAAAATATTTTTGAAAATAATGGTCTTAGTCTATTACACACATTCCTAATTGTCGACATAAGTTGCTAAATTCACTTTCAGGGAGGGGTTTGGTAAATATGTTAGCTAAGTTTGACTTGGACTCAATGTACTTGAGTTCAATGTCACCTTTAGTGACATGATCCCTGATAAAGTGGTGTCTAATTTTGATGTGTTTGATTCTTGAATGATGCACAAGATTTTTTGTTAAGGTAATTAAACTAACATTATCAATTAGTACTTTTGTAATTTAAATTTTAAATTAAAATCTTTTAGAGTGTGCATCATCCATAATAATTGTGCAACACATTCTCCTATTGCTATATATTCTGCCTCAGTAGTGGATAAGGCAACATAATGTTGTTTTTTACTAAACCAGCTGATAAGTGATAGTCCAAGTAACTGACACCCACCACTTGTACTCTTACAGTTTAGTTTACAATTAGCATAGTCTGAGTCAGAGTAACCTATGAGTTCGAAGTTAAGTGTTCTAGGATACTAAATTCCTACATTTGATATTCCTTTTAGATATCTGAAAATTCTTTTTACGTTAGTTAAGTGGGATTCTTTAGCACAAGTTTGGTATCTAGCACACATACTACCCGTAAATAAAATATCAGGTCGACTTGCGGTTAAGTATAGAAGACTACCTATCACACTCCTATAGTATTTTAGATCTATGGGTTTTTCATTTGGGTCATTGTTTAAGGTTGTGTTAGTTGTCATTGGCATTTTTATTTCCTTGGTGTTTTTCATTCCAAATTTTTTAAGTAATTCTTTGATATACTTTTGTTGGTAGACATAATTTCCTTCATTAGTTTGTTTAATTTGTAAACCTAAAAAGTAAGTTAGTTTCCCTACTAAGCTCTTTTCAAATTCTTGTTCCATTAAGGTTATAAATTCTTGTAAAAATTCTGAATTAGTTGAATCAAAGATTATGTCATCTACATAAACTTGGGCTATAAATATATCTTCGTTGTGTGATTTCACAAAAAAATTTGAATCAATTTGTCCTTGGTTGAATCCTTTGGAAATTAGGTATGAGGTCAACCTTTCATACCAGGCCCTAGGTACTTGTTTAAGACCATATAATGCTTTCTTAATTTAAAGACGTGGCCAGGATGATCTAGACTCTCAAACCTAGGTAGTTGACTTACATAAACTTCTTATTTTATTAGCCCATTTAAAAAAGTAAATTTAACATCCATTTGATAAAGCTTAAATCCTTTATGGGTGGCATAGCTAAGTAGTATTCTAATAGACTCAAGTCTAGCTACTGGGGCATATGTTTCATCATAGTCAAGTACTTGACTAAACCCCTTAGCAACTAGTCTAGCCTTCTTTCTAATATTCTCTCCATTTTCACTTAGTTTATTTCTGAATATCCATTTTGTTTCTATTATCTTTTTATTGTTAGGTGGTGGTACTAAGTCTCAGACTTCGTTTCTTTCAAACTAGGCTAGTTCTTCCTGTATAGCTATGATCTAGTCTGGGTCAAGTAAAGATTCTTCTATCATTTTGGGTTCCATTTTTGAGATCAAAAATATTTGACTTAAATTTTTAAAGGATGATCTACTCTGAACTCTTAGGTATGGGTCACCAATTATTTGGTCAACTGGATGGTTTGGGTTAACTCTTATAGTTCTAGTAGGTTCACTTACTTGAGGTTGATCTTCTTTATATTCGTGACTTAGGCTTTCACTAACTCTCCCTTGACTACTATTACCTTGAACAAAATCAATTGTTTGAATCTGGATTTGTTCTAAGTTTTGGTTGGTCTCTTCAAATTTTACATTTGAGCTTTCTTCAATTCTTAGTATGACTTTATTATATACTCTGTAACCTCTATTGTTTAATGAGTAACCTAGAAAGATATCATTTTCTACTTTTAAGGTAAACTTTTCTAAGTGTTCTCTTGTATTTAGTATGTAGGTTGGACATCCAAATACTTTAAAGTATTTAATATTAGGTTATTTATTATAATAGAGTTCAAATGAGGTTTTATTGTATGTTTTATTTATTGTGGTTCTGTTTTGTATATAGCAGCTGTGTTAACTGCTTCTGCCCAAAAATATTTTGGTAGTTTATATTCATTTAACATTGTCCTAGAGGCTTCAAATAGCTTTCTATTCTTTCTTTCTACTATTCTATTTTGTTGGGGTGTTTTAGGGCATGAAAATTCTTGATAATACCCATTTTCAAGGCAGAATTGATTACATTTGTGATTTTTAAATTCTCCTCCATTATCACTTCTGATTCTTTTAAGTTTTTTTGTCTTTTTCATTTTTAATTTGTTTGCAAAAATTACTAAAGACTTCAAATGTTTCATCCTTACTTTTCAAGAATTTTACCCAGGTAAATTTAGAATAATCATCTATTATTACTAGGTAGTAAATACTCTCATTTATTGATTTGATTCTATAGGAGTCAAATAGGTCCAAGTGCAATAGTTCTATTATAGAATTTGTTTGAAGTTGATTAGTTGATTTGTAAGTTGACTTTGTTTGTTTTCCTTGTTGACAGACATTACAAATTGTTGAGTCTAAGTTGGGTGACTTTGATAAGCCTCTAACTAATCTATTTAATTTACTTAGATTTCTAAAGTTTGTGTGTGACATTATTCTATGCCATAACCAGGTTTTTTTTTTTTGTATCAAGTGGCACTCAAGTGAGGAAGAAGTTAGGTTGATTGCATAGATATTGTCCTTCCTAAATCCTTTTAGTTTTATGGTAGGGTCATCTATGTGCTGAACTAAGCATTAAGAGGATAGGAACTTAAACTTATATCTTGAATCACACAATTGACTAATGCTAAGAAAGTTGTACTTGAGATTTTCAACAAGTAATGTTTTCTTAATAATAAAATCAGTTTTGAGTTCAATATTACCTATCCAATTACCTTTAGTTTGTCGTTGTTTCTAAAGGCAACTATTCTTAATCTTTTATATGTTAATTGAGTGAATTTGATGTAATCCCCAGACATGTATTTGGAATAACCACTGTTCAATATTCACTTGGTTTCCTACAACCAAATTAAATTTGATTTGAGATTCGATTAAGGTGGAAAAGTTAAGTTTAATTTTAATTTTTAATTTAAATTTTAAGTTTTATGTTTAATTTTAATTTTAAATTTTAAGTTTAATTTTAATTTTATGTTTAATTTTAAATTTAAATTTTACGTTTAATTTAAATTTTAAGTTTTATGTTTAATTTTAAATTTAATTAATTTTAATTTTAATTTTAATTTTAATTTTAAATTCCTTAGTCATCTCACCCGATCTACGTTTTCAATTAGGAAATCCTATAATTTTATGGGATGAGTTAAGTTTGATTTCAGGGTTTGATTTAACTTTGTGTTAGATTCAGGTTTAGCTTTGAGTTGAACAAACAACCATTATTTGGATAAACTTCTGGGCTATAGTGAGTCACCTGGACATCATTAGAGTAATCATACCGTCGAGGTTTTCCAAATAGTCCTATCCATTGAACTTAGTTCAAAACCTTGGTCTAACTAGTAAGGATCCGTAATAGGTAGCTTCAGTTAGTTCTACTAAGACAAATGTACCAGGTCAAAGCCATATCTTCCTAGAAATGCATAGACAGAGTTTCCTTAACTTACTATCATCCAAAACTTCACCAGTACCGTTGATCAAGTTAAACTGTTGTCCCTATTTTAGTTAGTCCTAATTACCCAGCCAGGTAAATTATTATTTTAGATGTGCCAACTAATTTGGAGTCTCCCCCTGAATTATTGAATCTTTTAGATTAAGTTTTGGGTTTATGTCGATTAGTTTTATAGTTGTAGTATACTCGGTTATAGCTTGTGTTTATTGTTGGGACCAAAAGTAGCTAGAGGGGGGGGGGGGGTGAATAGCTCGTCGCGTTCGCTCGGTGCTCGGCGTTGCTTGTTCCTTCAAAGATGTGCAGCGGAAAATACAGAAACAAATACAACAACGCTAACACGGTTGGTTTACTTGGTATCCACCTCACAAGAGGTGACTAGTCCAAGGATCCACACCACGCACGCACCCTCCACTATGAAAACACTCCTTTTCGGTAACTACCGAGGGCGGAGAAGCCCTACAAGACTCTCCGTACAAGAAGAAAGGAAAGGGAAACAAAATACAAGCGCAAAGCTTACAATGAGTACAGAAAACCCTAACCCTAGCTTCTCTTCTTGCCTTTGATCCGCCTCTTGACTTGGAAAGCTTCCAAGATCCTTCAAGAACTGGCGATCTGATCTTTGAGAGCGCTGTGGAGGAGCTGGCGAAGATCTGAGATGAATTCGTGAAGAGATTGCCGCAGCCATCACACGCCTGCAGCTATAAACGACGTCAACGGTCGGATCCCGATCGATTCGAATGTTCCCAATCGATCGGGGAGGCTTTGGATCGATCCACGGATCGATCCAGGCGCGTTTCGCGAAAGCGCTGGATCGATCCACGGATCGATCCGGCGCTTATCGAAGCGGCGCGTCCCAATCGATCCGATCGATTGGGACCTCTGAATCGATCACGGATCGATCCGAGGCTCTGTCACCGGGGCGGTGCGGATCGATCCGATCGATCCGAGCTGAATCGATCCGATCGATCCGAGGCACGGATCGATCCATCGATCCGGCGACTGATTTTGTCCAAAACCAAGTCCCAAACCTCCCAAACCAACATCCGGTCAACCTTGACCTGTTGGTATGTCATGCCTAGCATCTAGTCACTCCCTTGACCTGCTAGGACTCCCTTACCAAGTGTCCGGTCAATCCCTTTGACCCACTTGGACTTTTCTCTGTGCCAAGTATCCGGTCAATCCCTTTGACCTACTTGGACTTTTCTTTCATGCCAAGTATCCAGTCAATCCTTTGACCTACTTGGACTTCCCAGCACCAGATGTCCGATCATCCTTGATCCATCTGGATTTTCCCTTGCCTGGCTTCACTCACCAGGACTTTCACCTAGCTTCACTCACTAGGGTTTTCCATCTGCCTAGCTTCACTCACTAGGACTTTCACCTGGCTTCACTCACCAGGATTTCCACCTGCCTAGCTTCACTCACTAGGACTTTCACCTGGCTTCACTCACCAGGATTTCCATCTGCCTGGCTTCACTCACCAGGACTTTTCTTCTGCCTGGCTTCACTTACCAGGACTTTCCTTCTGCCTGGCTTCACTTACCAGGACTTTCCTTCTGCCTGGCTTCACTCACCAGGACTTTCATACTGCCTAGCTTCACTCACTAGGTCTTTCATTTTGCCTAACATCCCAGTTAGGACTTCCCAGTCAAGTATCCAGTCAACCTTGACCTACTTGACTCTTCTTCAATCAATATCTTATTGTCAAACATCTAAACCCAAACCAAGACTCAGCTTGGTTACCCAGGTCAACCTTGACCTGAGGGATATTGCACCAACATTTATATTGTATTCATTTAAGTTAGGTTTAAATAACTTAAGGTTTTTCTTTTATTTTGTATTTATTTTTGAAGATTTAACTTTAGAGTTTAAGGGAGAGTCTTTTGATTTAATTTGATTTATATAATAAAATTTTTCTTTAGGTATATAATATTGATTGAGTCCTACTTGCGTGGTTATACATGTTGGTGTAATATTCCCTGGGTCAAGTTGACCAGGTTGACTAAGCTTGAGTTAGCTCAAGCTTGAGTCTTGATGTTTGGATTTCGATGTTTGACAATACATGGAGATTGCAGATGCAATCGTCCGATTGGGGAGATTGTTGATATAATTCCCCTTTGATCAAGGACTGACTAGTTTGATGTGAAGAAGAGTCAAGCAGGTCAAGATTGATCGGATACTTGACTGGAAAGTCCTAACTGGAGGTTAGGCAGTTAGAAAATCTTGGTGAGTGAAGTCAGGTGAAAACCCTAGTGAGTGAAGCTATGTGAAAGTCCTGGTGAGTGAAGTCAGACAGGAGGAAAGCCCTAGTGAGTGAAGCTAGGCAGAAGGAAAATCCTCGTGAGTGAAGCCAGGTGAAAATTCTAGTGAGTGAAGCTAGGTGAAAGTCTCAGTGAGTAAAGCCGGTCAGTGAGAAAATCTTGGTGGGTGAAGCAGGGTGAAAACTCTAGTGAGTGAAGCTAGGTGAAAGTACTACAGAGTGAAGCCAGACAGATCAAAAGCCCTAGTGAGTGAAGCTAAGCAGATAGAAAAACTTGGTGAGTGAAGTCAAGCACATGGAGATCCAGGTGGGTCAAGGTTGACCTGACACCTGGTGTTGGGAAGCCCAAGTAAGTCAAAGGATTGACCAGATACTTGATACGAGTAAATCCAGATGGGTCAAGGGTGACTGGACATATGGTGAAAGTCCAAGTGGGTCATAGAGGACCGAACACTTGGCACGAGATGATAAGTCCAAGTGGGTCAAGGTTGACCGGATACTTGGCACAAGGAGAAAAGTCCAAGTGGGTCAAAGGATTGACCAGACACTTGGTGAAGAACTCCCAGCAGGTCAAGGTTGACCAGATGCTAGGTGGAAGGAGTCCCAACAGGTCACGATTGACCGGATGTTGGGTTTAAGAACCTTGGACTTGAGTTTAGGCAAGTCAAGGTTGGGGCAATTGATCGGATGATCGATTGACCCAAGCCCAATGATCAGCCGATCGATTGGGAGAGTGATGCGACAAGCAGCGGCTCAATCGATCGGCCGATCGATTGGGTGCAGTTGTCGCGGACATAGAAGCTTCCCCAATCGATCAGCCGATCGATTGGGCACCTCCAATCGATCGGTCGATCGATTGGAGCTGGTTTTTCTCGCGTGATCGCGAGGAAGCTTGAATTAATCAGTCGATCAATTCAGGTCTTATTCCAGAGAGCACAGAGGCCCTCTGAATAGATCAACCGATCGATTCAAGCCTCCTCAATCGATCAGTCGATCGATTGGAATACGACCGTTGTGTAGGATACAAGTTTTGGATGATCGAGATTGTTGGGATCTGACATGTCAATCGATTGGGAGGAGCCCCAATTGATTGGAAGCCCTAGAAGTGCAGATATAAAGGCGACGAAGCGTTCAAACGCTATAACCCTTCTTCCCGATCTTCACGCGCTCTTCCACGACGTTCACCACCAGTTCTTGGATGTTCTTGGAGACAAGTGTAGGTGCACTTCCAAGGTTCAAGAGGCATCAACAACCAACAAGTGAGCAAGAAAAAGGTGTTTCTTTGTATTCTTATATTTCTCTTCTTGCGTGTGTTGTATTTGTTGTGTGAATATTGTACGAGGTTTCTCCACTTCCGGTAGTTATCGAGAATGAATATTTTTATTAGTCGAGTGAGCGTCGTGTGTGGATCCTTGGATTAGTCACCTCTTCTTAAGGTGGATACCAAGTAAATGCCTTATGTTAGCGTTGTGAGTGTTTGCTTCGAGTTCTTTTTTGATGTACATCATCACGAAGCAAGCAACAACGAGCACGCGATGAGCTATTCACCCCCCCCCCCTCTAGCACAAATCGAACCTAACAAGTGGTATCAGAGCGAGGTCGCTCTTCACTAGAATCATCGCCGGAAGAGGCAACGAGCTAGAGGGAGAAGAAGTTGAAACAAATTTCAACAAGTTGAAGACTTCATCAAAGGCTCAACTTCAAATGGAATTCCAAGATGGACTTGGATTCAACACAAGGGTGCCTCCACCATTCACGATGATGAGCTTTGATTCTTGGAAATCAAGGATTGAAAATTTTCTTATGATGGGCATAGAGCAATGCTTTGCTCTAATGGAAGGCTTTGAAGCTCCAATAAATTCAAAAGGCAAAATTCTCAAGAAGAACAAGTGGAGTCAAGAGCAAATCCAAAGATGTGAGGCCAACGATAAAGTGACTAAGTTATTGGTCAATCTATTGCCAAGCGACATCTTGGAGCAAATTGGAGAATTTGAAGACGCCAAGGAGCTATAGATCAAATTGGATAAAATCCATGAGGTTCCCTATACTGTACCAAATCAAGAGAAATCCAAAGAGGACAACTCATTGGATCAAGACCAAGAGGAAGAGGACTCGGAAGTTGAGAGATGCTCAACATCTAAAAAAGAAGTCCAAGAAGCTTCATCTTCAAAAGAATGCAACGCAAAGGGCAAAGAGGGAGGATACTCCTTATTCCATGTACAAGATGAAGATGAAGAAGTCTCCACCTCTAAGATTGAGAGGGAGCGACATTTGGTGACTCCGGACCAAAAAGAAGGAGAAGCTTCTACTTCCGGGTCAAGTGGAGAAAATGAGGCATCCTCCAAAATCAAGAGACATCAAATGGAGGATCAAGTGTCATCCCTACACGTGAAAGTATAAGTAGTTCAATTAAAAATAAAAATTATATTATATATTTTGAGTGTAGGGAACATGGGCACTACAAGAGTAAGTGCCCTAAATTGGTCAAGAAGAAAGGCTAAATGACACCAAAGGACAAGGAGAAGCCCAAGGAGACCGCCCCCACAACAAAGAAGAGCAAGGAGCATATTATGTGCTTTTCTTGCAACCAAAAAGCACATTACCAGAGCCAATGTCCAAAAGGGAAGAAATCGATCAAAGCCAAGAGTGGAAGCACAAGTCAAGGGGGAGCTTCCAAGATAAAACCCAAGATTTCATTTATTGAGCCTATCCCTTTGAATCATGGTAAAAAGCATGCCAGTTCTAATTTATATTATTTAAATATAATTTACCATAAAAATATGAGGCATGGTAGAATTGATGAAAATCATGTGGCTCTTCATTCCAAGACTACCTCACCTAAGGTTAGAAAGGTAGATAAACTACGCAAGAACACTAAGGCCTTAGGTATAAGCCTAGAAATAGAAATTCTCAAGGATTTAATGATAAACCAAAGTCTAGGGATTTATGGAAAGAAAATCAAGTCTTGAGATCAAGATTTGACAAAATTGAAAAGATCCTAAAAAGGATGGAAGGTATCCTTAAGGGACAAAAAGAACATAACCTAGGTTTAGGAAACCAAAAGTCATCCAATAGCCATAGAGGTTTGGGATACAAACCTAAGGCTAAGAAGGATGTAGCTTCATATCATAGGGTTCCATATATCTATGGAACCAATCCTAGGTCTAGGAGTCAAGTCAAGGATATAAGGGAAGTTATCCTTAGGATTATCTTTGAAACAACAAATGTGACTAAGACTTTTAAGAAGTCAAAAAAAGTCACCAAGAAGGTCACAAGGGAAGCTATCCCTAGAGTTGACCTAGAAAAAGTGACCAAGACTTCTAAGAAGCCTAAAAAGGTCATTAGGAAGGTATCTAGGGAAGTTATCTCTTGTGAATACCTAGAACACTCAAGGAGTACCAATATTTGAGTTCCTACGAGTATATTCTCTACACCCTAGATGGGTTAGAGAATGTCAACTCTAATTGGAAAGGTAGTTAACCCAACCTTGATAAAGTTGACACTTGGAGGTATTTTCAAGATTTTTGTTAACCTTTGAAAATGAAGAGGATAAATTGGTTACTCTTTGGAAGAGTAAAATGTGCCAAACTTTGAGGAGTTATAATTAATTTAAATTTCACAATTAATCAAGAGTAAAAGAAATGTCCAGTTGGGTTTTGACATTTTCTTGGGGAAATGTGGGCAATCTAGGATTAAATTTTAAGTTAGCTAAGGATTAGAGATACTTAGATAGATAATCTATGTATATTTTACTTATGCTAATTTGTCATGATTGTTTACCTATCATATGTCATGACATCATGTGTTGTATTCATCTTTATTATGAAAAACACAACAAAAATATTTGTCATGTTATATATACATCATGTAGCTATTGTTGGTTGGTTCTAGGAAGATCGTACCGGTTCCACTGTATAAAAATTTTATACAAGTGTCGAACCTTTCTTAACAACCTATTGTGTTCTTTAAAAATTAAATTAGGAATCGCAAACGGAACTTAACATTATTGATTCCAATTTTAACTTATCTGTTCTTAATGGTTTAGACTTGGATCGCAATGATGCTTAACATTATTGATCCAAATCCACCTATGTTAAAAATTCAATTAAATATTAATTTCAGAAATCGGCTTCCAGGTTAAACATGGCGAGGCACTAGACCTTCTTGGATATGGGAGCAACCACCACTTCCTAGACAAAGCCTTTCAATGAAATCTAATATTTAATTCCCTTATATGATTCTAGGTTTAACCAAAAAGAACAATCGAATCACAAGATCGAAAAACAAAGAAACACAAACTCGAAACAAATCCAAATATCTAGAATCTCTAGCCTCTTGTGTTTGGAATTCATACAAAGAATAATTAGTATGATGCGGAAAATAATCACTAGTTATACCTTTCTTTGTAAGCAATAACCTCTTGATCTTTTGCCGTATTCCTCGCCTCCTCTTGGGCGCTGTGTGGGCGACAATCCTCCAAGATGAACACCACCCAAAAGCTCCTCATTTTCTAAGATTCGTCCACCACCACCACCAAGGAACAAAAGAGAGTAAGGGGAAAGGGAAGGGGAGAGGGTCGACCACAAGAGAATAAGAATTGATGCAATCCCTACTTCTCCTCTTCTTCTCCTTCTCTTTGTATCCGGCCACACAAAGCAACCACAAGAGGTGGCCGGCCCTAGCATGAAGAGAAGCAAGGGCCGCCCCTTAGGAGAAGACTAGAGAGAAGAGAGAAAAGAATAGAACTTTATGAGACCTCTCCTCCCCTTCCTTTATAATACTTGTCCAAGGCAAATAAGGAAAGATTTTTACAAAAAATTAAAATCTTCCTCTTGATTTCCTTTCCCCCCCTTTTATTTTTCCTTTCCTCCTCTTTTATACTCTTAATGACCGACCCTTTGCTTGGACACTAAGCAAAGGTGGCCAGCCACATCATCAAGAAGAGAAATTTTTTTTTTTATAAAATTTTATAAAAGAAGGAATCCTCTTATAAAATTTTACAAGCTCTCTTTCCTTTTGTAGATGTTAAAAAAGGAAAGTTTTAAAAATTAAAACCAAGTTTTTAAATTTAAAACTTCTCTTCTAAAATTTCCTTTTTTAACATGGTTACAAAAAAGAAAAGTTTTAAATTTAAAACTCTCTTTTTTAAAAACCATGTGGATGGTTAAAAAAGGAAAGTTTTTTTTAAAACTTTTAAAACTTTCTTTTAAACCATGTGGCCTAATTCAAATAAGGAAAGTTTTGTAAATTTAAAATCTCTCTTTTAAAACTTGTAGATGTCTACAAAGAGAAGATTTTAAAATTCAAAATGCCCCCTAAACTTTGAATATAGTGGTCGGCCCCCTTCTTGCTTGGGCACCAAGCAAGGGGGCGACCCCTTTGTGGAGGAACTGGTCGGCCCCATGGCTTGGTCACACCAAGCCATGGGTCGGCCCCCTCTTAGACACGAAGATGGGGTTTTCGTGAGTGGATTTGAGGCTTCATTAAGGCTATGATAGAGACCTAGAGGAGAAATTAGTTTTGGTCTCCCAATGAAATTAAGCTTCCCGTGTTCGCCCCGAACACCCAACTTAATTTCATCAATAATAATTCATACCACTAAAGAATTATTATTGAACTACCGTACCAATCCCAAATTACATTTTGGGCTCCTTCTTATTATGAGTGTGTTAATCTCCCTGTGTTTAAGATGTCGGATGCCCACTAATTAATTGAATTACTGACAACTCTTTTTAATTAATATCTTAGTCCAAGAGTAGTACCACTCAACCTTATCGTCATGTCGGACTAAGTCCACCTACAGGATTTAACATGACAATCCTTATGAGCTCCTCTTGGGGACATTATCAACCTAGATTACTAGGACACAGTTTCCTTCTATAATCAACAACACACACTATAAGTAATATTATTTCTCAACTTATCGGGCTTATTGATTTATCGAGCTAAATCTCACCCTTTGATAAGTCAAAGAAATAAATACTAAATATATGTGCTTGTTATTATATTAGGATTAAGAGCACACACTTCCATAATAATAGAGGTATTGTTCTTTTATCTAGTCAGTATAAAAAAAACTACCTCAAATGGTCATGCTCAATACACTCAGAGTATACTAGTGTAATTTTATAGTTAAGATAAACTAATACCAAATTACACTACGACTATTTCAATGATTTGTTCCTATCCATCTTAGTCGTGAGCTACTGTTTATAATTTATAAAGAACCAATAACATAATCTTCTGTGTGTGACACCACACACCATGTTATCTACAATATAAATTAATTGAACAAACACACTTAGCATATAAATGTAGATATTGACCAATGTGATTCTTAAATATTTATACAAAAGCTAGACTTTTAGTATACACTCTAACAATCTCCCACTTATACTAAAAGACTATGCTGCCATATCCCTGCCATACATCTGACTCCTTCAACATGCCCATCAAAAGCTCTTTGCCTTAAGGGCCTTAGTGAAAGGATCTCTAGGTTATTACCTGATGCAATCAAGGCGGCAACAACTTCTCCTCGTTATAGGATGTCTCGTATTAGGTGGTACTTGCACTCTATTGTGTTTACTTTCCTTATGGGCTAGTGGTTCCTTCATGTTTGCTACTGCACCACTTATTATCACAATTCATTGTAATAATTTTGGGCAAACCAGGAATCACATCTAAGTCCATCATGAATTTTCTGAGCCATACAACTTCTATGGCTGCCTCAGAAGCTGTCACATTCTCAGCTTCTATGGTGGAGTCTGGAAAAGCACCTATGCTTAACACTCCTCCATAGTTATGACTTCACCTCCTAAAGTAAACACAAAACCCCAAGGACGACTTACTATTGTCCATATTTGATTGGAAGTCAGAATCCGTGTAACCCACAGGGATTAAAACATCTGCCTTGTAAACTAGTATATTATCTCTAGTCTCTCTAAGGAACTTTAATATTGTTGGAGTGTATACTGAAAGCCTAAGCTTTGTAAACATTCATTATGAATAAAGAATCATATTTGGTCAAATTGTCTACATTTAGTTGTAGTTGTTCAATTAATTTATATTGTAGATAACATAGTATGTGGTGTCACATGCAGAAGATAATGTTATCAGTACATTATAAATTATAAACAGTAGCTCGCGACCAAAATGGAAAGGAACAAACCATTAGAAGGTCGTAGTGTAATTAGGTATCAGTTTATCTTGACTGTATAATTACACTAGTACACTTAGAGTGTATTGAGTAGGACCATTTGAGGTCGTTTCTTTTATACTGACTTTATAAAGAAATAAAGACCTCGGTTATTATGGAAGCTCTTAATCTAATATAATAACAAGCACATATATTGATATTTATTTCTTTAATTTATCAATGGGTGAGATTTAGTTCAATCAATAAGCCCGATAAATTGGGAAATGATATCACTTATAGTGTGTGTTGTTGATTATAGTATCCTATAATACTAGGTTGATAATGTCCTCAAGAGGAGCTCATAAGGATTGTTAAACCCTGCAGTGGACTTAGTCCAACATGACGATAAAGTGGTACTACTCTTGGACTAAGATATTAATTAAATGAGTTGTCGATCTTAATTAGTGGACATTCGATATCTTAAACAGAGAGAGACTAACAAGAAAGGGCCCAAAAATGTAATTTGGTAATGGGGCGGTAGTTCAATAATCTAGTGGTGGAATTATTATTGATAAAATTAAGTTGTGTGTTCGGGCGAACACGGATGCTTATTTTTATCAGGACAATTCCTCCTCTCGGTCCCTATCATAGCCTCTTATTATAGAGTACTATACCCACCTATACCCACCTTCTATACCCACCAATAGGCGGCCAAGCTAACTTGGGAACCAAGCTAGGGCCTACCTAGGGACCCTAGCTTGAACCCAAGCTAGAGGGGTCGGCCATATTAATTTAAAAAGGGATTTTAATTTTAATTTTAATTTTTATTATGTGAGAGATATAATTTATTAAAGAGAATTAAAATTAAAATATCTCTCTTGTAAAAGATCTACAAAAGATTAAAGAAAGAGATTAGATCTCTTTCCTTATTTGTAGATTGGTGAGATATTTTATTTTCTCTTTAAAAATTATTCACATGTTGTAAAATTAAAATTATAGAAATTTCCTTTTATCAACCATGAAGAGATTTTTAATGAGAAATTTTAATTTTAAAAATTTCCGGAAACAAAATAGGAAGTTTTAATTGTTGATTAAAACTTGTCTAATTTATCTCTTTTAATTTGGCCGGCCATTAGAGATTAAATTGGGAAATTTTATTTTATTTTTCTCAATTAAATCATGTCAAGGAAATTAAGGAAATTTTATTGTAATTAAATTTCCTAATTTGCCTAGGCCAAGGAATATAAAAGAAGGGGTGAGGGTGCCTTCACAAGACACAACCTCTATTATTTCTCTCTCTCTTTTATTCCTTGGAGTGGCCGGCCATCCTCTTCCTCTCTCCCTCTTTGTGGTGGCCGAAACTCTCAAAGGCTTGGAGCTCTTGTGGCGGCCGGATACTACTTGGAGAAAAAGAAGAAGAAGAAGGAGAGAAAGCTAGCATCTCTTGGAGCTTGGTTGGTATTTTGTTCTTCATCCTTGGTTAAGCTTTTTGTGGCCGAACCTAGCTAGGAGGAGAAGAAGGTGGTTGGTGGTTTCTCATCTCGGAAGATCGTTGCCCACACAACGTCCGAGGTTAGAAGAGGAATACGGTAGAAGATCAAGAGGTCTTTCTAATAGGTATAACTAGTAATTTTTCTTTCCGCATCATACTAGTTATTTTTGGAAATAATACCAAATACAAGAGGCTTACGATTCTAGAATTTCGAATATGTTTTTCGATGTTGTGTTCTTTTGTTTTTTCTTTTCCTTGTGCTTTGATTGTTCTTTTCGGTTAACCTAAAGTTATTTTAGGAAATTAAATATTAGCTTTCTATAAAGGGTTTTGTCTAGTCGGTGGTGGTTGCTCCCATATCCAAGAAGGCCATGTGCCTCGCCACGTCAGTACTGGGAACCGATTATGGAAATTAATATTTAATGGAATTAATAACTTAAGGTGATTTAGGTCGAACGTGTTAAGTTCCGCAGAGACCCAAGTAAAACCTAAAAGAACGAATAGATTAAGTTTTGGATCAAACGTGTTAAGTTCAGCGATCCAAAATATAATTTAAAAGAACACATGGTAGCTAGGAAAGGTTCAGACCTTTGTCAAAATTTTTATGCATGGAACCTCTAGGTTTTCCGAGTAACAACCAACAATTGGTATCGAGCTAGGGTTTTGCCTCTGTGTTTTGGTATTAGTTTAATTATACATGTCATACATAATTTAGGCAGATTAAGAGTAGGATGTGCGAACTTTGTGGATGCAGGATTCAACTATTATGGCTTTTAGTTATTATATGTGTGATTGGACTCTTGGACATGTCAAGGGCATTTATCTGTGTGTGATTGTATTAAAATACGCAGGAGCAGTATTTAGTTTTATTAGGATTTTATTTTTGATCTAGATACATGTACATTCCTTTTATGGAATATAGGATAAAAATGTAAAATTCTATTTATGTCATGGATCGAATCTTGCAAAGCGTGGAACCTTCTAAGGACCAGGAGCGCGGAACTAGGAGCAAGATGGATGCGACAGCTAGACCCGGTGGCGGTGGCCAAATATGGCAGCAGCTTGGGATGACAACACACGGAGGACAACTAGAGATAAAAGCCATAATAGTTGAAAATTAGATTTTTCTATTTATTGCTTTTATATTGTGCTGTGTGTGTATGCTAGTTTACATGTTTAGTAGGCTAGCATAGTTAAAATTCCTCATTTATAAATAACTAAGTGGGAGAGGGATTTTTAAGTAAATCCCATGGTCTCCATTACTGGTTTGTAAGTGATGCAAACAAGCTTGCGCGTTGGCTCTGAGTGCCTTTCTCCATAACGGATGAGCTTGTTTGTGGATCACTAGAACAGACTTCCATTTTTGGATGACTATAGGAAGTTAATTAAGAGCGTGTGATCTTCCCTAACGGAAGGGGCATAATCTTATTAATGGACTTAGTGTCAAGTAATGGTATACACTTAGACACATCTAATAGTATCCTCCCCATCGGAGTCACTGCTATTATTTGTGTGACCAAAAGACACCAACTATTAATTTTATTTGTCAAAAAGTTAGGTTGACAAGATAATAAAATTAATGGGTTAAAACCCTCCTTTTACAAATGTTGAATTTGTATACGTCCACACTAACATGACATACAAAATTCACGGTGTTTTGAGGTGTTGGTTAATTTAAAATAGTATTGTTTGAGGAATCAATATTATTCTAAATTTAGAGTTCTGACCAAAAGTTATTTGTGATTCTTAGGATGACTTTCAACCCACTGTCCATCATACTTCAACAAAATAGACTTACTGGACCTAATTACATAGATTGGAAAAGAAACCTAGACATTGTTCTTCTGCTGAAAGCTATAAATTGACTATCGACCCCTGCCCATCACACCTATGGTGAATCTACCCAAGAGGAGATTGAATATCATAGGAAATGGGTAAAAGCGGATGAGATGGCGGTGTTACATTTTGGCTTCAATGTCAAATGTATTTCAACATCAACATCAAGATTTACCAATGACTATGATATTATGAACAATCTCAAGGAACTCTTTGGTCATCATTCTAAGCCTTCAAGAGCCATAAAGATAATTACCACCATGCAAGAGGGTACTCCTGTAGGGATCATATCCTAAAGATGATGGCTTATATGAGAACGAGATACAGATCCTTGGAGGAGAAATTGATGGGGAAACCCGGATCGATATGATCCTCCAAACGCTCCAGAAGTTTTGAGCGATTCCTTTGAACTATAATATGAATAAGAGAATTTATTCATTAGCGGATAGAACTTCAAGCGCGGAAGGATTATTTTGTCACAATTCTCAAATTCACTATGTTGAAATGGTTCTACTTCTAACCGAGAGGAAAGAAGAAGAAGAAACAGTGGCTCGAGAAGAAAGTGAATAAATCTCAGTCTGATTTAAAAGTGGAGTGAAGAAGCCAAGGGCAAGTGCTTCATCTGCAAGCAGTCAGGACATTGGAAGGCGGACTGTCCTCGTAGGAATCAGAACAACAAAGGTATATCTCATGCTCTAGTTGTTGAAACATGTTTAGCGGTGTTATCTACCAGCACCTGGTGTATAGATACGGGAGCCACTGATCATGTCTGCAATTCCCTGCAGGGGTTCCAGGAAACCCGACGACTAACTGAAGGAGAAATTATCGTCTACATGGGCAATGTAAAGCCCGAAAAATTCCCGAATTGATTTTAGAAATATCCTATGATTTCTCTAGATTTTTAGGATATTTTTACATAATTTTTGGAGTACCGGAAGTAGCAAAAACAAATAGGTCGCAAAATAGCTTAGGCGGGAATCGAACCCGAGACCTATGGTGTAAGGGATAATGCTAGTAACCAGTTGAACCCAGCAGGGCCGTGCTGAAAGAAGAGGGAATCAATTATATTTATAATTGATTTTGGATGAATTAATTAGTAAATATAAATAAGGATTTAAGTGAGGAATTTTAGATTATTTCTCACTGTAGTTTTTCTCACCCGAAACCTAAAACCGCCGCACCTCTCTTCTTCCCCTCTTCCTCACGCACGACACCCACACACCAAGCCAAGGGTCAAGGGAACATCTTCCGGCGACGACTCCAACACGAAAAAGGTTCTTCTCCGCGAGAGGAATGCGAGGACGTAAGCGGTTCGTCGAACGGAGCAGTTTTCCGGAAAACCTAGCGAATAGAATCGTAAGAAAACCTTGCGATTGAGGTAAGAAACTCCTCACCTGCAGTATAATTGCTCTCGCTTGTTAGTTTTGGCGTTAGTTCAGTAGTTTTACAGTTTTCAGTTTTAGGGTGTGCTTTTAGTGCACACCAAGCATTCGGTAGAATGCCCAGTTCAGAAGGATGCACCAATAGGCGTCCTAACAGCATGTAAAATATATTAGAAACATTTTATTCAGTTTATTATAAGTTATTACAGCTATATGGATCAGATATCCATTGGGTGGGCTCCCACAGTAGCCTCTAGGTTCAGATAACCTAGCTCTAGGTTCAGATAACCTAGAAACGACAAGTAAAATAAAGAGTTGAGATTTTACTTTTATTCAGTTGGAACTGTACTTGGATCAGATATCCATGGGTTGGACCCACAGTCGTCCCTAGGTTGAGATAACCTAGTAACCTGCTGGATTCAAACTTGCAAGGGTCCACAAGGAAGGCCCTGCAGTTCATTGCCCAACAACATGTTTAGTATTTTCATCTATTATATGTATAGTTTTCAAATTTGAAACTAGTGATGAGAACACTAATTTAGCTTTCAGTTCAGTTCGAGTTCAGTTTACATGATTTGAGTTCATGTACAGATTTAGATATATGCATGACTAGTTCAGTTTCATACTCGGTTTATAAGTGTGCCATGTTCAGTTTAAAGCATGTTCAATTTATATGCTATACATGTTTCAGTTCCAGTTTATGCTTTTATATGCCATGCCATGTTGCCATGCTCAGATCAGTTTTCAAACAGCATGTTTTAAAAACATAATCGCATCGTTGCATGTTTTTGTGAGGTATATTAAGCTTCTTAGCTTACAGATGTTACTTTTCTTATACTGCAGATACGGTAAAAGAAAAGTGGATTAGCGGAGGTTGGAGGGTGATGCTACGATGATGTGTGTGTGCAAGGGGTTTGGAATAAAGATCCTAGGGATCTATACGCTTTTATTTCAGTTTTAGTACTTAACATGTCTAGTTTTATGACTTAGTCTTGTTACTAGGTGTTATAGCTTAGTAAACTATGTCTTGTTTAGTTTATCATATTTAGAATGTTAATATTTACATGCTAGAGTGTTTTTCATGTATTTAGAGCTTGTGTATGTGATTTTGGCACGAATCAGTGCTGGAAATCAGAAATTCGGATTTCGTTTTCAGACTATCAGCACCTGGATCGGTCAGCAGACCGATCCAGTGCCATTCCTCCTCCTGGATCGGTCAGCCGACCGATCCAGATGGATACAGTAGCCTACTGTATCTCCCTGGATCAGTCAGCCGACCGATCCATCCGCGAACAGAGAGTTCGGGATGAAACCAGCGATCACCGATCGGTCACCCGACCGATCAGTGATGCCACCGACCGATCCAGCTAGCGTTCCCGTGCGCGCCAGTGGATCGTTCCACGGACCGATCCAAAGCTTCAGTTTCACCTCCCCAGCATAGCTATGAATATCTAGAGGGTAGTTGAATATGAAATCTCACTCTCACAGTGTTAACAGAGGCAACTACAATAGTTTAGTAAAATTTTATTTTACCCAGTTTCCGCACAGTACAGCACAGTAGCTTCAGTAGTTAATGTAGCGATCCGGCTCACAGCTTAGTACCCAGGAGTTGGGTCGTTACAGGCAATGCTACTAAGGTGGCAGCTGTTGCAGTGGGAGACGTCTACTTATCTTTTAGTAGAAATAGGAATTTGGTTTTAAGAAATTGTCTTTATGTACCCAGTTTTAGAAAGAATTTAATTTCAGTTTCTAAACTGTTTTTAGATGGATATTCAGTTTCTTTCAGTAACGATGTATTTATTAAGAGAAATAAAGTGATTATCTGTTCTGGTACATTAGTTGACAATTTGTATACTTTAAATCTAATTTCTTCCACGAAGCAAAACATGGAAATGTTAGGGTGTATACTAAAAGCCTAGCTTTTGGTATAAACATTTATCTAGTAATAAGAATCACATTGGTCAAATGTCTACATTTATGATAAATGTAGTTGTTTAATTAATTTATATTGTAGATAACATGGTGTGTGGTGTCACACACAGAGGATCATGTTATCAGTACCTTATAAATTATAAACAGTAGCTCACGACCAAAATGGAAAGGAACAAACCATTAGAAGGTCGTAGTATAATTAGGTATCAGTTTATCTTGACTGTATAATTACACTAGTACACTTAGAGTGTATTGAGTAGGACCATTTGATGTCGTTTCTTTTATACTGATTTTATAAAGAAACAAAGACCTCGGTTATTATGGAAGTGTGTGCTCTTAATCCTAATATAATAACAAGCACATATATTTGATATTTATTTCTTTAATTTATCAATGGGTGAGATTTAGTTCGATGAATCAATAAGCTCGATAAGTTGGGAAATGGTATCACTTATAGTGTGTGTTGTTGATTATAGAAGGAAACTGTGTCCTAGAGATACTAGGTTGATAATGTCCTCAAGAGGAGCTCATAAGGATTGTCATATTAAACCCTGCAGGTGGACCTAGTCCGACATGATGATAAGGTTGAGTGGAACTACTCTTGGGCTAAGATATTAATTAAATGAGTTGTCAGTAACTCACTTAATTAGTGGACATTCGATATCTTAAACACGGGGAGACTAACACACTCATGATAAGAAGGAGCCCAAAAATGTAATTTGGGATTGGTGCGGTAGTTCAATAATAGTTCTCTAGTGGAATGAATTATTATTGATAAAATTAAGTTGTGTGTTCGGGGCGAGCACGGGATGCTTAATTTTATCGGGAGACCAAAACCAATTCCTCCTCTCGGTCCCTATCGTAGCCTCTTGTATATAGAGATTTATACCCACCACATACCCACCTTCTTACTCAACCAATAGGGGTCGGCCAAGCTAAGCTTGAAGCTCAAGCTTAGGGCC
This sequence comes from Zingiber officinale, assembly GCF_018446385.1. Lineage (NCBI taxonomy): Eukaryota > Viridiplantae > Streptophyta > Magnoliopsida > Zingiberales > Zingiberaceae > Zingiber > Zingiber officinale. The sequence continues at coordinate 12,580,151 of NC_055997.1, forward strand.
GGCCAAGTTGGCCTTAAGGTGGCCGGCCAATAGCTTGGAGCCCAAGCTTAGGTGGCCGGCCACATCATATTAAAAAGGATTTTTTATTAAAATTATTTCTTATGTGGATATCATAGTTTTAAAAGAGAGTTTAAAAATTAAATCTTTCCTTTTAAAAGCTTTCTACAAAAGATTAAGAAAAGATTTGAAATCTTTCCTTATTTGTAGATTGAAAGGAGATTTTATTTTTAAGAAAAACTTTCCTTTTTAACCATGATAATAATTTAAAAGAGAAGTTTAAAAATTAAATATTATCTTTTATTAGTTTCTACAAAAGATTAAGAAAAGATTTGATATCTTTCCTTATTTGTAGATTGAAAAGAGATTTTAATTTTTAAGAGATAACTTTCCTTTTGGAAATTATCCACATGTTTAAAAGAAGAATTTTAATTTATAAAATTTCCTTTTTATTAACCACCATGAAGGGAAAATTATTGGAGAAATTTTTATAAATTTCTGGAGACAAATTAGGAAGTTTTAATTAATTAAAACTCTCCTTGTTTATAGCTTGATGGTGGCCGGCCATGTAAATTGAGAATAGGAAAATTGTTTTTAATTAAATAAATTTTTCTTTTTCATGGCAAAAGAATTAAGGAAGTTTTAAATTAAATTTCCTTATTTGCCAAGACCAAGGATTATAAAAGAGGGGGTAGAGGTGCCTTCATGGTGATCAACTCTATTATTCTTCTCCTCTCTTTTCCTCATTGGTGATCGGCCCTAGTTTCTTCCTCTTCTCTTCTTCTTATGGCCGGCGGCAACCTCTCTTGGAGCTCTTGATGGTGGCCGGTTCTAGCTAGGAGAAGAAGGAGAGAAAGGTGGTTTTGTTTCTTGCATCCCTTGGAGCTTGGTGGTGGTGGCCGGACCTCTACTTCTCTTGGAGAATTGTGGTGGCCGAAACTTGTAAGGAAGAAGAAGGTGCTTGGTGGTTCTCATCTCGGAAGATCGTTGTCCACACAACGTCCGAGGTTAGAAGAGGAATACGGTAGAAGATCAAGAGGTCTTTTAGAAGGTATAACTAGTAATTTTTCCTTTCCGCATCATGCTAGTTATTTATGGAAATAATACCAAATACAAGAGGCTTACGATTCTAGAATTTCGAATATGTTTTTCGATGTTGTGTTCTTTTGTTTTTTCTTTTCCTTGTGATTTGATTGTTCTTTTCGGTTAACCTAAAGTTATTTTAGGAAATTAAATATTACCTTTCTATAAAAGGTTTTGTCTAGTCGGTGGTGGTTGATCCCATATCCAAGAAGGTCATGTGCCTCGCCACGTCAGTACTGGGAACCAATTATGGAAATTAATATTTAATGGAATTAATAACTTAAGGTGATTTAGGTCGAACGTGTTAAGTTCCGCAGGAGACCCAAGTCAAAACCTAAAAGAACGAATAGATTAAGTTTTGGATCAAACGTGTTAAGTTCGCGAGCGATCCAAAATTTAATTTAAAAGAACACATGGTAGCTAGGAAAGGTTCAGACCTTTGTACAAAATTTTTATGCAGTGGAACCTCGGTTTTCCGAGTAGCAACCAACAATTGGTATCGAGCTAGGGTTTTGCCTCGTGTATTTGGTATTAGTTTAATTATACACATGTCATACATAATTTAGGCGGGATAATAGTAGGATGTGCTAACTTTGTGGATGCAGGATCCAACTATTATGGCTTATAGTTTTATGTGTGATTGGACCCTTGGACATGTCAAGGGCAATTTATATGTGTGTGCATGATTGTATTAAAATACAGCAGGAGCTTTATTTAAGGATTTTATTTTTGATCTAGATACATGTACATTCCTTTTATGGAATATAGGATCAAAATTGTAAAATTCTATTTATGTCATGGATCGAATCTTGCAAAGCGTGGAACCTTCTAAGGACCAGACAAGGAGCAAGATGGATGCGACAGCTAGACCCGGTGGCGGTGGCCAAATATGGCAGCAGCTTGGGATGACAACACACGGAGGACAACTAGAGATAAAAGCCATAATAGTTGAAAATTAGATTTTCTATTTATTGCTTTTATATTGTGCTGTGTGTGCATGTTAGTTTACAAGTTTAGTAGGTTAGCATAGTTAAAATTCTTCATTAATAAATAACTAAGTGGGAGAGGGATTTTTAAGTAAATCCCATGGTCTCCATTACTGGTTTGTAAGTGATGCAAACAAGCTTGCGCGTTGGCTCTGAGTGTCTTCCTCCATAACGGATGAGCTTGTTTGCGGATCACTAGAACAGACTTCCATTTTTGGATGACTATAGGAAGTTAATTAAGAGCGTGTGATCTTCCCTAACGGAAGGAGCATAATCTTATTAATGGACTTAGTGTCAAGTAATGATATACACTTAGACACATCTAATAGTATCCTCCCCATCGGAGTCACTGCTATTATTTGTGTGACCAAATGAAACCAACTATTAATTTGTCATAAAACTAGGTTGACAAGATAATAAAATTAAAGGGTTAAAACCCCTCTTACAAATGATTGATTTTGTATACGTCCACACTAAGGTGGCATACAAAATTAACGGTGTTTGAGATAATTTTATTTGTCATAAAGTTACGTTGACAAGATAGTTAATGGGTAAAACCCTCCTCTTACAAATGTTGATTTTGTATACATCCACACTAACGTGGCATGCAAAATTCACGGTGTTTTGAGGTGTTGGTAAATTTAAATAGTATTATTAGAGGAATCAATATTATTTTAAATTTAGAGTCTTGACCAAATATTTGATTAAAGATAAACCAACTATTAATTTTATTCGTCATAAAGTAAGGTTGACGAGATAATAAAATTAAATGATAAAATTTCCTCTTTGAATTTGTATACGTCCACACTAACGTGGCATACAAAATTCATGGGGATTTTTAAGGAGTTGGTCTTAACCAAATATTTTTGTGATTCTTAGGAAGATAGTCAATCCCTAGCTGATATACTTTAGGATAGACTTAGTGGTCCCAATTATAATTGATTGGAAATAGAATTTGGACATTAAGGTAGACTGTCCTCTTAGAACTAAGAACAATATAGGTGTATTTTATTCATTAGTTGATACATGTTTAGTGGAGTTATCTACCGGTACCTGGTGTGTAGATATGGGAGCCACTGATCATGTCTGCAATTCATTGCAGGGTTCCAGGAAACCCGACAACTAAATGAAAATAAAAAACACCGTCCACATGGGCACTACTGCAAAAGTAGCAGTTGTTGCAGTGGGAGAGGTTATTCTCTAATAGGAATAAAATTTGGATTATTAGGAATTGTCTTTACATACTAAGTTTAGAAAGAACCTGATTTCAGTTTCTAAACTATTATAGAATAGATATTGTGTCTATTTTGATAACAAAGTTGTTATCAAGAAAAATAGGCAAGTTATCTATTCTGGTATGTTGGTTGACAATTTATAATCCAATAACTCCCATGATGCAACAAATGGAAATTAATAACACATCTTCTAACTTAAGAGAAAGCAACCTTCGAAAATGAACCAATTATATCTTTGACATCTAAGGCTAGGTTATATTAACTTAAGTAGGATTCATTGGTAGCTGATGAACTTTTGGGTTCATTAGTAGTGGAAATCTTTCCAACCTGCGAGTCTTACTTGGAAGGAAAATAACCAAGAAGCTTTTAAGTCCAAGGGGTATAGAGTCAAAGATATGTTGAAATCGGTTCATTCTGATTTGTGTGATCCTATGACTATCCAGACAAGAGGTAGTATTGAATATTTCATCTATTTTATAGACAACTATTCAAGATACAAATAAATTTACTTAATGTACCACAAGACTAATTACTTTGATTAGTTCAAAGAGTACAAGGCTGATGCGGAGAAATGTTAAAGTAAATGTCACTATGGTAAGATCGTAGTGGCAAGTACCTCTTGGGAGAATTTAGGAGTCACTTATCAAAAGTAGGGATTCAATCCCAACTAACACCCCAACAGAATGGTGTAGTAGAAAGAAGGTAAAGGACTCTTATGAAATAATTAGATAGATGATGAGTTATTTAGAAAATTACCAAATTTGTTTTAAGGATAAACTCGATAACGAAAGTGAACATAGTACCTTCCAAGTTAGAACTCTCTACTCATATAGAATTGCTGAATAGGTGAAAACCTATTTTGAAGCATATTCGGATTCGGTAATCCACATATGTTAAAGAGAGACAATGATAAGTTGGATAGGAGTTCACTTGTTTGTAAGTTATCATAGATAAACAAAGTAGGTTTATAGTCTTAAAATCGAAGGTCATTGTTAGCATCAATGACCGATTTTTAGACTATATAATGAACCACGTGCTCATAAGTAAATTTGTTCTTAAGGAAATAATAAAGGACATGTCTAACCTAGTACCAACTGTACAAGATGAGATACCACAAGAAAAGCGCAACACGTATCACAAATTGATACACAATTACGAAAGTGTCTTATTGTAGTGGGAGGGTTGTTGCAACCTAAATAGGTTCATGTTTTGGGAGAGTTTTGGACTCGATCCTTGGAGGGCATGAACTGATCCGATCATATGATGAAGCACTCCAAGATAAAGATCGCATCTTGGCAAAGAGTAATGAATAAAAGAATTAGAATATATGTATTCTAATAAAATCTGAAGCTTGTAGAATCACCAAATGGTGTAAAAGTCGTTGGGTATAAAAAGGTCTATAATAGGAAAGAGGGATGACGGAAGGTAGTAACTTTCAAAGAAGGCTTGATGAAAAGGAAACTTTTCACCGGTAGTCATGCTTAAGTTTATCCGATTCTTTTATCTATTTGGCAAGAGGATGTCAAGACAGCATTCCTTAATGGAAGTCTTGAAGAAAGCATCCATATAAAGCAACCAGAAGGGTTCATTGCAAAGGGCTAAGAGCATCTTGTGTAAAGCTCAATCAGTCTATGGACTGAGGCAAAGCTTCAAGGTCTTGGAACATCCGGTTTATCAAAGTAATTCAGACCTATGGATTTATTTAGTAACCGGGTAAGTCTTGTGTATACAAAAGGTGTGATGGAAGCGTGGTGGTATTTCTTGCACTATACGAATATAACATTTTTGGTACGTTGAAATAATATCAAAATGTTGTCAGAAGTAAGGGTATGGTTGTCCAAATAATTGTATATAAAGGACTTGTGATAATTTATTTATTTTTGAGATCAAAATAATCAGGGATCTAAAGAAAAATATTTTACTTATCCCAAGCTTGATACATCGGAAAATCCTTGCTCGTTTAAGCATGCAAAACTCCTCGAAAGGTTTCTTACTTTTTAAGGATGGAGTAACTTTATCTAAAGATATGTCTCTGTAGACATCAAAGGAGATAAAGGAAATAAAGGCAGTTCTTTATGCTACGGCTGTTGGAAGCCTAATGTATGCTATGTACGAGATCAGAAATCTGTTTTGCCAAAGGCATAGTTAGAAGATATCAAAGTAACCCTGGACAAGGACAGTGGACTGCAGTAAAGCATATATTGTAGTACCTTAGAGGCACTAGAGATTATATGCTAGCTTACAAGACAGTTAATTTGGTCCTTGTGGGTTGCATGGATTTTGACTTCCAATCGGATAGGGACAATAATAAGTCAACCTCGGGGTTTTGTGTTTACTTTAGGAGGTAAGTCATAACTATGGAAGAGTGATAAGCATAGGTGTTTTTCTGGACTCCACCATAGAAGCTTAGTATATGGCAAGCCTCTGAGGAAGCCATAAAAGCTGAATAACTTAATTACCTCAAGATAGACTTAGATATGATTTCTAGTTTGTCCAAAGATTATTACAATTTATTGTAATAATAATGGTGCAGTAACAAACTCGAAGAAACCATGAGTCTATAAAGGCAAGTAAACACAATAGAGCACAAGTACCACCCAATACGAGAAATCGTATAAACGAGGAGAAGTTGTTGCTGCCTAGATTGCATCAGGTGATGACCTATAGATCCTTCCACCGAGGTCCTTAAGGCAAGAGCTTTTGATGGACATGTTGAAGGGTTAGGAATCAGATGTATGGCAGCAGATATGGCAGCTTAGTCTTTTAGTATAAGTGGGAGATTGTTAGGGTGTATACTAAAAGCCTAGCTTTTGGTATAAACATTTATCTAGTAATAAGAATCACATTGGTCAAATGTCTACATTTATGATAAATGTAGTTGTTCAATTAATTTATATTGTAGATAACATGGTGTGTGGTGTCACACACAGAGGATCATGTTATCAGTACCTTATAAATTATAAACAGTAGCTCACGACCAAAATGGAAAGGAACAAACCATTAGAAGGTCGTAGTGTAATTAGGTATCAGTTTATCTGTATAATTACACTAGTACACTTAGAGTGTATTGAGTAGGACCATTTGAGGTCATTTCTTTTATACTGATTTTATAAAGAAACAAAGACCTCGGTTATTATGGAAGTGTGTGCTCTTAATCCTAATATAATAACAAGCACATATATTTGATATTTATTTCTTTAATTTATCAATGGGTGAGATTTAGTTCAATGAATCAATAAGCCCGATCAGTTGAGAAATGGTATCACTTATAGTGTGTGTTGTTGATTATAGAAGGAAACTGTGTCCTAGAGATACTAGGTTGATAATGTCCTCAAGAGGAGCTCATAAGGATTGTCATGTTAAACCCTGCAGGTGGACCTAGTCCGACATGATGATAAGGTTGAGTGGTACTACTCTTGGACTAAGATATTAATTAAATGAGTTGTCAGTAACTCACTTAATTAGTGGACATTCGATATCTTAAACACGGGGAGACTAACACACTCATGATAAGAAGGAGCCCAAAAATGTAATTTGGGATTGGTGCGGTAGTTCAATAATAGTTCTCTAGTGGAATGAATTATTATTGATAAAATTAAGTTGTGTGTTCGAGCGAGCACGGATGCTTAATTTTATCGGGAGACCAAAACCAATTCCTCCTCTGGTCCCTATCGTAGCCTCTTGTATATAGAGATTTATACCCACCACATACCCACCTTCTTACTCAACCAATAGGGGCCGGCCAAGCTAAGCTTGAAGCTCAGCTTAGGGCCGGCCAAGCCTAACCTTAAGGTGGTCGGCCAATAGCTTGGAGCCCAAGCTTAGGTGGCCGGCCACATCATATTAAAAAGGATTTTTATTAAAATTATTTCTTATGTGGATATCATAGTTTTAAAAGAGAGTTTAAAATTAAATCTTTCCTTTTAAAAGCTTTCTAAAAGATTAAGAAAAGATTTGAAATCTTTCCTTATTTGTAGATTGAAAGGAGATTTTATTTTTAAGAAAACTTTCCTTTTTAACCATGATAATAATTTAAAAGAGAAGTTTAAAAATTAAATATTCTCTTTATTAGTTTCTACAAAAGATTAAGAAAAGATTTGATATCTTTCCTTATTTGTAGATTGAAAAGAGATTTTAATTTTTAAGAGATAACTTTCCTTTTGGAAATTATCCACATGTTTAAAAGAAGAATTTTAATTTATAAAATTTCCTTTTTATTAACCACCATGAAGGGAAAATTATTGGAGAAATTTTTTATAAATTTCTGGAGACAAATTAGGAAGTTTTAATTAATTAAAACTCTCCTTGTTTATAGCTTGATGGTGGCCGGCCATGTAAATTGAGAATAGGAAAATTGTTTTTAATTAAATAAATTTTTCTTTTTCATGGAAAAAGAATTAAGGAAGTTTTTAATTAAATTTCCTTATTTTCCAAGACCAAGGATTATAAAAGAGGGGGTAGAGGTGCCTTCATGGTGATCAATTCTATTATTCTTCTCCTCTCTTTTCCTCATTGGTGGCCAGCCCTAGCTTCTTCCTCTTCTCTTCTTCTTATGGCCGGCGGCAACCTCTCTTGGAGCTCTTGATGGTGGCCGGTTCTAGCTAGGAGAAGAAGGAGAGAAAGGTGGTTTTGTTTCTTGCATCCCTTGGAGCTTGGTGGTGGTGGCCGGACCTCTACTTCTCTTGGAGAATTGTGGTGGCCGAAACTTGTAAGGAAGAAGAAGGTGCTTGGTGGTTCTCATCTCGGAAGATCGTTGTCCACACAACGTCCAAGGTTAGAAGAGGATTACGATAGAAGATCAAGAGGTCTTTTAGAAGGTATAACTAGTAATTTTTCCTTTCCGCATCATGCTAGTTATTTATGGAAATAATACCAAATACAAGAGGCTTACGATTCTAGAATTTCGAATATGTTTTTCGATGTTGTGTTCTTTTGTTTTTTCTTTTCCTTGTGATTTGATTGTTCTTTTCGGTTAACCTAAAGTTATTTTAGGAAATTAAATATTACCTTTCTATAAAAGGTTTTGTCTAGTCGGTGGTGGTTGCTCCCATATCCAAGAAGGCCATGTGCCTCGCCACGTCAATACTGGGAACCAATTATGGAAATTAATATTTAATGGAATTAATAACTTAAGGTGATTTGGGTCGAACGTGTTAAGTTCCGCAGGAGACCCAAGTCAAAACCTAAAAGAACGAATATATTAAGTTTTGGATCAAACGTGTTAAGTTCCGCAGGCGATCCAAAATTTAATTTAAAAGAACACATGGTAGCTAGGAAAAGGTTCAGACCTTTGTACAAAATTTTTGTACAGTGGAACCTCTAGGTTTTCCGAGTAGCAACCAACAGGAAATTTATAACTCATCTTCTAACTCAAATAAAAGAAAAGAACCTTCGGAAATGAACCAAGCATATCTTTGGCATCTAAGGCTTGGTCATATTAACTTAAGTAGGATTCAGAGGCTAATAGCCGATGGACTTTTGGGTTCATTAGAGTTGGAAAATTTTCCAACTTGTGAATCTTGCTTGGAAGGTAAAATGACCAAGAGGCCATTCAAGGCCAAGGGGTATAAAGCCAAAGAAGTGTTGGAATTGGTTCATTCTGATTTGTGTGGTCTTATGTCTGTCCAGGCAAGAGGTGGTTTTGAATATTTTATCTCTTTTATAAATGATTATTCAAGATACGAATATATTTACCTAATGCGCCGCAAGTCCGAGTGCTTTGATAAGTTCAAAGAATACAAGGCTGATATGGAGAAACGATTAGGTAAATGTATCAAGACACTACTATCTGATCTGTTGGTTGCTACTCGGAAAACCTAGAGGTTCCACTGTACAAAAATTTTGTACAAAGGTCTGAACCTTTTCCAAGCTACCATGTGTTCTTTTAAATTAAATTTTGGATCGCCTGCGGAACTTAACACGTTTGATCCAAAACTTAATATATTTGTTCTTTTAGGTTTTGACTTGGATCTCCTGCGGAACTTAACACGTTCGACCCAAGTCACCTTAAGTTATTAATTCCATTAAATATTAATTTCCATAATTGGTTCCCAGTACTGACGTGGCGAGGCACATGACCTTCTTGGATATGGGAGCAACCACCACCGACTAGACAAAACCTTTTATAGAAATCTAATATTTAATTTCCTAAAATAACTTTAGGTTAACCAAAAAGAACAATCAAATCACAAGGGAAAAAAAACAAAACAAAAGAACACAACTTCGAAAAACATATTCGAAATACTTGAACGTAAGCCTCTTGTATTTGGTATTATTTCCATAAATAACTAGCATGATGCGGAAAAGAAAAATTACTAGTTATACCTTCTAGAAAGACCTCTTGATCTTCTACCGTATTCCTCTTCTAACCTCGGACATTGTGTGGGCAACGATCTTCCGAGATGAGAAACCACCAACCACCTTCTTCTCCTCCTAGCTAGGTTCGGCCAACAATAGAGCTTCACCAAGGAAGAAGAAAAACCACCAACCAAGCTCCAAGGGATGCAAGCTTTCTCTCCTTCTTCTTCTTCTTCTCCAAGTAGTATCCGGCCACCACAAGAGCTCCAAGCAAGAGATAAGTTTCAGCCACCACAAAGAGGAAGAAAAGAATAGGATGGCCGGCCATAATAACGTTCTTCAAGCATGAAGAATTTTGTCCACCACCAATGCTCCAAGAGATGTTAGAGACGAGACTTGCTTTCTCTCCTTCTTCTTCTTCCTTGATCCGGCCACAAACAAAAGCTCCACCAAGAAGATAGGTTTCGGCCAACAAGAGGAGAGGAGAGAAAGGGAAGGGCCAGCCACCACACCAAGGAAAAGAGGGAGAAAAATAATAGAGGTTTTTCCATGAAGGCACTCTCACCCCTTCTTTTATATTCCTTGGTCTAGGCAAATTATGAAATTTAATTACAATAAAATTTCCTTAATTTCCTTAACATGATTTAATTGAGAAAAATAAAATAAAATTTCCCAATTAAACTATATTGGCCGGCCACATCAAAAGGAAGTAAATTAGACAAGTTTTAATCAACAAATTAAAACTTCCTAATTTGTTTCCGGAAATTTTAAAATTAAAATTTCTCTTCTAAAATCTCTTCATGGTTGATAAAAAGAAATTTCCATAATTTTAATTTTACAACATGTGAATAATTTTTAAAGAGAAAATAAAATATCTCACCAATCTACAAATAAGGAAAGAGATCTAATATCTTTCTTTAATCTTTTGTAGATCTTTTACAAGAGAGATATTTTAATTTTAATTCTCTTTAATAAATTATATCTTCCACATAATAAAAATTAAAATTAAAATTCTTTTTAATTTAATATGGCCGACCCCTCTAGCTTGGGTTCAAGCTAGGGCCGACCACCCCAATTTATACCTAGGCCGGCCCTAGCTTGGTTCCCAAGGTAGCTTGGCCGACCCCCTTTAGGTGGGTATAGAAGGTGGGTATAGGTGGGTATAGTACTCTATAAATAAGAGGCTACGATAGGGACCGAGAGGAGGAATTGGTTTTGGTCTCCCGATAAAATTAAGCATCCCGTGTTCGCCCCGAACACACAACTTAATTTTATCAATAATAATTCATTCCACTAGAGAACTATTATTGAACTACCGCACCAATCCCAAATTATATTTTTGGGCTCCTTCTTATTATGAGTGTGTTAGTCTCCTTGTGTTTAAGATATCGAATGTCCACTAATTAAGTGAGTTACTGACAACTCATTTAATTAATATCTTAGTCCAAGAGTAGTACCACTCAACCTTATCATCATGTCGGACTAGGTCCACCTGCAGGGTTTAACATGACAATCCTTATGAGCTCCTCTTGAGGACATTATCAACCTAGTATCTCTAGGACACAGTTTCCTTCTATAATCAACACACACTATAAGTGATGTCATTTCCCAACTTATCGGGCTTATTGATTCATCGAACTAAATCTCACCCATTGATAAATTAAAGAAATAAATATCAAATATATGTACTTGTTATTATATTAGGATTAAGAGCACACACTTCCATAATAATCGAGGTCTTTGTTTCTTTATAAAGTCAGTATAAAAGAAATGACCTCAAATGGTCCTACTCAATACACTCTAAGTGTACTAGTGTAATTATACAGTCAAGATAAACTGATACCTAATTACACTACGACCTTCTAATGGTTTGTTCCTTTCCATTTTGGTCGTGAGCTACTGTTTATAATTTATAAGGTACTGATAACATCATCTTCTGCATGTGGCACCACATACTATGTTATCTACAGTATAAATTAATTGAACAACTACATTTATCACAAATGTAGACATTTGACCAATGTGATTCTTATTTCTAGATAAATGTTTTATACCAAAAGCTAGGCTTTTAGTATACATTCTAACATGATCGTGGTGGCGAATACCTCTTAGGAGAGTTTAGGAATTACTTATCAGAGGCCGGGATTCAATCCCAATTGTCTGCACCTGAAACACCCCAACAGAATGGTGTAGTAGAACGAAGGAACAGGACTCTTATGGAGATGGTTAGATCGATGATGAGTTATTCAGAATTACCAAATTCGTTTTGGGGATATGCTCTGGAAACAGCAGTATACGTTCTGAACTTAGTACCTTCTAAATCAGTTTCTTCTACTCCCGTAGAATTGTGGAATGGGCGAAAACCCAGTGTAAGACATATTCGGATTTGGGGTAGTCCAGCACATGTGCTGAAACCAGATGCTGATAAGTTAGAATCTCGTACAGAAGTTCGCGTGTTTGTAGGATATCCCAAAGGAACGAAAGGTGATTTATTTTATAGTCCTAAAGACCAGAAGGTCATTGTTAGCACCAATGCCCGCTTTTGAAGAAGACTATATAATGGATCACAAGCCCAAGAGCAAAGTTGTTTTAGAAGAACTTAGAGAGGACACGTCTACTTCAATACCAAAAGACAAGATGAAGTACCACAAGAGACGCAACACGTGTCACACATGATACACAACCACAGACGATGCCTCGTCGTAGTGGGAGGGTTGTAAGGCAACCCGAAAGATTCATGTTTTGGGAGAGTCTTCGACTTGATCCCGGTAAACATGAACCCGATCCACGAACATATATTGAAGCACTCCAAGATATAGATCGTTTCTTGGCAAAAGGCAATGAATTCTGAAATAGAGTCTATGTACTCTAATAAGGTATGGGAGCTTGTAGAACCACCTGATGGTGTAAAAGCCGTTGGATGCAAGTGGATCTACAAAAGGAAAAGAGGGACAGACGGGAAGGTAGAAACCTTCAAAGCTAGGCTTGTTGCGAAAGGGTACATTCAGAAAGAGGGAATCGATTATGAGGAAACCTTTTCACCGGTAGCCATGCTTAAGTCTATCCGGATACTCTTATCCATTGCTGCTCATATGGATTATGAGATTTGGCAAATGGATGTCAAGACAGCTTTCCTTAATGGAAGTCTTGAAGAGAACATCCATATGAAGCAACCAGAAGGGTTCATTAAAAAAGGCAAAGAGCATCTAGTGTGCAAGCTCAATCGGTCCATTTATGGACTGAAGCAAGCTTCAAGGTCTTGGAACATCCGGTTTAATGAAGTAATCCAGTCGTATGGATTTATTCAGTGTCCGGATGAGTCTTGTGTATACAAGAAGTGTAACGGAAACGTGGTGGTATTTCTTGTACTATACGTAGATGATATTTTGTTAATTGGCAACAATGTCAAGGTATTATCAGACGTAAGGGTATGATTGTCCAAACAATTTGATATAAAGGACTTAGGAGAGTGTGCACACATTCTTGGGATCAAAGTAATAAGGGATCGCAAGAAAAGAATGTTGTGTCTGTCCCAAGCTTCATATATAGATACAATCCTTACTCGTTTTAGCATGCAGAATTCCAAGAAAGGTTTCTTACCTTTTAGGCATGGAATAGCTATATCTAAAGAGATGTCTCCTAAGACATCAAAGGAGATAGAAGACATGAAAGCAGTTCCTTATGCCTCGGCTGTAGGAAGCCTTATGTATGCAATGCTATGTACGAGACCTGATATATGTTTTGCCGTGAGCATGGTTAGCAGATATCAGAGTAACCCTGGACAAGGACATTGGACTGCAGTAAAGCATATATTAAAGTACCTGAGAAGGACTAGAGATTATATGCTAATTTACCAAGCAGACGATTTGCTCCCTGTGGGTTACACGGATTCAGATTTCCAATCAGATAGGGACAATAGTAAGTCTACATCAGGCTATGTGTTTACTTTAGGAGGTGGAGTCATTTCATGGAGGAGTGTTAAGCAGAAATGTGTATCGAACTCAACCATGGAAGCTGAGTATGTAGCAGCCTCTGAGGCAGCTAAATAAGCAGTATGGCTCAGGAACTTTCTAATGGATTTAGATGTGATTCCTGGTTTGCCCAAAATTATCACAATTTATTGTGATAATAGCGGTGCACTTGCAAACTAGAAGGAACCACGAGCTCATAAGGCAAGTAAACATATAGAGCGCAAGTACCACCTGATACAAGATATCGTGAAGCGAGGAGAAGTTGTCATCGCCAAGATTACAAGAGCAGATAACCTGGCAGATCCTTTCACTAAGGCCCTTCAGGCGAAAGCTTTTGATCGGCATGTGGAGGGAATGGGAATCAGATGTATGGTAGAAGATATGACAGCTTAGTCATTAGTATAAGTGGGAGATTGTTGGAGTGTATACTGAAAGGCTAAGCTTTGTAAACATTCATTATGAATAAAAAATCATATTTGGTCAAATTGTCTACATTTAGTTGTAGTTGTTCAATTAATTTATAATGTAGATAACATAGTATGTGGTGTCACATGCAGAAGATAATGTTATCAGTACCTTATAATTTATAAACAGTAGCTCGCGACCAAAATGGAAAGGAACAAACCATTAGAAGGTCGTAGTGTAATTAGGTATCAGTTTATCTTGACTGTATAATTACACTAGTACACTCAGAGTGTATTGAGTAGGACCATTTGAGGTCGTTTCTTTTATACTGACTTTATAAAGAAATAAAGACCTCGATTATTATGGAAGTGTGTGCTCTTAATCCTAATATAATAACAAGCACATATATTTGATATTTATTTATTTAATTTATCAATGGGTGAGATTTAGTTCGATGAATCAATAAGCCCGATAAATTGGGAAATGGTATCACTTATAGTGTGTGTTGTTGATTATAGAAGGAAACTGCGTCCTAGAGATACTAGGTTGATAATGTCCTCAAGAGGAGCTCATAAGGATTGTCACGTTAAACCCTGCAGGTGGACTTAGTCCGACATGACGATGAAGTTGAGTGGTACTACTCTTGGACTAAGATATTAATTAAATGAGTTGTCAGTAACTCACTTAATTAGTGGACATTCGATATCTTAAACACAGGGAGACTAACACACTCATAATAAGAAGGAGCCCAAAAAAATGTAATTTGGGATTGGTGTGGTAGTTCAATAATAGTTCTCTAGTGGAATGAATTATTATTGATAAAATTAAGTTGTGTGTTCGGGGCGAACACAGGATGCTTAATTTTATCGGGAGACCAAAATCAATTCCTCCTCTCGGTCCCTATCGTAGCCTCTTATTTATAGAGTACTATACCCACCTATACCCACCTTCTATACCCACCAATAGGGGGTCGGCCAAGCTAGCTTGGGAACCAAGCTAGGGTCGGCCTAGGTATAAAAGGTGGCCCTAGCTTGAACCTAAGCTAGAGGGCTGGCCATATTAAATTTAAAGGGATTTTAATTTTAATTTTTATTATGTGGGAGATATAATTTATTAAAGATAATTAAAATTAAAATATCTCTCTTGTAAAAGATCTACAAAAGATTAAAGAAAGAGATTAGATCTCTTTCCTTATTTGTAGATTGGTGAGATATTTTATTTTCTCTTTAAAAATTATTCACATGTTGTAAAATTAAAATTATAGAAATTTCCTTTTATCAACCATGAAGAGATTTTTAAAGAGAAATTTTAATTTTAAAAATTTCCGGAAACAAATTAGGAAGTTTTAATTGTTGATTAAAACTTGTCTAATTTATCTCTTTTAATGTGGCCGGCCATTAGAGATTAAATTGGGAAATTTTATTTTATTTTTCTCAATTAAATAATGTCAAGGAAATTAAGAAAATTTTATTGTAATTAAATTTCCTAATTTGCCTAGGCTAAGGAATATAAAAGAAGGGGTGAGGGTGCCTTCACAAGACACAACCTCTATTATTTCTCTCCCTCTTTTATTCCTTGGAGTGGCCGGCCATCCTCTTCCTCTCTCCCTCTTTGTGGTGGCCGAAACTCTCAAAGGCTTGGAGCTCTTGTGGCGGCTGGATACTACTTGGAGAAGAAGAAGAAGAAGAAGGAGAGAAAGCTAGCATCTCTTGGAGCTTGGTTGGTGTTTTGATCTTCTTCCTTGGTGAAGCTTCCTTATTGTTGGCCGAACCTAGCTAGGAGGAGAAGAAGGTGGTTGGTGGTTTCTCATCTCGGAAGATCGTTGCCCACACAACGTCCGAGGTTAGAAGAGGAATACGGTAGAAGATCAAGAGGTCTTTCTAATAAGTATAACTAGTAATTTTTATTTCCGCATCATACTAGTTATTTTTGGAAATAATACCAAATACAAGAGGCTTACGATTCTAGAATTTCGAATATGTTTTTCGATGTTGTGTTCTTTTGTTTTTTCTTTTCCTTGTGCTTTGATTGTTCTTTTCGGTTAACCTAAAGTTATTTTAGGAAATTAAATATTAGCTTTCTATAAAAGGTTTTGTCTAGTCGGTGGTGGTTGCTCCCATATCCAAGAAGGCCATGTGCCTCGCCACGTCAGTACTGGGAACCGATTATGGAAATTAATATTTAATGGAATTAATAACTTAAGGTGATTTGGGTCGAACGTGTTAAGTTCCGCAGGAGACCCAAGTCAAAACCTAAAAGAACAAATAGATTAAGTTTTGGATCAAACGTGTTAAGTTCCGCAGGCGATCCAAAATTTAATTTAAAAGAACACATGGTAGCTAGGAAAAGGTTCAGACCTTTGTACAAAATTTTTGTACAGTGGAACCTCTAGGTTTTCCGAGTAGCAACCAACAAATATATGTTTTACAACAGTCCAATGTTAATGTCCAGGGTTAATTTGATATCTGCTAACCATGCCCACGGCAAAACAGATATCCAGTCTCTTACACAATATTACATAAATTAGGCTTTTGATAGCCGAAGCATAAGGAATTGTCTTCATATCCTCTATCTATTTTGATGTCTTCGGAGACATCTCTTTTGATAAAGCTACTCCATGCCTGAAAGGTAGAAAAACTTTTCATGGAGTCTTGCATGCTAAAACGAGCTAGGACAGTATGAAGCTCGTGTTGGAGTGTATACTAAAAGTCTAGCTTTTGTATAAACATTTATAAGAATCACATTGGTCAAGTGTCTACATTTATATATACCAAATATAGATGTTCAATTAATTTATATTGTAGATAACATAGTGTGTGGTGTCACACACAGAAGATCGTGTTATCGGTTCTTTGTAAATTAAAAACAGTAGCTCACGGCCAAGATGGAAAGGAACAAACCATTGGAAGGTCGTAGTGTAATTAGGTATTAGTTTATCTTAACTATACAATTACACTAGTACACTTAGAGTGTATTGAGCAAGACCATTTAGGAGTCGTTTCTTTTATACTGACTTTATAAAGGAACAAAGACCTCAGTTATTATAGAAGTGTGTGCTCTTAATCCTAATATAATAACAATCACATATATTTGATATTTATTTCTTTAATTTAACAATGGGTGAGATTTAGTTCGATAAATCAATAAGCCCGATAAGTTGAGAAATGATATCACTTATAGTGTGTGTTGTTGATTATAGAAGGAAATTGTGTCCTAGTGATCTAGGTTGATAATGTC
This sequence comes from Zingiber officinale, assembly GCF_018446385.1. Taxonomy (NCBI): domain Eukaryota; kingdom Viridiplantae; phylum Streptophyta; class Magnoliopsida; order Zingiberales; family Zingiberaceae; genus Zingiber; species Zingiber officinale. Next base: position 12,597,362 of record NC_055997.1, read on the forward strand.
CCCAAGAGGAGCTCATAAGGATTGTCATTTTAAACCCTGCAGGTGGACTTAGTCCGACATGACGATAAGGTTGAGTGGTACTACTCTTGGACTAAGATATTAATTAAATGAGTTGTCAGTAACTCACTTAATTAGTGGGCATTCGACATCTTAAACACAGGGAGACTAACACACTCATAATAAGAAGGAGCCCAAAATGTAATTTGGGATTGGTGAGGTAGTTCAATAATAGTTCTTTAGTGGAATGAATTATTATTGATGAAATTAAGTTATGTGTTCGGGGCAAACACGGGATGCTTAATTTCATCGGGAGACCAAAATCAATTCCTCCTCTCAGTCCCTATCGTAACCTCTTGTATATAGAGATTTATACCCACCACATACCCACCTTCTTATCCAACCAATAGGGGCCGGCCAAGCCAAGCTTGAAGCTCAAGCTTAGGGCCGGCCAAGCCTAAAGGTTGAGTCTTAAGGTGGCCGACCAATAGCTTGGAGCCCAAGCTTAGGTGGCCGGCCACATCATATTAAAAAGGATTTTATTTATAAATTTTTTCTTATGTGGATTCCATGGTTTTAAAAGAGAGTTTAAAATTTAAATCTTTCCTTTTATAGCTTTCTACAAAAGATTAAGAAAGGATTTACAATCTTTCCTTATTTGTAGATTGAAAGGTAGATTTTAATTTTGTGAAAAACTTTCCTTTTTAACCATGTTCATGATTTAAAAGAAAGTTTAAAAATTAAATATTCTCTTTTATAAGTTTCTACAAAAGATTAAGAAAAGATTTGATATCTTTCCTTATTTGTAGATTGAAAGGAGATTTTAATTTTTAGAGATAACTTTCTTTTTTGGAAATCATCCACATGTTTAAAAGAAAGATTTTAATTTATAAAATTTACTTTTACTAACCAATCATGAAGGGATAAAATTATTGGAGAAATTTTTATAAATTTCTGGAAACAAATTAGGAAGTTTTAATTCTTGTTTAATTAAAACTCTCCTTGTTTTGGGGAAATAAGTGGCCGACCAATATTATTGAAATAAGGAAATTGATTTTTAATAAATTAATTTTTCTTTTTCATGGCAAAAGAATTAAGGAAGTTTTTAATTAAATTTCCTTATTTGCCAAGACCAAGGAATATAAAAGAGGAGGTAGAGGTGCCTTCAAGGTGGACGACTCTATTATTCTTTTCCTCCCTCTCTTCCTTGGTGTGGTGGTCAGCCTCTTCCTCTTCTCTCTTCTCCTTCTTGTGGCCGAACTATCTTGTTCTCTTGGAGTCCTTGTGGTGGCCGGATCTAGCTTGGAGAAAAGGAGAGAAAGGAGGTTTCGTTCTTGTATCCCTTGGACCTTGGTGGTGGTGGCCGAACCTCATCCTCTCTTGGAGTCTTGTGGTGGCTGAACCTTGCAAAGAAGAAGAAGGTGCTTGGTGGTTCTCGTCTCAGAAGATCGTTGCCCACACAACTTCCGAGGTTAGAAGAGGAATACGGTAGAAGATCAAGAGGTTATTTTTGTTTACAAAGAAAGGTATAACTAGTAATTATTTTTCGCATCATATTAGTTTTCTTTGTATTGTTATTTTTGGAAATACTAAACACAAGATGCATATGATTCTAGAGTTTTCGAAATAGTTTTTTTTTCGAGTTTGTGTTTTCTTCTTTTTTGAATTTGTGATTCGATTGTTCTTTTTGGTTAACCTAGAGTTATTTAAGGAAATAAATATTAGCTTTCCTTAAAAGGCTTTGCCTAGGCGGTGGTGGTTGCTCCCATATCCAAGAAGACCATGTGCCTCGCCATGCAGTCCTGGAAGCCAATTTTGAAAATTAATATTTATGGAATTAATAACTTAGGTGGATTTGAATCAATAGTGTTAAGTTCCGCTTGCGATTCAAATCTAAACCATTAAGAACAGATAAGTTAAATTTGGAATCAATGATGTTAAGTTTCGTCTGCTATTCCTAATTTAACTTCTAAAGAACACAATAGGTTATTTAAGGAAAGTTTCGACACTTGTACAAAATTTTTGTACAGTGGAGCCGGTATGATTTTCCTAGGACTAACCAACAATTGGTATCAGAGCTAGGGTTTGCCTCTGTGTGTTTGGTTTTCAAATTAGGTTGTGCACATGTCATACATAATTTAGGAAGGATAATAGTAGGATGTGCTAACTTTATGGTTGCATGCTCCAACTATTATGGCATATTTTTATTGTGTGTGATTGGACCCTTGGACATGTCAAGGGCATTTAATTGTGTGTGCATGATTGTATGTAATTAAATACAGCAGGAGCTGTATTAGTTATTAGGTTTTTACATTTTTGTTCGATCTAGAATACGTGTACATTCCTTTATGGAATATAGGATCGATGTATGTAAAATTCTATATTTGTCGCGGATCGGATGCTTACGAGGCGTGGTACTTTTGGAGCACCAGAGGCGCAGCGGAATAAGAAGCAAGATAGATGCGACAACTCAACCCGATGGAGGTGGCTAAAGATGGCAGCAGCTAGAGTTGGAGCATACAGAGGACAGTGATGAAAATGCCATAATAGTTGGAAAATTAATTTCCATGTTTATTGCTTTTATTTACTGTGATGTGTGTGTATGCATGTGTTATATGCTAACATAGGTTAAAATTCCTCACCTTAAATAACTAAGTGGGAGAGGGATTAGTATATTAATCCCACGGTCTCCATTACTGGTTTGTAAGTGATGCAACAAGCTTGCGTGTTGGCTCTGAGTGCCTCCCTCCACAACAGATGAGTTTGTTTGCGGATCAATAGATCAAACTTCCTTAATGGATGGTTATAGGAAGTTATTTAGGATGTGTGTGATCTTCTCCAACTGAAGGGGCACAATTCTATTTAATGGACTTAGTATCAAGTAATGGTATACACTTAGACATATTTAATAGTATCCTCCCCAACGGAGTCACTACTATCACTTGTGTGACCAAAGGGAAACCAACTATTGATTTGTCATAAAACTAGATTGGCAAGATAATAAAATTAATAAACCCCTCTTACAAATGTTTGAATTTGTATACGTCCACACTAACGTGACATACATGATTCATGGTATTTGAGGTAATTTTATTTGTCAAAAAGTTATATTGACAAGATAGTCAATGGGTAAAACCCTCCTCTTACAAATGTTGATTTTGTATACGTCCACACTAACGTGGCATGCAAAATTCACGGTGTTTTGAGATGTTGGTAAATTTAAATAGTATTGTTTGAGGAATCAATATTATTTTAAATTTAGAGTCTTGACCAAATATTTGATCAAAGACAGACCAACTATTAATTTTATTTGTCATAGGTTGACGAGATAATAAAATTAATGGGTGAAATCTCTTTTTAGAATTTGTATACGTCCACACTAACGTGACATACAAAATTCAAGGGGATTTTGAGATGTTGGTCTTGACCAAATATTTTTGTGATTCTTAGGATTTCAAATGTTAGTTAATCCCCTAGTTGTTATACTATAGAATAGACTTAGTAGTCCCAATTGTAGTGATTGGAAAACTTGGACATTAAGGTAGACTGTCCTCTCATAACTGAGAATAATAACATTGTATTTTATTAGTTGTTGAAACATATTTAGTGGTGTTATCTACCGGTACCTGGTGTGTAGATACAAGAACCACTGATTATGTCTGCAATTCATTGCAGGGGTTCCAGAAAATCTGACAACTATTTAAATCACCGTCCACATGGGCACTGCTGTAAAAGTAGCAGTTGTTGCTGTGGGAGATGTTTATCCTTTGATAGGAATAAAATATGGATTATTAGAAATTGTCTTTACGTACTAAGTTTAGAAAGAACCTGATTTCAGTTTCTAAACTATTAAAGAATAGATATTCTGTCTATTTTGATAACAAACTTGCTATCAAGAAAATAGGGAAGTTATCTGTTCTGGCATGTTGGTTAACAATTTATAATCCAATAACTCCCACGATGCAATAAATAGAGATTAAATTTCTAATTTTAAGAGAAAGTAACCTTCGGAAATGAACCAATCATATTTTTGGTATCTAAGGTTAGGTTATATTAACTTGAGTAGGATTCAAAGGATAATAACCAATGAACTCTTGGGTTCTTTGGTAGTGGAAATCTTTCCAACCTGCGAGTCTTACTTGGAAGGAAAAATAACCAAGAAGCTTTTAAGTCTAAGGGGTATGGAGCCAAAAATATGTTTGAATTGGTTCATTCTAATTTGTGTGATCCTATGACTATCCAGACAAGAGGTAGTATTGAATATTTCGTCTATTTTATAGACAACTATTCAAGATACAAATACATTTACTTGATGTGCCGCAAGACTAAGTGCTTTGATTAGTTCAAAGAGTACAAGGCTGATGTGGAAAAACGTTAAAGTAAAAGTATCAAGTCACTATGGTAAGATCGTAGTGGAAGTACCTCTTAGGATAATTTAGGAGTCACTTATCAAAAGTAGGGATTCAATCCCAACTAACTGCACCTGGTACACCCCAACAGAATGGTGTAATAGAAAGAAGGTATATGACTCTTATAGAATAATTAGATAGATGATGAGTTATTCAGAAAATTACCAAATTCGTTTTAAGGATATACTCTGAAAACGAAAGTGAACATAGTACCTTCCAAGTCAGAACTCTCTACTCATATAGAATTGCTAAATAGGTGTAAACCTATTTTGAATCATATTCGGATTCGGGTAGTCCAGCACATATGTTAAAGAGAGACAATGATAAGTTGGACAGGAGTTCACTTGTTTGCGGGTTATTCTAGATAAATGAAAGAAGGTTTATAGTCTTAAAAATCAGAAGGTCATTGTTAGCATCAATGACCAATTTTTAGAAGAGGACTATATAATGAATCACAGGCCCATAAGTAAATTTATTCTTAAGAAAATAATAAAGGACACGTCTAATTTAGTACCAACTGTATAAGATGAAATATCACAAGAAACTGCAACATGTATCACAAATGATACACAATTGAAGATAGTGTCTCGTCGTAGTGGGAGGGTTGTTAGGCAACCTGAAAGATTCATGTTTTAAGAAAGCCTTGGACTAGATCCTTGGTAAACATGAACCTAATTCCTGAACATATGACGAAGCGCTCCAAGATAAAGATACAACATCTTTGTAAAGAGCAATGAATACAGAATTAGAATATATATATTCTAATAAAATGTGGGAGTTTATAGAACCACTAAATGGTGTAAAAACTATTTGGTGTAAATAGGTCTACAATAGGAAAAGAGGGATAGACAGGAAGGTGGAAACTTTCAAAGCAAGACTTATTGAAAAAGGAAACCTTTTCGCCGGTAGCCATGCTTAAGTCTATCCGGATTCTTTTATCTATTTGGCAAGTGGATGTCAAGACAGCTTTCTTCAATGGAAGTCTTGAAGAAAACATCCATATATAGCAACCAGAAGGGTTCATTGCAAAGAGCAAAGAGTATCTTGTGTGTAAGCTCAATCAGTCTATGGACTGAAGTAAAGCTTCTAGGTCTTGGAACATTCGATTTAATAAAGTAATCCGGACCTATGGATTTATTTAATAACCGAATGAGTCTTGTGTATACAAGAAGTGTGATGGAAACGTGGTGGTATTTCTTGTACTATATGTAGATAACATTTTTGATAGTTGGAAACAATATCAAAGTATTGTCAGAAGTAAGGGTATGGTTGTCCAAACAATTCGATATGAAGAACTTAGGAGAATGTGCACACATTTTTGGGATCAAAGACATAAGGGATCGTAAGAAAAGAATGTTGTGCTTATCCCGAGCTTCATAGAATTCTTGCTCATTTAGCATGCAGAACTCCAAGAAAGGTTTCTTACCTTTTAGGCATGGAGTAACTTTATCTAAAGAGATGTCTCCGAAGACATCAAAGGAGATAAAGGATATGAAGGCAGTTTCTTATGCTTCTGCTGTGGGAAGCCTAAATATATGCAATGCTGTGTACGAGACTGGATATCTGTTTTATCGTGGGCATGGTTAGCAGATATCTAAGTAACCCTTGACGAGGATATTGGACTGCGGTAAAGCATATATTAAAGTACCTTAGAGGTACTAAAGATTATATGCTAGCTTACAAGGCAAATAATTTGGTCCATGTGGGTTGCACGGATTTTGACATCCAATCAGATAGGGACAATAGTAAGTCAACCTCGGGGTTTTTGTGTTTACTTTAGGAGGTAAAGCCATAACTATGGAGGAGTGTTAAGCATAGGTGCTTTTCAGACTCCACTATGGAAGTTGAGTATGTGGTAGCCTCAGAGGTAGTCATAGAAGCTGAATGACTCAATAACCTCAAGATGGACTTAGATATGATTTCTGGTTTGTCCAAAGATTATTATAATAATATTGGTGCAGTAACAAACTCGAAGAAACCATGAGTCCATAAGGCAAGTAAACATAATAGAGCGCAAGTACCACCCAATACGAGAAATTGTATAAACGAGGAGAAGTTGTTACCGCCTAGATTGCATCAAATAATGACCTACAGATCCTTTCACTAAGGTCCTTAAGGCAAGAGCTTTTGATGGGCATGTTGAACGGATGAGAATCAGATGTATGGCAGCATAGTCTTTTAGTATAAGTGGAAGATTGTTGGAGTGTATATTAAAAGCCTAGCTTTTGTATAAACATTTATAAGAATCACATTGGTCAAGTGTCTACATTTATATATACCAAATGTAGATGATCAATTAATTTATACTATAGATAACATAGTGTGTGGTGTCACACACAGAAGATCGTGTTATCGGTTCTTTATAAATTAAAAACAGTAGCTCACGACCAAGATGGAAAGGAACAAACCATTGGAAGGTCGTAGTGTAATTAGGTATTAGTTTATCTTAACTATACAATTACACTAGTACACTTAGAGGGTATTGAGCAGGACCATTTAGGGGTCGTTTCTTTTATACTAACTTTATAAAGGAACAAAGACCTCAGTTATTATAGAAGTGTGTGCTCTTAATCCTAATATAATAACAAGCACATATATTTGATATTTATTTCTTTAATTTAACAATGGGTGAGATTTAGTTCGATAAATCAATAAGCCCGATAAGTTGGGAAACGATATCACTTATAGTGTGTGTTGTTGATTATAGAAGGAAACTGTGTCCTAGTGATCTAGGTTGATAATGTCCCCAAGAAGAGCTCATAAGGATTGTCATGTTAAACCCTGCAGGTGGACTTAGTCTGACATGACGATAAGGTTAAGTGGTACTACTCTTGGACTAAGATATTAATTAAATGAGTTGTCAGTAACTCACTTAATTAGTGGACATTCGACATCTTAAACACATGGAGACTAACACACTCATAATAAGAAGGAGCCCAAAATGTAATTTGGGATGGTGCGGTAATTCAATAATAGTTCTTTAGTGGAATAAATTATTATTGATGAAATTAAGTTATGTGTTCGGGGCGAACACGGGATGCTTAATTTCATCAAGAGATCAAAACCAATTCCTCCTCTCGGTCCCTATCGTAGCCTCTTGTATATAGAGATTTATACCCACCACATACCCACCTTCTTACCCAACCAATAGGGGTCGGCCAAGCCAAGCTTGAAGCTCAAGCTTAGGGCCGACCAAGCCTAAAGGTTGAGTCTTAAGGTGGTCGGCCAATAGCTTGGAGCCCAAGCTTAGGTGACCGGCACATCATATTAAAAAGGATTTTATTTATAAATTTTTTCTTATGTGGATTCCATGGTTTTAAAAGAGAGTTTAAAATTTAAATCTTTCCTTTTATAGCTTTCTACAAAAGATTAAGAAAGGATTTGAAATCTTTCCTTATTTGTATATTGAAAGGTAGATTTTAATTTTGAGAAAAACTTTCCTTTTAACCATGTTCATGATTTAAAAGAGAGTTTAAAAATTAAATATTCTCTTTTATAAGTTTCTACAAAAGATTAAGAAAAGATTTGATATCTTTCTTTATTTGTAGATTGAAAGGAGATTTTAATTTTTAGAGATAACTTTCTTTTTTGGAAATCATCCACATGTTTAAAAGAAAGATTTTAATTTATAAAATTTTCTTTTACTAACCAATCATGAAGGGATAAAATTATTGGAGAATTTTTTATAAATTTCTGGAAACAAATTAGGAAATTTTAATTCTTGTTTAATTAAAACTCTCCTTGTTTTGGGGAAATAAGTGGCCGGCCAATATTATTGAAATAAGGAAATAATTATAACTCTCCTTGTTTTGGGGAAACTCCTCCTAATCCGATGATGATTCTCCTCCAATAGATATGTCTTGATTTGTGGAGGTGGAAGCTTCTTCATCCTCTTCTCTTCTTGACCCGGATGTGGAGACTCCTCCTTCTACTTGATCCGGTGTCACCAAAAGTTGCTCCCCCTCAATCCGAGAGGTGGAGATTTCTTCATCTTCATCTTGTACATGGAACAAGGAGTATGCTCCCTCCTTGCCCTCTTCATTGCATCCCTTTGAAGATGAAGCTTCTTCTTGGACTTCTTCTTCAGAAGTTGAACATCTCTCAACTTCGGAGTTCTCCTCTTGGTCTTGATCCAATGAGTCTCCCTCTTTGGATTCCTCTTGATTCGGTACAGTGGAGGGGATCTCATGGATTGATGTCAATTTGCTCCAAAGCTCCTTGACATCCTTGAACTCTCCAATTTTTCCAAGAATGTGGCTAGGCAATAGATTGACCAAAAGCTTGGTCACTTTATCATTGGCCTCACATCTTTGGATTTGCTCTTTGCTCCAATTACTTTTCTTGAGGACTTTGCCCTTTGAATTTCTTGGAGCCTCGAAGCCTTACATTAGAGCAAACCATTGCTCTATCTCCACCATTAAGAAGTTTTCGATCCTTGATTTCCAAAGATCGAAGCTAGTAGATGTGTACGGTGGAGCCACCCTTGTGTCAAATCCAAGTCCATCTTGGAATTGCATCTTGAAGTTGAGCTTCTTGAATTCTTTGACTTTGATGAATTTGCTTCAACTTCTTCACCCTCTAGCTTTGCTTGTTTTGTTTGCCCCTTCCGGCGATGATTCCGGTGAAGAGCGGCCTTGCTCTGATACCACTTGTTGGGACCGAAAAGTAGCTAGAGGGGGGGTCAATAGCTCGTTGTGTGCTTCGTGGTTGGCGTTGCTTGTTTCTTCAAAGATGTGCAGCGGAAATGTACAAGAAACAAAATACAACCCTAACAAATAGATTTTACTTGGTATCCACCTCACAAGAGGTGACTAATCCAAGGATCCACACACTCACGCACCCTCCACTATGAAACACACTCCTCTATGGTAACTACCGAAGGCGGAGAAACCTTTACAAACTCTCAATACAAGAAGAAAGGAAAGGATATGAAATACAAGCAAAAGCTTACAATAAACCCTAGCCCTAACTTCTCTTCTTGCTTTTGATCTACCTCTTGACTTGGAAGAACCTCCAAGAATCTTCAAGAACTGGCGATCTGAACTTGAGAGAGAGTTGTGGAGTCGCTGGTGAAGATCGGAGATGAATCGTGTAAGCACTGCTGAAGGAAACGCTCGCCTGCAGCTAAATACAACGTCAACGGTCGGATCCCGATCGATTGGATTGCTCCCAATCGATCGGGGAGGCTATGGATCGATCAACCGATCGATCCAAAGTGCCTCTGTGCTCTCTAGAATAGCCTGGATCGATCGACTAATCGATCCAGGGCTTATCGCGCACAAATAGCAGCTCCCAATCGATCCACTGATCGATTGGGACATCTAGATCGATCCACGGATCGATCCAAAGGGGTTCTGTTCGTGGGGACTCACCCGATCGATCAGCTGATCGATTAGGCATGATCCAATCGATCGACTGATTGATCCAGATCTGCTGGATCAATCGGCTGATCAATCCAAATCTTTGTTTTTGCCCAAAAGCAAGTCCAAAGCCCCCTAAACCAACATCCAGTCAACTATGACTTGTTGGTATATAAAACCTAGCATCCGGTCACCCTTGACCAGCTAGGACTCTCTCACCAAGTGTCTGGTCAATCCCTTTGACCCACTTGGATTTTTCTCCTCTTGCCAAGTATCCGGTCAATCCCTTTGACCTACTTGGACTTTCACTAGATGTCTGGTCAACCTTGACCCATCTGGATTTCCCCGTGCCTGGCTTCACTCACCAGGACTTCCCTTCTACCTAGCTTCACTCACTAGGACTTTCACCTAGCTTCACTCGCTAGGATTTCCTTCTGCCTGGCTTCATTCACCAGGACTTTCACTTCTACCTAGCTTCACTCACTAGGACTTTCACCTAGCTTCACTCACTAGGATTTCCTTCTGCCTGGCTTTACTCACCAGGACTTTCACTTTTACCTAGCTTCACTCACTAGGACTTTCACCTAGCTTCACTCACTAGGATTTCCTTCTGCCTGGCTTCACTCACCAGGACTTTCACCTAGCTTCACTCACTAGGATTTCTCTTCTGCCTGGCTTCACTCACCAGGACTTTCACCTAGCTTCACTCACTAGGATTTCCTTTTGCCTGGCTTCACTCACCAGGACTTTTTCATTGTTTCACTCACTAGGATTTTCAGTCAAGTATCCAGTCAACCTTGACCTACTTGACTCTCCTTCACAATCTCCCCACATAAACAATTGCACCTGCAATGTTCATGTGCTGTCTACAAGTATTGTCAAACATCGAAACCAAATCATCAAGACTCGAGCTTGACTCACTTCAAGCCCAGTCAAACAGGTCAACCTTGACCTAGGGAATATTGCACCAACAAAAGCTTTATCCGCTGCCAAACAGCTACAAAAACTGGGTTGAGGGCACCCTCCATAAGCATGGAGGGGCCTCCCATACCTTATGAAGGGTGCCTCCTATACCTTATGGAGGGTGCCTCCTATACATCATGGAGGGCGCCTCCTATACCTCATGGAGGGCACCCTCTACCTGCAACATATAAATGGCTCTAGCCTTTCTTTGGATCTTCTGCTGCTCTGTTCGGTTAGGTGATTGCGACCAACCGAAATAGGGCTCACCTGAACCCAATTTTCGGCCTTCTCCTCGAGCAGGTTTCCTCTCCGGCTTCTTGTCCCTTGAACGTCACATATGTTCTTCTCATCCACTGGTATACTCTTTCGCAACCCTTTCGTCTCTCTGATGCACTGAGCCCGTCGGCTCCCTTCCCGTGTCATTCTTCTTGCTAACTGCATCTTCCGCTCAACTTCCTGTGCTCCTAAGTTCTTGCATACTTAGACACAGGGATCAAAACCAAACATGACATAACTTAACTTGGTTGATCACATCAAAACAATCACGTGGTCCAACAATAATAACCTGTAAGACAAATGTTAGTATAATAATAATGACCAGTATTAATTAGTTCATGTCCTCCCAGGACCAAAAACTAGTCAATGTCTCAGCTTAGGGATCCCAAATAGACCTAAACTAGACCGACGCCTACTGTCCCTTCAACCGGGACGCGTCCTCACTTGGTCACTCTCCTCTAGTAACTTACCTTAATTTACCAGTTTGTCAGGCATCCAGTCAGCCTGTCGACCTGTCTGGACTTCATGCCAGCTATCCGGTCAACCCGTTAACCTAGTTGGACTTCTTGCCATATATCTTGTCAACCCGTCGACCTATCTGGACTTCATACCAGCTATATGATCGGTCCGTTGACCTAGCTGGACTTTATACCAACTATCTGATCGGTCCGTTGACCTAGCTGAATTTCTTGCACACTTAATCAAGTAGTTAGATCACAACAAAACCTAACTTAACTTGCTTATCATTCATCAAAATCTGAGTTACACTGTAAGTGCAAAACTACACCAATAGTAAATGTATTCAATTTATAAAGCTTATCAATCAAGGAACCATTGTCAACCAACATTGAATTAAAGAAAATATTAAAAATTCTTTCTAAATGAACAAGAATAACCTGATTTGTCCAAATAAGAAATTGAAATTAAATTCTGTCAAAAAGACAGTACAATAAATATATTTTCTAAATCTAAAAAAATATTGATTCCTAAACAAAGCCTAAAAACACCAATTGACTTGACTTTAGATTTCTTTCCATTTCCTGTATAGATGTATCTTTCACCATCAAACAGAAGTCAGCTTCTGAGACAACCCTTTCATTACACGCCAATTGGTGTACTTGAGGCAATCTTTCTTCATATGCCCTTTTTTCTTACAAAAGAAATAAGTGGATTCCTTATCCTGCTTTTTGTGCTCCTTATGGTCATTACCTCCAGAATCTACAGTTTGTTTTTCTTTCCTTTATTATTGATCCTCTTTCATTTCTTGCTCTCACTTTGAGAACCAGATGCTAAGTGAGCACTCTCAGATGTCTAAATCTTTAGTCTCTCCTCCTCTTAAACGCATTGAGCAATAAGCTCATTCAATGTTCACTTTTCCTTTTGAGTATTATACAATATCTTAAAAGGAGTAAACCGTGCAGGCAGAGACATCAAGACGAAATGCACTAACATACCCTCAGACATATCAAGTTTTAGTACTTTTAAACTTGTCACTATATTGGACATCTCCATAATATACTCCCTTATGTTTTTTTAATCATTGTACCGCATGGTTACCAACTTCATAAGAAGTGTGGTAGTCTCGACCTTTTCATTTGAGGTGAATCGGTCTACTGATTGGTCCAGGAAACTCCTAACATCTCCTTCCTTTGTTATTGAGCCCTTTATTAGTGTCGGTATGAAAAGCTTCATGATACTCAGACACATGCTATTTTATTTCTCCCACGACTGAAATTCAGCCCTCTGCTCTATAGTACTAGCACTGGTCAGAGGTGCGGAATAATCATTTCTTAATGCATAGTCTAAGTTCATGCGACCTAAGAGTACGGTCACGTATTCTTTCCATTCAGCAAAATTCGAACCAATTAATGTTGGGATATTATTAATGTTGGCAGTTACAGATTGTACTGAAATTAAAGAGAGAAATTTATTTAAGCTCACGATTTAACTAAAGCCAAGAACATATATGTAATATAAAATTATGCAAATAAATTAAAATTTTAAATGCATATAAATGGGCTCTTTATAAGATACCAAGTACAACATAATGTGTCTTTCCTTTAGGCCGACACATTATTTGTTAGCGATACTATTTGTTAGTGATACTCTCTAATATAACTCAAACTTTAATTAGTCACACAATGTACCTTCTTTTGGGTCAACTCATTGTGTGCATAATATGATACTTTATATGAGTTATATTTTAGTTCATAGCTCACAACAATCTTAATCGGTTACATAATATGTCTTCCTTTGGATCGACATCTTTTGTGCATGATCTGAATAAAATAATATTTTATTTCATAGTTGTAAACTACCTTATGCATATATCTGGTATAAAAGTAATCTTCTTTCGGGTCAATTACTTTTAGTATAGATATACATCTACCAATACAAAATACACTAAATCTACCTAAGGTGTCTTTCCTTGGGCTAACATATTAGTTCAACTTAGTAGCATGTTATGTGGATATACTTAAGAAAATTCTAAGAATTTAATTCGAACAGAAATTATTTAATCAGTCTTAACAATTCTAAATTCAACTTATCAATCAATTGATATCCTATGACGTCGATTGATTTTATTTAATTGATCATATATATATATATATATATATATATATATATATATATATATATATATATATATATATATATATATATATATATACTATTTTAAGAAGTTAAAATTTAAATTCTAGAATTAAATAGTATTATAATTCTTTAATTATTCATGTATTAAAAAAACAATATTTTTAATTATTGAAATACTGTTTTGTTGAAACAGTAGAACTTTTTTTCCTTACAAACTGTTCATGTCGGACAGTTTGTTTTTAAATGTTGTTTCAATTGAAACAGTTGGTTTTTTTCCCTTACGAATTGAAACAATATTTCTTTTCCTTATGAAAACATTGTTTCAATTGAAACAGTGTTCTCCCTGAAACAAACAGTAAGTGTACTATTTCATCGAGAAGAAATCTAATCGAGACCATCTCAATCGAATTAAAAATAAACTAGTAGTGAGTTTAAGATAAGGCAGATAATTAATTAAATTTTAATTATTTTTATTTAAAATTTTAGATTCGATAATTAATTGATTGATGAAAATAATTGATTGAACTATTATAATTTTATTTAAATTAGGTTAAATAGTAATGATTTTCATCATTTTTCATATTCTTAGTAGAAACATTTGAAAAGTAAGTCTATCCAAATTTTCTCTTATATGATTTTCAACGATAAAAAAAATTTATATTAATTAGGAAAAACTTGATCTGATATACAAACAACAAATCGATGGAAAATTTAAATTTTATTACCAATGAAAACAATGAAATAAAACATGTGACTCTGATACCAATTGTTAATTCTTGTAAAACCTAAGTCGCATGGATTCTAAGAACCGTATAAGAATTCATATATAAGAAATACAAGAATATATGAGCATGGATCTTCGTTTCATCGAGAACATGACATAATAACATAAAGTATAAACAAATATGACAAGGAACCTGATTGAAGAGTCATCTTTATTTTTAGCGTCGTCCAGAAATAATCCCTGTGGAAGAAGATGCAGCGGAAAGAAAAGGAAGGTCTTCAAAGGGGCTTAGGAGTAACGGCGCCGAAAAACTTTAGGTCAATGGAAAACCAAAAGCTCTGTCAAAATTAAAACCCTAAAATCTTGGGGACCAACCCTATATATAGTGGATATCTATTATCAGCTCATAGATGGTAATAGATACGAGGCTATAGGTTCTACACATACAAGGTCTACATCCAATAACCAAAACCCAATAAACATAAGTTTTATACTTATATTTACAACTTACAATTAAGTTCATCAATTAAATAACAACTGACATAAATTTTTATTCCCTAAATATTAAAATAGTATTTCTCTTTCCTCTTTTTGATAATAAAATAATTTCTCTTTCCTCCATTTATTAATAAAAAAATGCGAGAAAAAAGAATTAAAAATAAATATATGAAAAATTATAAGGAAACTGAAGGATTGTGAAATGAAAATGGGATATCTAAATTTAATAAATTAATTCTTTTTCCCTAAATTTTAGAATGTTATTTTTAAAAGATTGTTAAATGGTTATAAATGATTTTTTCTTTTAAAGTTTTAGGGTTAATTATTAAAGGTGTCAAAATAATATTATATTTTACGAATCAATTATATCTTTTCTCAACTATTTCAATATTTAATTTTAAAAATAATACCTAATTATTTTTTATTAATAATATTTAATTAATTTTTAATTAGCATAATTAATTTTTTAAGCTAGTTAAAGTCAGATTCTGGGAGAAGAAAAATATAAGAGAAAATATTTAAGCAAAATATTTTTGTTTAGGGCCTTAAAATGTATTGATCCTGTCCAAACTCGATAAAGACAGTTGGTTGTGGATGTGACTCCTCGATTGACTGTGTGAAGAGTACGTGTGATATGTAAGAATAGAAACGTCAGTGTCGGGCCGCGGAAGGGGTCCCCGATGTTGGCCCTCCGACGCTCAAGTCAGTCGCCAGTAGCAAAGAGGAATAGTAAAATAGTGGACTAAAGCTCTCAACAATGAGAATGCGCGTGCGTACCTCCTCCGGTGTTTGAACCCTTTTTTTATATAGAGCTGTGGTGATGTGTGAGCACGCGTCCCAAGACGTATGGAGCCGTAGAAACGTGTGGGTACACGTCCCAAGGCACCTACACATTTCCATACTCATTCTATGAAATGATATGTCAATAAAGCGTATCTGACACCTTACCTTAACGGGACATATATATATCCTTGATGTGAATGTAGAATCTTCTGTCGTACGATTCATCGTCTGACCATGCCCCCACGTCAGTAGCACGGACTCCCAAGAAGGTATGCTAAGTGGGGCAAAGAGTCCCATTACTTGGTCGAGTGGGGGAGTCGCTCGGTTTGGGGCCACCACCTCACCACTTGGGCAATTAGTTATTATAGTCGTGTGGTTGAGTAGCTCTTCCCAGTCCGGCTGGACAGTAAATCCAGGCGGACGATCCCTTCTGCGGTCGCTGCGAACATAAGAACCTACTGTCCTTCCTATATTGGCAGGAGCGTAGAAAACTGTCGTCCACCCGACAGGAGAAGTCGTCCGACTGGGCAGACAAGTAGGCCGCTTGGCCATCAAAAACTTGTCCTTTGATTGTTGACTTTAACCACCACATCATGCCCGCCCTTCTTGACCCTGACTTCCCTCAAATGCCCCCCTTTCATCACCGCATCATGTATAATATCTCTAAAATTTAGAGTAAATAATTTATTTTATTAAATTTAGATAATTAATTTTTACTATACACTACATCATTTACCCTAAAAGTTTCATTATATTTTTAAATTTTCTTTTCTCTTTTCTCTTTTATTATTTTTTTCTCTCTTCTTATATATAATATTTAATTTTCATTACCTAATCTATCCCTTTATTATCTCTTTCAAATTAAATAATATTTTAATATTTAAAGAATGAATTTTATTTTCTAAGTTCAGAGAAATATTATTCATGAAATTTAATTTTAAGAAATGAATATGATAATTAATGTAATTATTTTTTAAAAAAAATATAAAATTTAATAGAAATTTTATATTTGAAAAAATTAATATGGATGCTCTAGAAACATCTTAGGAGCTTCCATTATTTATGTCAGATGAGGAACTCTTTCACGAAACTCTTACAAGAGATGAGTCCCTATTTAAATAGCTGTTCCTTTATTTTTGTAAAGAAAAATATATGAATTTTTTATTTAGTCTTTTAGAAAAATAAAAATAATAAAATAATGAGATTTTTTTAAAAAAAAATGGAAAGAGAGTTATTATTATTACTATTATTATTAATAGGGAAGAGATATTTAAATTTGTTACGGAGAAGACAAACGCATTCGAATTTTTCCTTTTTTCCTTCTGTACACCTCTATCTGCAGCCTGTCCTTCCACCTCCCCTCCCCTCCCCTCCCCTCCCCTCCAGGTAAACGCATCTGGCTCTTCCTGAATCTACTGCGCTGCATCCTCCTCCTCCTTCTGATCTCTTGTATTCGCGGGGCCCTCAGACTACCACCGCGCGTGCTCTTCGGAGGCCGCGCCGCCATCCTGGCCGTCGGCTTTGCTGATCGCCATCGCCCATGCCGACGCATGCTTTTCATGGTCCGGATAAAACAAAAAGCTTTCCCTCCCACTCCAAAACACCACGTATTCACAAAGCCCCCTCTCCTGTTCCCCCGCTCCCCCTACGTATAACGTACCCATTTATTATAAACACAAATTTAGCATTTGTACTTTTTCATTTTCACCCTTGCACTCAGAACTATTTACACGACTCACGCTTTAACACCCCAACCAGGGATCGGAGGGATCCCATATAGTATTTTGACGCTTAAGGTAGACTGAGGACGGAAAAAATATGAAAAATAATGATCGGAGGGATCTCAAAAGGACCTCTGTTGTCCAATTAGGCATCGCTCTTGGGTAAGTTAAGTCACTCGAAAAAGATTGATCATCTTGGAAACTCGACATCCGATCCGATGAAAATTCAGTTGAATCGTATATCTAGAAGCTCCGATTATATTGAAAGGACTCGATTTCTATTAGGAGAGCTCGATTATCTATCGAGCCAAGAAGAGTTGGGCTTTAATCAAGTCAGGAGGGCTCTTATTATTATGCGAGTGTTTTACTATTAAGTTAAGTATTAAAACTTAAAGTATTGCTAAATGTCTATAATTTGATCAACTAGAATATATACATGCATGTATATACAGGAATATTTTAGTAATATCATATGTATATATTAATTACATGCATATATATATATATACATATATTATAATTGAGAGATATAGATTTTTAACTAGGACAACAAGATTTACTTAAAACTTATAATAAGTATAGCTAATAATGTCATTATTGGAATTAGAATATCTATAATAAAAAAATTAATAAAGTGCTTTTCATATTACATTTAAATATTATATTATGTCGAACGAAGTGTCATCTTACTTTTTATCCAAATAATAATAATTATTATTTTATAAAATAAAAATATAGAACTATTAAATTTGTATTTCGTCTCAGTTCCATGCTTTTGGATTGGTGGTGACGTGCCATGATGAGTGAAACAGGGGAGCAGCGGCAGGCGCTTTCTTCTTCTTCCGCCCTTCGCTTTTGCGCCGTCGGTCCTCGCGCCTGACGTCACAAAGGCGACCCTGTCGCGTGTGGAGCAGGCATCGTCGCAGCACTTCCTGCTCTTGAATGGCTCATTCCACCCCTGGTGGCCCCGTCGCCATTGATGCCTTCTGCTCACCGCATCCAATGCCCATGCATGCTTGCAACCAGATACCGTCCAAGTCGCTGTTCCATCGGCGAATTGATGCTTCATGCACGCTCCTTGCGTGCGAAACCACGTAGATGACGATGCAGACTGCACTCCTCCTCGGAGTTGGCGCAAAAATTTTCCCCGTTCTTCTGCTTAATTTGCGTGATGGATAGATAAGCTAAATAAATAGCCCGGTCAAAGCTGAGCTTTTTCTGTGCCAATGAATTGCCGGCCTTGCACGGGAAAGTGCAACCCGGATTAGATTGTCTGAGATCGCAGTCAAGTGAAGATTTGCTCCATTCACGCAGAAAATCGCAGAGCATACCCAACGCGCCTGGGGCTCAACTGAAGAGATTGATGCTGCGTTTAGAGTGATTTATTTGCATATTTTTAGACATTAAGTACAAGAACAAGAACAGTGAGCTGTTTCGTTCTTGCTGAGGCTCTGCAACAACGACTCTGTGGCAGGTCACTGCTTTCGTGTAGTTCTCGACTTTGCCCGCTGCTGTGCCTAAAGCTGCCACGAGTCAGACAACATGCCATGAGAAAAAGAAGCCACTTTGCTCTCGAATAAGAATTTGTTGCTCCGATAAAAACAATTTGGAATGGGATTAGATAAAACGATGGATGATGAGAAGAGATGCGAGGATTTGGATTCGTTTACACTATTTGGAATGGTAGAAAGGTTAAAAAGGGTACGTAGGGAGAGAGAGGGGGGTGAATCATGGCGTCTTCCATCATCGAAAGGTCGGTATCTTTATGGCGAAAAGAGAATAAAAAGATAAAAAGGAGCGCCCCGAATTCGACCACTCATTGCGATGCTGCTATAGTTTCGCGTGCTTCTTTGGCTGGCAACAAAAAATTCCACCTTTTTCTTCTAACGCATCTTGTGGCCCTCTGCCTCCTCTTCATCATCAGCTCGACGACGAAAACTTGCATTCGCATTCGCCGCCCACGTCACAATCTAGCTCCTCATAAGTCGATTGCTTGTTACTGTGGCCGTAATCTGTTTCTTCTTCTTCTTCCTGCGAACTGGGACAGTTTGGTCTCTTGCTACTTTGGCTTCTCTGGCCTTGGATTTTTCTGCGATTTCGCCTCTTTTCTGTTGGTTCGATGTGTGCCCTGTTCCTCAGCGTTCTTCCACTAAAAATGAAATTTTAATTCTCCATGCTTCACAAAGATGCAAATTTGACGACGTTGAAGGATTCTCATCAGAGGGATTCAAAATGCGGCAACAGCGGCTTTGCTCTCAGTCTTCACATATCTCACACTAGAAACTACTCTAAAACTACAACTTGAAAATGTCTTCCATTAGTCTAAATAATGCAGCTGCACTGCTCGATGAAATGAAGCTGTTGCGAGAAGCTCCCAATAAGTCAAGTTAGTATCTTGCTCGCATGTCATAATTCTTGCGTAATGTGTAACTCTTGCAATTATCCAAAGCGTGTGCCTCTGTTACTTAGTTTTATGGTGTTCATCCTGGTGTTCTTGCTGTTGAAGCAACCAATTTGGGTTTTGCAGGCGCAAGAAAGGTGATAAACTCTGAGCTTTGGCATGCCTGTGCTGGGCCACTTGTATCATTACCCCAACCAGGCAACCTTGTCTACTATTTCCCACAAGGGCATAGCGAGCAGGTTAATTTCCTTCTTTCCTTAACATATTTTCAAAAGTTTCAACATCCATGATACGATCTATTTGCTCAAGAATCCATATGGATAGAACTTCAAGCTTTGTTTTCGCTTAAAATTATGACTAAAAGTTCACATTTACACAGCGTATAGCTACAATGAGACATGATCAGTTTTTTGTTGCTTCTAAAGTATTTTACAAACAAGTATTTATTTCTTGAGTATTCTACTGGCACTCTGCTAGGTGACTGCATCGACTAGGAAAATAGCAAATTCACAGATCCCTGCCTACACAGATCTCCCACCTCAGTTGATGTGCCAAGTTCATAATGTTACGTTACATGTGAGAATACTTTGACTGAAGTTGTCAATCCACATCTTTTCAGAAAAGAGTTATTTATATACATTGTTGATTTTGGCATCTGTTACAGGCCGACAAAGAGACTGATGAAATATATGCTCAGATGACACTTCAGCCTGCCAATTCTGTAAGATACTCACTTTTCATCATGGTTTTTTTTTTTTTTAAAATGTTGTTCAGTGTGTTGCAATCTAAGAATCAATATCTTTTGTTGGTTAGACAGTATCAAAAAATTAGAATCATTTTTTGCTTGTGTGATACCTTGTAAGATTTATTGCTTGGTGAACAGATGATGAACAACTCATCTATATTATAGAAAAGTAAACCACTAGAATGCAGCAACATATGAGTATTTGAGTATTCCTATTAGTTTCCTTCAAAGTTAGAGCTGTTCAGTAACACCTGAGAACACTTAGTGACATATAAGATGGCCTCAGAGTGAAAGATTTAAAATGGTCATATGGTCATGTCATTTTACAAAGTTCCTCAAAGGCTCAAACAACAATACATGAATCTGTTTTCCCATTTCAGGAAAGTGATGTTTTCCCCATCCCGGACCTTGGTTTTGGTAAATGTAAGCATCCATCTGAATTCTTCTGTAAGATTTTAACTGCAAGTGATACTAGCACACACGGTGGATTCTCTGTACCTAGAAGGGCTGCTGAAAAACTATTTCCACAATTGGTGAGTAGTTTGTGAATTCTTTGTTTCTATCATGTGCACCTCTAAATCTGCTTTCTTTTTCCAGGACTATTCTATGCAACCTCCAAATCAAGAACTTATTGTTAGAGATTTGCATGATAACTCCTGGACATTTAGACACATTTATCGTGGTATGAAAATTGGTGTTTTGGGAACTTAATACAACTTCATTTTAAAGAAAAAAGTTTATGCAAAAACATCCTTTTTAATCCTAATTGGTGTTTTCTCTCATATGCATTTTCTACTGGCATAGAGTTTTTATTCTTGTGCTGCTCTTCTTTCCAGGACAGCCAAAGAGACACCTTCTTACGACGGGATGGAGTCTGTTCGTGGGTGCAAAAAGACTAAAAGCTGGTGATTCTGTATTATTTATCAGGTGAAATAACAATTTGCTCGCCTGTACAACAACTAGGATTAGTGGCATATTAAACATGTTACAATACAAATTGCTCTTATCCAAATAGTCGAACAACTTGGTCATATGCTGAGTACTAGTAGAATATTTATATTGGAGTTGGCTGGTTTATCACTAGACTTTTTTTTTCAGCTATTGAGTCTGAGAAAGTATTCCTCCGGATATAAATAGGAACTGATGCAACTTTTGATTCATAGGGATGAGAAGTCTCAGCTACTCTTGGGTGTTAGACGCGCCAATCGAAAGCAAATATCCCTGCCATCATCTGTACTCTCTGCAGACAGTATGCACATCGGTGTCCTTGCTGCTGCTGCTCATGCTGCATCAAGTCGGAGCCCATTCACTGTATATTATAATCCTAGGTACAATGGATTCCTCTTTGTCCATCTTTCCTGCTTCAAACTTCAATTCTTAGTTATTAGTCTTTATCTGAATTTTTCAGAGCATGTTCTTCAGAGTTTGTAATTCCTTTAACCAAGTTCCATAAAGCTGCATATACCCAAATATCAATTGGGATGCGATTTGGCATGACGTTTGAAACCGAGGAGTCAAGCAAACGCAGGTTCTTATTCTAATATAAGAAAGTCCAACTTTAGTTTCTAATACTCCTCATATAGTCGATGCTTAATACCTACACCATATGCAATTTGGCATGACCGTTATTGGTCATGTTTATAGATACATGGGCACAATTGTAGGCATCAGTGATTATGATCCTCTAAGATGGCCTAATTCAAAGTGGCGAAATTTGCAAGTAAGTCAACTCTAATTCATTTTTGTTCTTGAAGTTCTTAGCATTCAGTAATATAGGGTGATGCAGCTCCCATGTGCCTAATATTTGCGACTCATATAATTGTCAGGTAGAATGGGATGAACATGGTTATGGAGAGAGATCTGATCGGGTCAGTGTATGGGAAATCGAAACCCCAGAAAGCCTTTTTGCTTTTCCTAGTGTAGCTTCAACTTTAAAAAGACAGTGTCTTCCTGGATATGTAGGTAAGCTTTCATGTTTTCCTAGTGTAGCTTCAACTTCAAAAAGACTGTGATTTTGGGTAGAGATCCAAATCACCCTACAATGAAGACAAAGTCTTCATCTTTTTTCACCACCAGTTTTATGTTCTGCATCTTTTCTCTTTAATTCTTTCATATTAATTTGATGAAATTTGTTGTCTAATAATTTTCTATTGTTTGATAGAATGGGATTTTTCTCTATAAGTTGTCACAGATCTAACATCTTTGTCCTTTTGTCGTGCACTTTGATTTAATAAGATCCTGATTGTCCTTGTATTTTGTAGGTCCTGCCATAAACAGGCATCTAGGAAATCTGAAAACCTTACCGAATCCAAACAGCAATGGGAACATCGATCCACAAAACTTTGCCGGCATTGGTCCAGAAGAATTTCTTAGGTTTCTCGATAAGTCATGTAATCCTAACTACAATGGTCTGCTTGGGCACCATCCATCAATATATGCCAATATATTGCAAAATGCCAGAAGTAATGAATTTTACAGAAACATAACTATGCCGGCTTTAGGGACAACAAGAAATTCTACCAAACAAGTGGTCGGTTCAGCAGCAATTCAACAAAAACAGCATTTCCGTCTGCAGCAATCGATGTTTGTTTCTGGAAATGTAATCCCACAAGAACATAGTTCGATACCCCAGGGTGTTGAATCAGATTTTACCAGAACCAATGTTACTTCACTAGTATCGAGCACTGAAGAAGCCCTTCCAGCAGAAGATGAACAAAATTTTCATGATCATGATGTAGAGGGTGTGAATCCAAATAACCCACAAATGAGTGAAAGTGCATCATTGCATGAGTCTGTTTGTCAGCAAGCGATAGTGTCCGTGGAACCGACTGTTGAATTGGAAGAGAAATCAGAAAACATGGTCAAATCAGATTCTGGTGACATACTCGAATGCCTGGAAGAATTTGTGAAACATCAAAATGAAGAAAATTCAACAGGTTCAGGCTCTTTCAGTGATCGCAGGAATACTGATCATGTACCCGTAAATCAAGATTTACAGGTGACAGAACAAGGTCATGGCAAATTTGTTCATCAGCAGCATAATGAAACTTTAGCATCGGTTTCACACGGGTTCAACGCAACACAATCATCTGATATCACTAACTTAAATAACTTATTTCTGCATCATGACTACCCGCATCATGTCCCGGGCCATGATGCTTGGAGTATGCAGCATTCCTGTCTGCAACCCTTCGTAGGTTCGTCAAAGAAACTGGAATTTCCTTACATGAGCATCAAGTCAGATTCCTATGTATCTTCTACCGGAAATGGTGCAACTTGCTCTACGGATGTGTCTTTTATAGCGGATCCCCGTGCTTTTGAGCCCATTCAGACATTTCAGCTTCCATGCATTTCAGATTCGCAGACCCCTCAGCGCTTCACGACTAATAATCAAGAATATTTAGGCAATCAATTGAACTCAATTGATGATGAGCTAGTCGTCCAAGGTATTTTATCGTCTGAGGTTCAAGGAGAGTGCAGTTTCATGCATGGTATATCCAACTCATGTGGGATAATGGACTTATCGGAGGAAAGCAACAACCAGAGCAATGCAATTAACAATCTTCATGTTCCAAATATGGCCATAGAAGGCCTGAATAACTTGGGGTCTTCAGAGTTTCATATTCCTCCAGTGATGCCCCTTTGCAACTTCACTTCGAATCATGAAACAATGTCTCAGATTACTTCGTCAAGAATGACAGATTCAGCCTTTTCTCTACAAGACATCCCTGACAGCTCCGCAGGGACTTCAACCAGCAGCATGGCAGCGAATGATTACAACCTGTACCGAGGATCTAGGAAGCAAACATGTCAACAACCTTTAAGAACATATACTAAGGTGAAACAATTAGTGCTCAAACTAAACTACTAAAATCCAAATGGACCTTTTTGTTTTCTTCCTTACATGTTATTCATCTATGCTGAACAGGTTCAGAAACTTGGATCGGTTGGAAGATCCATTGACGTGATGCGTTTCAACAATTACCGCGAATTGAGATTGGCCATATCGTGCATGTTTGGATTAGAGGGACAACTGGATGATCCACGAAGCTCCGAGTGGAAGCTTGTGTATGTGGATTATGAAAATGATGTTCTCTTGGTTGGAGACGATCCATGGGAGTATGCACTCTTTCATCTTTCTCTTGCAACTATCAATAGTTACTAATCATGCTAAAATAATCACTTTTTCTTGCATTCTCAACGCTTTGATCATACACAAGCTATTGTTACTTTTAATTGCTCAAGCATCGGATTTTCGATAACTTTATGTCCAGTTCATGAAATATTCACACATAAAAGGATTTAGTAAATGGGTTACTGCTAAATGAAAAAATTGATGTATAACATTCACTTGTGTGCTTGTAGGGAGTTCATCAACTGTGTTAGATGCATCAGAATTTTGTCACCTTCTGAGGTACAACAGATGAGTGAGGATGGCGTGCCGCTTACGGATGGCTTTGCATAAACCATTGAACAAATTGATGTACATTGCGCAAAACATCAGAACCAGAGCTTGATCATGCCTGAGATCACGAAGCAAGAGTGATCTTCTAACTTATTAGGATTTTTTTTTCTTCATCCCATCTTGTATATTATTGTATTTTTCCCACCTAGGTTTAGGGCATGCCTGTTGGAGAGATTCATGTATTGTTGTATGAATGATGTTGTATGGAACGGAGACATGGGTGATGATGTTAGTTTTAGCACTGAGATTGCTCATTCCTGAGTAGAAAATTAAATACATCTATGGGATGATGTCGTTGAGCTTAGAGATGATTTCTACATTGTTGTCCCTTAGTTTGCCTTGCTTTCCTATGAACTAGATCTTTGCTTAGACTATCCCTATTTTTTTTAAAAAAAAAAAATTCTATATAAACAGTTCTATCTCACATTTCATCTATCAATTAAATCCAAGAAGTGGCATGACTCCTATACGGCATCCTAGGATCACTAGTAGCACTATAGGTGTGCAATTAGACTCCACTATCATCCGAGTTGATAAATAGTGATTTATTTGTCACTTGAGAATGCGGGGTTGAATCGCGGGACTGTCGGAGTGTAAATCTCCGGATCCTGTGCATCTCATCCCATCCACTATTTGTCTGCTCGGTTGTCATGATTTATCTTTCTCCTGATAGTCTGAGATCAGATGTGACAGGGACGTTGGGACGAATAATTTTACCTTTTACCACTATAAGTGTGCAATTCTCTCTACCTTGTTCCTCCTGGAGGTAGAAGTTCTTGATATTAATAATAATATATTTTGTAGCTAACTTCTAAATTTTCAAAGTATTTGTTAATAAATTTTATTTTTTTATATTTTATATTTAAAAAATAGTTAATAATTCAACTTACGGATTCAGATCAACCGATCTATTACCGGCCTCGCGTACTGAATGATGCTATTTATTTTCGGAAATTCCTAAAAATAGTAGAAAAACAATCAATTATTAATGAAAAGGCATGTCCAAATTCCAGCGGCGCAAAACGGACTCGCTCGCCTGCCTGCCTTCGTTAGGGTTTGGTTCTTCCCCTTCTCTCCCGAAACCCTCTAGAAGAGATCGTTATCGCAGTTCCCCCTCCCTTTCTTCATCCGCCAGGCCAGGAATCGTTGCCTTGCTCGGAGCGGTCTGCTGCTCGTTTAACTTCTTCATCGGGTCGTGTTGCATGGCTGGATTGAAGCAGTTGAAGAGGGTTTCCTGGGCCAGAGAGTTGAATCAGGTAACAATCGAACTGGATCCATCCCGACGCTATGAATCTCCGGGAGTGCGCGATTTCTGCTGATCTTGCTTTCGGCTCGTTGTTTGCTCGCCCTTGCCCTTTCTCGATTATGACCAAGTTTCTTGTTGTTGGGATTGGGGGTATCGAAAGTGCCGATCGGCGCAATGTTATGAGTTTTTGTATTCCTGATTTCGAAAGTCGCCGTTTTCTTTTTAATCTGTTGTTTTATTTCGCGTGTAGTTAAAATTTCCTGCCTTTTTTAATCGATTTCCTGGTTTGGGTTGGTGGTTAACTCTTCATTTATTTGTTTGGTAAGATTTGGGCGAAATGTTTAGCAGGAATTGGATGGAGAACTGGCAGTACCAAAAATTGCCTGTTACGAACAAAGGAATTAATTCGGATTCTATCATCAGAATTAAGAATCACCATGGATAACAAACTAATGAATGTGACTTCAGTATCAACTAACAATTGGATGTTTATGTAGGTTCCAATTCTTCCTGTAAAAGTTGTTCACATCTTGCAGCGGAGCATCAAGTAATAAGTAACAAACATTCCCAACTAAAATGTTCCCGGTGATGTGAAAAATAATTAAAATACTGTCCAAATGAAAGCCACAAATTATTGTTGTTTACTTTTTCCCCTCTAAAGAAGTCCCTTGTAGCTAATTTTTAACAAAGATTTACCTTGATCACATTCACAAAAGATTTCCCATATAAGGAATCTATTACATTATTGGATGCACATACTCATTGCTCATAGAACATCACTTTACTTGAACGTCATGATCAACTAAAATGATCAAAGTGAATTTAATAAGTATATTTCTTACCAAACTTGTTTTCTAAATCTTATTTATATTTCCTATTATGTTTTTGCTCATTTTGTATGCAATTGTTTGCTTATTATTCAATGTCTGAGCTAAGTTTCAACAATTAGTTGTGCAATTTACTATGTAAGTATTGACTAGCCAGACATGTCATTGTTGACATAAAAGAACTAGCATACTGTTCTATTTAGAAAGTTTAGTTGCTAACTATCATTTCAGCAAACCAATAGATAGTTTCTTAAAATACTAATGCAAGAACATGTAATACAAGTTTACCAATTAGTTATTTGATCTCTTCAAAAATCAATTTAGATTTGAGGCATTGTCGATTTTATGTAATTAATCTGTGATGATGTGGTTAAGACAGATTGCTCTAAACTCAATACTGACTTCATCTTAGATCTTTCTGAAACATAATAATTCTGTACTGTTTGGTAAACCCATTGACCAAACATGAGAGCAAGTGACAAAGTAATAAAGTATTATGTCTTTCTTTTTGTCTGTCCTTGTTTTTTTTTACACACAAGTAAAAAATAAGAGCACTCACCTAAATTAGAAAATACTTAAAATTACCCTCTCAATTTGAAAAATTCCCAAATCAAGTCCATTCCACTTTTATTGTACCAAAATACCCTCCCAAGCTATTTCACCAATGAACTTGATTTAAAAATTAAACTATTTGCTAAAATAACTCGAGTTACTGAATGATTTTCATTTTTCCAAAAAATAAAAATAAACAGATAAAAATCTATTCAAGTCAATTGGTATTTGTCTTTTTTAATTAAAAAATAAAAATATTTTGCTAATTTCAGTTTATCAAGTTTCTGCCCATCATGATGTTTCACCAAACAAGTTAACAAAATGAGTTTGATTAGTTTTTCCAGTTTTAAAAAATATTTTAAAAACTTACCCATAGAATTAATTGGATTATTACCTCTTCTATAATTTTTTTTTCCAATTATTTTGGTTCATCAATTGTTTCAACGAACTTGTATTTCAACTTGCTGCAAAATAACTTAATGAACTGAAATATTTCATTTAAAAAAACATGAAAAGTGGCAAACGCCTATTTATCTTTAGTGGGTGTTAGTAAAAAATCAAGCTGTTTTCACAGAACAACTTGGTGGAATGAAATTAATAATAAAATTTCTTTTTGATATTTTTAAAATATATTTCATAGTATTTCACCAAACTAATGAAGCTATTTAGTGAAATAACTTGTGTAACTGAAACCATTCATTTTTTTTTCAAAAAATAAAATGAAAAATACATGATAATTTAGTTCTTATATTATTTCAGTGCATCAAGCTGTTTCACCATACAACTTGATAGAATGAGATTGATTAATTTTGTCTTTTAATTTTTTTTTTAAAGAAATCTTACACATCAAATTAAACGAGCAATTGCCTATGGCGTATTACGGAGGATTTTCTCCCTAATGGATAGCGGACCCGAGAACGTTAACTGTCAGGATGGGCTTCATGATAATCAAAGTTGTTTCACCATACAACTTGATAGAATGAGATTGATTAATTTTTCCTTTTTAATTTTTTTAAAAGAAATCTTACCTATAAAATTAAACGGACAATTGCATACGGCGTATTATGGAGGATTTTCTTCCTAATGGATAGTGAACCCGAGAACGTTGACTATCAGGGCTTCCATGTGCATTTATCTGATTTGCCAAAGTGACCGGTGGGAAACTTTTATGGGGCCGGGCCGACCACCTCTAGGATTAGTCGAGCCAAAGGCTTGGATACCTAGTGCCAACTAAAAAAAAAAGGGGCAATTGCCTCCTCTATAAATTTTTTTTCTGAATTATTTTGGTACGCCAAACTATTTCATCATACAACTTGAGTATCAAGCTGCTATTCAACTTTAAAAAATAATAATAATAAGACTTGAACACCTATTTAAGTCTGGTGGGTTTTTTTCTTTATAAAATGATTTTTTTTTCCTAATTTCAGTGCATCAAGACATTTTTACAAACTACTTGTTGGATTGAAATTAACTAACAAAAAATGTAAAAAAAAAATTAACTATAAAGTTAAATTGGTATTTACCTCATTTTGTATTTTTTTTGGGAAATCTTCCAGCCACAAATGCTGTTCTGTGAAATAGCTTGATCCTTGATCAAGTAAGAATCATGTTTTTTTGACAAAACAGTGGATGGTATTTTGGTCTCGAAAAATGGGATGAGCTTGATTAGGGCATGTTGCTCAAATAATAATGCATACAATCATTCTACTCGAAATGCTTTGCCACTGAAAGCACAATCTGATCTTGTTACTAGCATCCACAAGAAAGTAAGAAAGTAAAAGAATTGATTATCTCCAATATATTCTTTACATGCCAAGCTGCCAGCAATTCTCATAAGCAGTGAAGCTGGAAAATTGGAACATTTTTAGTGGACACATACATTTATAGTATTAAATGGAAATTTAATCTGTAATGAAGTTTAACTAATATCTTAATGAAGGGAAAAAGGAGTATGGATCTAATCTTATTTTTGAAGGTGAAATCATTTTTTGTGCCATTGTCATATGTTAGGCATTTTTTCCTTTCAGATTTGGAATAATGGTTATTCTTGTCCTACATAAACTAAATTAATAATGAATGTTAGAGAAAATCGGACATGGATTGCTGATGATGCCATTCTGGCTCCTGTATGTTTTGCATCAATGGTTTGTGATTCATTGGCAAAGATAAGTCCAGTGTTGCTTGATTTTTGAAAATTTTTGCTGAGATTTTAAATGCTGGTATTACTCTTTTCATTTAAAGAAGACACAACTTATAGAAAATCTTTTTGTAGTAGATGGACAGGTACAGTAAATTAACTGAGATGATTACGGAGAATTTAGTTGTTGGCAATGGATTTATATGAAGTGTAACTGCATTGTTGTTTGCTATTCACATATGTGAAATATCTGCCATTTTAATAGTAACTGTTCCAAAAAGTAACTTGACATTTGCAAGTCAATTTAATACAATAATGTTAAGGAAACTCTCTGAGAAGTTATACTTGTTTTCGTTCATTCATACCAAAGGAATTGATCTTAGATGAAAACTAACAGTTGTTATCTTTATAATAACAATAAGAAGCCATGAGCCACATTTTTTGAGGATTGGCTATATGACTTTGATCCCATTATTCAGTCTAAGTAAGATTGTTTCTCTAGTGATATTCAGATATTTAATTTTTCTTTCCCTCACCATTTTAATTGATTTACCTTGGTATGCTTGTAATTTGAATGTTATTGAAGAATTAACTCAAATAACTGGTGAGATTTTGCTCACACAAACCAGATTTTGATGGTTTGTGCTGGTTTGAAAGTATTGATAAACACACTGTTTCATGCCAAGAAAGTTTAAGAGACCACATTTGGTTATGTCTTCTTGTAAAATGAAACTTCATTCTTCAACTGAGCATAAATCCACTATCTGAATGAGCTAGAGACTTGAAATTTTCTCTTCTTCAAATTTGTCAATAATTTTAGTTTGTACTAGTTTTTTTGCGTCACTAATCCTCTTGGCATCTTTGTAAATCTCAAACATGGCCCATATCTGTAAGATCAGTATGACCTGCTTTTACTCACTTCTTTTTCTATCTATCTTAATTCTTCATATGCGTGGCCATCATCTTTTCAGCTTGTTTGTGCTGTATGAGGAATATCTTTCCTGCAACTGAGCTTGTACTTTTCCCTAGGATTTATTTTTTCTCCATATGGAGTTGAACTAACATCATTTTTTTAAATCTATATCTGGGCTTTGCTTGTAACTTGAGTTTTTTTGGCTATGGCAATAGAATCAGAATCTTAACATGATAGGATAGGATAACACAACAAAGGTCAAGTCGTTTCCAGGGTCAAACCACCGAATGTTAAGTGTTGTCCAACACACTCTTATATTAAATATATCAAAGCACAATAAAATATACTATACCTCCATTGAGAATTGCAACAAACCATGATTATTTAGTGAAACCTTCTTAACATCTAAAGCTGAAAGTTGACAAAGCAAGTTAGAGATCACAAATGTGCAAAGTATACTTGCAACAAAAGATGTCTATCATTATGCAAGTAACTAACTTGCAAAAGCAACAATTCTCCATCTTTGTGAGCATTACCTTGATTAATGAAATAATCTACAACCAAAAGAAACATATCTTGCTACGAACATGAGTTCACTAAATGATAGGCTAATTAGCATCAGTGTGGATCTGTAAGTTTTATTTTCTGAATTTTTCATTTGCTTGTTCTCAATTTGATTCTTCAGATGATAAACTTATTGCTACAAATTACTAGGTTAATTATGATTATTTCTTCCTCTTGAATAACAGGTAAGATTATTTTTAGCAGAGGATGCCCCTGCTCTCTCTGGATTGGGGGCCCAAGATAATCTCCAAGCAAAGGGCTCATGGCTATTGCATTCTTCCAGCATCAGCAATGATGATTCTTCTCTTCCTCCAGGCTTTGAATCACCTCATCCTGCATATCAATTAAGATCTCAAGTCACACAAATCCCTTTGGCCGAGTGGAAATGTCCTCTCAGAGTAAGGAATAATCTGTTCAGTTTGCATTTCATGAAACGTTTATATTTAATTTTGTTACATGGAGAGAGGCTTGTGACATCGCATGTGCTCATCTGGACTTTCAATTCTAGATACTTCTGAGTCCAAAATGGTTAGTAGCTGCTGGAGCAGAAAGTGAGGAAATTGCTATACAGAATCAAAGACAAATGAGAGTGCTTGAAGCAATCTATCCGCGTTCAACTTCTGTACCGCCAAAGTAAGTTAGCTTATTGTTGAATGTGATTTTAATACCTTTTACCAATCTCAATTTGTCACCTGAGTCCAAACAACACAGTCCTTCAGTTTCATCCGAGGTGCAAGATTCATTTTGCGATGACTCCCAAACACTAACCATCCCTATAACTGCTGTTGAAGATGAAGATCCATCAGAACAATTAGAAACTGGATCCTCACTGGGCCAATTCCAACGAACAAGTGCTCAGAACATACAACAATATGATATTCCAGCTCATACCTCAGCTACAGAACACTCCCATGGCGATGCTTTGCAGTCTGCCCTAGCCATGGCTCAGGGCGATACAGCTGCTGCTAGGATTTTAGGCAGCACAGAACCTGATGTTGTCGCAGCTGCTTCTGCTGCATTCACAGCAATAATGAAAAGCAATGAGCAAGGAAACATGATCGACCGTGACCTTCTGATTACTATCCTCACCAATCCTAGCTTAGTGGGGAAGTTGGTTTCGGAGTATGGAACTGCTAAAGAATCTCAGCCAGCTTTGGCTTCTTCATCCATCTCATTCTCACATCCATCTCACTTAGTCCAACCCCCAGCTCACCCTCCTTCAGTTCCACCTTCAGGAATTCCTTCAATAAGTAACCGTGCACCTCCCCTGCCAGGTTATCGAACTCCACAAATGTATCCTTTGCCAAGTTCATTGCCGCCCCCAGTTATGCATGCTCATACTGTGCCATCCCTTCCTGTCCCTTCAATCCCTCTGAAACCTATGCAGAGTGCTCAAGCGGTCATTAGAGATGCAAATTATTTGAAGAGCTTAGTCCAGCAACATGGCGGCGAGAAGCCAGATGCTGTTATGGTGGCTGGGAATGTTGTTGATTTAGTAAACTATGGCCCCAGCCATGTAAGAGAAGTAAGACCTAAGATCCCTAGGCCTTGCGCCTTCTTCAACACGCCTAAAGGGTGCTGGCATGGGGCGAACTGTTCATATCAGCACGATGGTTCTCTACCGCCAAGAACTGAACAGCCGAGAGGACCAAAGAGAATTAAGTTAGATGGAGGGATTGTTAACAGGAACTAAAGTGCTCACTTTCTGTTCGACTTTGTGGTTCGTTCTTTTTTTCTTCTTTACATCATTGTTATCATTCGTCTGCTCGGAAAAATACCTGTGCGAGTGCTGTTCACTGCCTTACGATCCAAAATATTGTCGAACCGACAAGAATTGTGAATTTGTTAAACCTCATCATATGCATATGCATATGCAGGTGAACTCCATAGTTAAAAAGGGTTGATTAAGTAATATCAATATTCAAGAACGTAACACTGGTGGGGCTTTGAAGTTTTGGTTAAATCTGTCTAATGAACTATAGATTTCTACAGTCCGATTATATTCCTATTTATCTTTTGAGTGAGTTCGAGTCGAGTTCAATCTCTAATTGGTTCACCAAGCAGCAACATCAGAAGCGGGACCACGGTGATCTTCGCCGCCAATGGGAACGTACGTAGAGGGACGAGTGGGTCCTTCAGCTCTAAACCGATAGGGGTAATGCAAAAGATCGATAGAGTGAAATCCACAGTAATAAAACCTTGCATTGAATGAAATTATATTGTTTACAAAGATAAACATGGTGTACGATGTTCTATTCTAAATGATCCTGTCCGAACCAGGGGTCAACGAGCGCTGGGGACGTGGCGCTCTCTGCTGGATCCTCGAGTGCTCCCGCGAACCTGCAACAAAATCGAGCCGGGGGTGTCCTGGCAACGGCCCTCCGACGCTCAAGTCAGGCGAGGAATGGATGAAGAAAGTGGCTGCAGAATGAAGACTTGTGTACCTCCGGTGAAGAAATGGAGACCTTATATAGACCTCTCCAAAAAGCCTGGGCGCGCCAATCGAAGCAATCTCCTGCTTTCGACCATGCCCAGGTATGGGTCTGTCAGAAGGGCATCCATGAGGCCATACCGCTACTGTATCAACCTCTCCATGATGTGACGGCAAGATCTTCTATCGTGAAATTCTGTGTACGGCATAATCATTAGACATGCCTCTGCTGACATCCCATATCTCGAGCCGAACGAATAGGCTGCTCGACTAACCTTTGTATCCTCGCCCTTATCCTGGCCGAACGGACAACCCGCTCGGCCCCTCGGTTCCAGCCGGGCAGACGCTCCGCTCGGCCATTTAATCCTCCTGCCTTGGCGTCGGAAACCCAAGCCTGGCTGGGTTATCTTTGGTTCCGCTCGGACCTACTCAGCTGCTCGGCGCGACCATTAACCGCTTAGTCAGCCCTCCATCTGTCCTCAAGCTGGGACCCTTTAGGAAGTGGATCCCCCATTCTTACCGCCGGATCACTTGCCTCCCCTTCAAGTCTAGTCGAAGGAGGCAGTGAGTCCGACTGACTGGACTATGTGTCCGAGCGGGCGGTCGTCACCTTTCCGTCGCTTATAATATCCCTGGGGTCGTTCGGCCCTTCTGCCAAATTCAGCCGCTCGGCTCTTCGTTTTGATTGTCTTGTCGCTCAACGTAGATGTTTGCTTGTCTAAATCTTCTCGAAAATCACACAAATCCTCTTCATTAAACCGAAGCATGCGCGGTATGGGCGCCTTAATTGCGCCTGGTGACAGAGCGCCACGTGGCTCTTCTTGTGTGGCTGTGATGATTCGTACGATGGGACGCCGATTACTTTGAAATGGACGATTAGATGATGACCTCGTCTATCGTGACCTGCATCCGACGGCGGAGGCCGACCAGCCTCGGCCGTATAAAGCCTCCGTCTACTTCCTTCACCGCATGCTTGCTCGTGCGTTGTCCTTCCGCCTCTTCTTCTGCTGCGACCTCCGACGATCCAGTTCCTGTTTTTCGGCGGCTACCAACCCACCGGTGATCTTTTCCGCCCATTTCCTTCTCAGTGAGTCTTCTCCCTTCGTTTACAAGGTCCTCCCAAGTCGTTTTGCCCCTTTCGTTCCCGTTCCTCTGTTTTCTTGCCCTCTTATTGCTTCTCCGAGATGGCAAGCTCCTCTGAGCCCACTGTTGGTGTTCATGGCCCTTGGTATATGACCATGGAGAGTCGGTTTGATGAAGAGGGCGCTCGGCGTCTTGTTCGGACGTATGGGATCCCTGATGACCACGAAATAATTATAGCCAGCCCGTCCGATCGGCCCCATAACCCGCCGATCGGCACCATTTGCTTTTTTCTAGACCAATTCCAGGGCGGCCTTAGATTTCCTACCCATCCATTCATTTTGGAGGTTTGTAATTATTTCCGCATCCCGCTCGGCCAGCTTGTGCCGAACTCCTTTAGGTTGCTGAGCGGGGTGGTTGTCCTCTTTAAGCTGCATAATATCCCACTTGACCCCAAAATATTCCACTTCTTCTTCTACCCCAAACAATCCGAGTTGGGCACTTTCATTTTCCAGAGTAGAATAGGCTTTAAATTTTTTGATAATATGCCGACCTCCAACAAGCACTGGAAGGAATTTTTCTTCTACATCCGACTTCCCGAGCGGCCGGCATTTCGAACCAAATGGCAGACCGCCGTGCCGACCCAGCCGGAGCTCGGCAAATTCAGAAGCAACCCGGCATACCTTCACGCGGCGAACTGGTTGTCCGGTCAGCGGTACAAGATCGACCAGTTGCTTCTCAAGGGGGTGTTGTATATTTTCGGATTATCTCCCGTTCGGGCCAATCTCCCCTACCGCATGAGTAAGGACTTTTTACTCTCCTCGCCTTTTTTTGTCTAACTGATTTTAATTTCTTCTATTGCAGCTGAAGTCATGTGGCGCTCCAAAGCTACCGCTCATCTGAAGTTGAAGGCCGTGGAAATTGAAGCGGCCACCAAAAGAGAGCTCGCCGAGCGGGGTCTTATCCCCAGCCGTCCGGCAGCTACAGGAGAGGGGGGGACGCAGTCCGCCCCTGAAACAGAAGTTACCTCAGCCGCTTCAACAGAGGTTGAGGCGTATCCCGTTTCCTCTGCTCCAGCAGAGCTGGGAGTCCCCCAGGTCGGGGATCCCCCACTGGAAGTTCGGCGAAAACGTCACAGAGACTCCAGCCTTCCGCCGACCCAAGAGGGCGGACCACAGGCGCCGATCGGGGTAGCTTCGCCAGATTGCACACCGTCGCATATCGGGACTCCAGCGGCCTCGCCTACCGCACAGCCCTCTGGTTCTCCTCCACGAACTCGCCGTCGTTTACGACGGTTGGGCGAAACCTCTACCATAGGGGAGTCCTCCGGCCAGGCGACTGCGGCTGAGGAAGCGCCGACCGGCCACCCGACCATCAAGACTATCCTTCGATTTCCATCGGAGGAATATTTACTGTCAGCCGATCGGCCAGCCAGCCCCGTTCACGAAATAACCCTGACGGGTCCGCTCGCCAAGCTCTTAGAGGATGCCCAGATTCAAGTGGCCCTCATGACGCCCAAGCAGCTCGGCGATAACAACATGCAGCAGGTCACTCAGGTGAATTCATTTTTCTTTCTGTGCCATGCTACTGTCCGGTTCCTCATTTTATTATTTTCCTTACAGCGCTGGGCTGAGCAAATCGCCACTAGCCATCGGCTAGCCGAGCTGGAGGATCTCCTGGAGAAACTCCAAGTGTCGGGGGGTCCATCGGCCGAGCGGGAGAAACAAGCCCGCGAGGCCGAACAGAAAAAGGTCGCCGACCTGTCTACAGAGGTGGCTCGGCTAGAGGGCCAAATCAAGAAGCGCGAAGCAGATGCCAAACGCGCTACTGCCCGGAAGAAGCGAGCGATAGCTGATCTGGACAAGATGAAAGTAGATGTCCGTGCGCTAGATCAGCGATCCAAGGATCTGGAGGCCCAGCTGAACGCCGAGCGGGAGGTCCGTTCGGCTGAACGCACAAAAGCTGAGATGGACTTGAAGGCAATCCAAGATTCCTTAATTGCCTCTCGGACGGTGCTTAAAAAATATAAGGAGGGAGAGCCGAGTCGCTTAGCAGCAGCGCGCCAAGAATATCTCCGCTCGGAACGGTTCGGCGCAAAATTCGGCGACAACGTCTCCTCCACTTTCGCCGAGGCGGTCAAGGTCACCATGGCGTATTTGAAGAAGGGTGGCCACCTTCCTACGGGAATGCATATTCCCTCCTCCAACCTGGCGGCCATGATTGATGATATCCCGGACGCCTTTTTTAATTTTGAAGACCCGGAGTGAGGCGAGTTCTTTCGAGTGCCTTCTGTATTTCCTCCGCTCAGCGGATGCAAAAAAATTTTTGTACGTGCCGTTCGGCCTCCTTATGTTCCTTTGCTTGTATTTTTTGTTTGTCCTTCATTGTCTCCTTTTAGTGTGTTGCTGCTTATTCGTAGAATCAGTTGGACTCCCCTTGTTTCCTACTAAACGACCGATCGGGTTAATCAATTGACTTGCTTCCTCAAAATCGTTTAGTGCTTGGCTATACTGTTTGCCTTCAGTGAATGCGAAGTGTTGGCAAACCGACGGCCGATCGGCCTTAATCAATCTCCCGATCTTTTACGCCGGTGCTCGTCGGTCTCCCGCTCGGAGGGTTTATAGACGCCGGCTCGTCTCTCGATCTTTAACGACGGAGCTCGTCGGTGCGGATGGTTTATAGTCGGTCGGCGCGGTTCTCGATGTTTAACAACGGAGCTCGTCGGCGCGGATATTTATAGCTGGTCGGCGCGACTCTCGATGTTTAACGACGGAGCGCGTCGGCGCGGATATTTATAGCTGGTCGGCGCGACTCTCGATGTTTAACGACGGAGCTCGTCGGTCTCCCGCTCGGAGGGTTTATAGACGCCGGCTCGTCTCTCGATCTTTAACGACGGAGCTCGTCGGCGCGGGTATTTATAGCCGGTCGGCGCGGCTCTCGATCTTTAACGACGGTGCTCGTCGGCGCGGATATTTATAGCCGGTCGGCGCGGCTCTCAATCTTTAACGACGGTGCTCGTCGGCGCGGATATTTATAGCCGGTCGGCGCGGCTCTCGATGTTTAACGACGGAGCTCGTCGGTCTCCCGCTCGGAGGGTTTATAGACGCCGGCTCGTCTCTCGATCTTTAACGACGGAGCTCGTCGGTCTCCCGCTCGGAGGGTTTATAGACGCCGGCTCGTCTCTCGATCTTTAACGACGGAACTCGTCGGCGCGGATATTTATAGCCGGTCGGCGCGACTCTCGATCTTTAACGACGGTGCTCGTCGGCGCGGATATTTATAGCCGGTCGGCGCGGTTCTCGATGTTTAACGACGGAGCTCGTCGGCGCGGATATTTATAGCCGGTCGGCGCGGCTCTCGATCTTTAACGACGGTGCTCGTTGGTCTCCCGCTCGGAGGGTTTATAGACGCCGGCTCGTCTCTCGATCTTTAACGACGGAGCTCGTCGGTGCGGATATTTATAGCC
This sequence comes from Zingiber officinale, assembly GCF_018446385.1. NCBI lineage: Eukaryota > Viridiplantae > Streptophyta > Magnoliopsida > Zingiberales > Zingiberaceae > Zingiber > Zingiber officinale. Next base: position 12,635,515 of record NC_055997.1, read on the forward strand.
GGTCGGCGCGGCTCTATGGTTTTTAACGACGGAGCTCGTCGGTCTCCCGCTCGGAGGGTTTATAGACGCCGGCTCATCTCTCGATCTTTAACGACGGAGCTCGTCGGTCTCCCGCTCGGAGGGTTTATAGACGTCGGCTCGTCTCTCGATCTTTAACGATGAAGCTCGTCGGCGCGGATATTTATAGCCGGTCGGCGCGGCTCTCGATCTTTAACGACGGTGCTCGTCGGCGCGGATATTTATAGCCGGTCGGCGCGGCTCTCGATGTTTAACGACGGAGCTCGTCGGTCTCCCGCTCGGAGGGTTTATAGACGCCGGCTCGTCTCTCGATCTTTAACGACGGAGCTCGTCGGTCTCCCGCTCGGAGGGTTTATAGACGCCGGCTCGTCTCTCGATCTTTAACGACGGAGCTCGTCGGCGCGGATATTTATAGCCGGTCGGCGCGGCTCTCGATCTTTAACGACGGTGCTCGTCGGCGCGGATATTTATAGCCGGTCGGCGCGGCTCTCGATGTTTAACGACGGAGCTCGTCGGCGTGGATATTTATAGCCGGTCGGCGCGGCTCTCGATCTTTAACGACGGTGCTCGTCGGTCTCCCGCTCGGAGGGTTTATAGACGTCGGCTCGTCTCTCGATCTTTAACGACGGAGCTCGTCGGTCTCCCGCTCGGAGGGTTTATAGACGCCGGCTCGTCTCTCGATCTTTAACGACGGAGCTCGTCGGCGCGGATGTTTATAGCCGGTCGGCGCGGCTCTACGGTTTAACGTCTGGGCTAGACGGCCGTTAAGGCTAATTTTAACGCTCCCGTTCGGCGCAGCTTTAAAATATACAATTAGCACCATATTACACCACTTTGCTTCCCGCACGTGGCCTTCGGTTTTTGTGTCGATGCTTGGGTATCGTACGCCCGGCCGAACGGCACGGGGGTCTTCCGCATTGAGCATTTTGGCTCGGATAAATTACCTCCGGCCGAACGGCGCGGGGCCTTCGTTCCTCGAGCGCTTGGCTCGACCCATTTACCTCCGGCCGAACGGCGCGGGGCCTTCGATCCTCGAGCGCTTGGCTCGACCCATTTACCTCCGGCCGAACGACGCGGGGCCTTCGATCGGAAAATTACGATGAATTCTACGCCCGAAAGAAACTATATCTGAAAAACTAACCTGCCGATCATCATAAGATCTAACGCAATTTCTCAACTCCCGAATACCCGTGGAGTGAGGTGGATACAATGTACTTCGTCGAAATTTATCAAGGCCAGGAGGATGGCGAAACTTCCCGGTCGGTCCTCCATGGCCGCTCGGCCTACCAGAGGTGGTGGCGGCTTGCTGCTTTATCCTTTTACTTGAGCCTTCTGCTCCCATTGCTCCACGAGCCTTCGTCATCGAGCGCCTGGCTCGAATACTATACCTCCAGCCGAACGGCTCGAGGCCTTCTTCATCGAGCCAAGAGCGCTTGGCTCGTATCTTATACACCATGAAGATAGGCCGCTTGGCCAATAATTCCAATTGCGCACATTATAACATTTCGCCTTCTACATTTCAAATATACAACCAAACAGAAAATATACAGCACATATCTCTCGCCCTGCCCCGGACAGGCTAGAGATAATTTGTGCTTCCCGGTGGATCCAAGTGCCAATCCCTCTTCATCCGCTCGGCGGCTCGTCCACCCAACTTCCTCGTATGCGGTCGATTCATCGCCTGACATCAAACTCCCGCTCTTGAGGTTCCAGAAGGAGGGGCTTGCTATAAGTCGAATTCGGGAGATGAAGTATCTGCTTTTGAGGAAAATGGAACTGTGGCAGTCGGTGCTTCCGCTCGGGAGAAGCGTCCGCTCGGAGGATTTTGCCCTTCTTATGATCCCGCACGGGAGGCTCATCAGATGAAGATCCTTGCCCCTCGTGAGCGGGCGCGATTTCTGGGGGAGTACGGAAGAGTGCCTGAGGGAACCCTCCTGTTGAAACATATTCCGGGCGGTCTGCTTGCGCCGCCCGGCCTGCTGAAGCCGAGGTTTGCTGTGGCGCTCGCTCAGCCTGTGCTTTCTCCTTTTGCTGCGCCACTATCTTGGCTGCCCTCGCCTCGACTATGGCGTCCAACTCTTCTTGTGAGAGTGCCACGGTATGTATTCTTTCAGCCTCGTCCATCGTTCCCTTTCGGATATAGGTGTATTCCCACAGACGGCGCCAAATTGATCCTGTCCGAACCAGGGGTCAACGAACGCTGGGGACGTGGCGCTCCCTGCTGGATCCTCGAGTGCTCCGGCGAACCTGCAACAAGACCGAGCCGGGGGGTGTCGCGGCGACGGCCCTCCGACGCTCAAGTCAGGCGAGGAATGGATGAAGAAAGTGGCTGCAGAATGAAGACTTGTGTACCTCCGGTGAAGAAATGGAGACCTTATATAGACCTCTCCAAGAAGCCTGGGCACGCCAATCGAAGCAATCTCCTGCTTTCGACCATGCCCAGGTATGGGTCTGTCAGAAGGGCATCCATGAGGCCATACCGCTACTGCATCAACCTCTCCATGATGTGATGACAAGATCTTCTATCGTGAAATTCTGTGTACGGCATAATCATTAGACATGCCTCTGCTGACATCCCATATCTCGAGCCGAACGAATAGGCCGCTCGGCTAACCTTTGTATCCTCGCCCTTATCCTGGCCGAACGGACAACCCGCTCGGCCCCTCGGTTCCAGCCGGGCAGACGCCCCGCTCGGCCATTTAATCCTCCTGCCTTGGCGTCGGAAACCCAAGTCTGGCTGGGTTATCTTTGGTTCCGCTCGGACCTACTCAGCTGCTCGGCGCGGCCACTAACCGCTTAGTCAGCCCTCCATCTGTCCTCAAGCTGGGACCCTTTAGGAAGTGGATCCCCCATTCTTACCGCCGGATCACTAAAGAAAAAAGAAAAAGAAAAGAAATCAATAATGTTGGAAGCAGAGCTAGAGCTCCTGAAGCAGAATATAGGGTTTGTGTCTAGTTTGCTGCTAGTGGTGGATGGTTTGTGTCTGAATTCATGAATTTATCGCAGCAACCGAGCTCCGGAGATCCTGAACTGGAGAGGTCTTCTGTAGAACTTCTTCGGTCTCGGCTCAAAGGGGTGGTAGTAGCCTTCGCTGAGCTTGCGCTTTGTTGCCGCTAACAGATTCGATCCAAGCGACCCTTCCTGATCGTGATCGTGGAGTACTCTTCTAAGGCGGATCTTGCCATTTTTTGAGACCGACACTATCTTCCAGGTTTCTTTCTTCTCTGTTTTTTCTTCGAAAACAGAGACAGCGGCTCGTGGCGGTTTGTGTTCTGAGGAGGGAGGAGTCGTCGTCCGTTCAGCCAATGAAGCTCCAACGCTCTTGGCGGGGTTGCCACGGCCAGACTTCGCCCCCTCCTCCTCCTCCTCAATCGATTTGACGGCGTTGTCACGGCCATCATCTTCCTTCTCCTTCACCTCTCTGCCGGAGTTGCCATGTAGGTGATTGGAGGCAGCGTCGCGGATGGCTTGTCGGATGACGTGGAAGATGACGTCCGATTCGCCGGACGCCCGGGAGACCTCCCGCCAGTGGTCCAGCATTTTGGACGAGGAGATCGCCATGGAGAAATTGGACGACGCCGTCGGCGGCGTGAGCGAACGAAGGAAAACGGAGACTGATCCTCTGGCTTTGGTTTGGTGGTTGAATGATCGGACTCTCTACTTCACTCTTATATATCCGTAATCATCGGAACCGGCCGCAAAATATAATATAACAAGATTAATTATTGAATCTTTCCTTAAATGCATTGGTTAGTTAAATATGATAAAAGATTGTTAAATCTTTCCTTAAATGCATTGGTTAAATATAATATAAAAAGAGGAACGAGGCATCTCTCTTAGGCTTTAAGATTGTTGAATCTTTCCTTAAATGCATTGGTTAAATATAGTATAACAAGAGTAAGGAGGCCTTTAACACTCTCTTAGGCTTTAAGATTGTTGAATCTTTCCTTAAATGCATTGGTTAAATATAGTATAACAAGAGTAAGGAGCCCTTTGACAGTACTCTCTGCCCAGCATCAACAAGTACTCCCCTTGATCAATGCACCAATATATTTGTTTCGCTCAACTTAAGCTTTTGACTGATAACTTTAAAGTATAAATAGTTGTCATTTTAACCGACTTCAGTTCTAATTTTACTAAGATTTAATTGCAAAACTCCCTTTTCAACTTCTCAATTCCTGCATGACATGGGAGCTGAACATAAATATAAATTTGAGAGTGCAGGCAAATCCCAATTGGCTACATTTGTTACCCTGAAAAAAAATAACAATCCTAATTAAATTTATTATTATAGCAACAACTCAGGTACTAATCACTATATCATTGTAAGGAGACAATTAAATTTATTATTGACTATACTTAGGGTGGTCGGTCTCATCCCATGAAAGTTTTCCATTGGTTACTAAGATAAATCAAAAAGCGTACGTGGCTGTTTGTCTAGAAGCCTAGCATTCTTTAGTTGTACCCCTCATTTGGAGAAAAAATTCCTACAAATACATCATAGCTGGGATCTGAACCGTCAAAAATAAATGTAATTCTAGTTAGCCTCATTGATTATCCTTAGGGGTGATCGACTTAGTCCTACGAAAGTTTCCTGTCGACTATCAAGATAAATCGGGAAACGCACGCGGCTGCTAAAAAATTCAGTTTTCTTTAATTATGCCCCCTATTTAGAGAAAATTTTTTTACAAATATATTATAGCTATGGTTCAAACTACGAATACCTGGATAATAGTCTGAATATCTTACCACGATACTATAGCCCCAGTAATAAGCTAGATTTGTTACAAAGTATTGGGCTTGGTTGTAATGGTTGACGTGATTATTGAATAGAAGCAAGGTAGCAATCGAAGTGCCTAGACAAAAGTGAAATCAATCTCATGGTCCATGCATCTAAAGCATGTTTATCTTTCATAACAGAGTAGTAGTATGGTTGTGTTCATAACTACAGGATGACATGATTTTAGGAGTGGATTTGGTGGAAAGTGGGGCCTCCTAATTTATTTAAGAGGGTATTTGATTGATGAGTTTAAAAATGAAACAATGAAATAATAGTAAAAGATAATATTTGGATTGTGAGTTTGAGAATGATAATTTAGAAATGATTTTTAGATTTATGAGAATAAGTCAAAATCATAATTTTATTCCCATTTCTATTACCGTTTCTATTTCCATTCTCATTTTCTTTTACTATTAAATTCATACCTATAGTCATTCTAATCATTTAACCAAACGTCACCTTAGTGAATGCAAATGTGCAAAGTCATACAACAACACAGCATGAACATAAATTTTAAAATTAGTTTCACAAAATGGTTAGTAGCTGCTGGAGAAGAAAGTGAGGAAATTGCTATGTAGAATCAAAGACAAATGAGAGTGCTTGAAGCAATCTATCCGCGTTCAACTTCTGTACCGCCAAAGTTAGCTAGCTTATTGTTGAATGTGATTTGAATACCTTTTACCAACCTCAATTTGTCACCTGAGTCCAAACATAACACTGTCCTTCAGTTTCATCCGAGGTGCAAGATTCATTTTGCGATGACTCCCAAACACTAATATCATCCCTAACTGCTGTTGAAGATGAAGATCCATCAGAACAATTAGAAACTGGATCTTCATTCGGCCAATTCCAACGAACAAGTGCTCAGAACATACAACAATATGATATTCCAGCTCATACCTCAGATACAGAACACTCCCTTGGTGATGCTTTGCAGTCTGCCCTAACCACGGCACAGGGTGATATAGTTGCTGCTAGGATTTTAGGCAGCACAGAACCTGATGTTGTCGCAGCTGCTTCTGCTGCATTCACAGCAATAATGAAAAGCAATGAGCAAGGAAGCATGATCTGTTAAGGAAAAAGGGAGGATGATAAGAGAACGAGAAGAGACAAGTAGCCCTATTTATAAAACACAATAATTTTCAATTTCAATTCATTCATATGAATATAGTATATTCATAAACTACTTACATAATTCAAATATACCACTAACTTCATAATTCTACCTCACTAACTTAACAGAGGATCTTCTTCCTCTGTTGTTGTCTGTGGATTCGATGGCTTAGTTTGATCATGGTCATGGATTACTCTTCTAAGGCGGATATTGCCATTTTTCGAGACCGACACTATCTTCCAGGTTTCTGAGGGAGTAGTCGTCCGTTCAGCCAATAAACCTTCAGCACTCTTGACGGGGTTGCCACGGCCAGACTCCTCCTCCTCCTCCTCCTCAATCGCGTTGTCAAGGCTATCGTCTTCCTTCTCCTTCATTGCTTTGACATCGTTGCGATGGTCCTCGTCGGCCTTCTTGACGTGGGGAATTGCGGCGAAGAGCATTTGTACAATTTTATCCTTCCGGATCCTGAACTCGTCCGGATGATTGGAGGCAGCGAAGTGGATGGCTTGTCCGATGACGTGGAAGACGTCCAATTCGCCGGCCGCCCGAAAGACCTCCTGCCAGTGATCTTATGATCATGGGGAACTTATTTTCCTGTCTTATGAGTACTGATTCACTTGAATTCTTCCACTCTACTTACAAGTAGACAACAAAAGAAGCAGCTTTATGATGAATCAATGGAACTTAAAATTTGAAAGGTCTCTTGATGATCCTCCCGAATATTGTCAAATATATCAATCAAATGCAATGGTGGAAATTGGAACTAAGTAATGGAATTATAAACTGGGTTATTTCCATCGAATCTTAGATCTCAACAACTGGAATTGCTGGTGAAATTAAACCTCATGATCATGAGGTGACAACCAAAATGAAAAATCACGCACTAATCAATTCCAAACCCAAAAGTAAAAGTGGCATTCCATAGTCATTTCAACTTGCTGAAGAGAACTACAAAGTGATCAGGTAACAGTTTGTGTTGAAGAGTTTTGTCCTCGATCCGCAGAGAACTAGAAAGCTAGCTAGTTTGCTGTAAGTGGTGTGGATGTGGTTCCTGTACACATCAAGACTTCACGTTGAGAAATTCAGTGTAGCCTATTTCTGGAGTTGTTGTGGCATGCAGCTTGAAAGATCGATAGAATTTATCGCAGCCAAGTTCCCAAGCTCTTAAACAGGAATGGCTTTTTATTGCTGTCCTTGGGTATCTCTTTTCGAGGTTGTATCACTTGTATCCTTCGATGCCTTTTTGCTGCATATATCAAGTAAACACATAATGTCAAGTCGCACAGAAATTAAATAAATAATTAGTTGAATCTCCAGCATACCGTTTTCAGTTTGTTGGTAGCCTTCGCGAAGCTTGCGCTTTGACATTTCCAGCTTAGACCGAAGCAATGCATCCTGATCAAGACATTTGAATTGTTATAACAAATATAATTATATATAAATTAAGCTAGAAACAACTTATAACAGCTGATGAACTTACATCTAGAGGCATGTTTGGCAGTAATCTGGGAGGCTCAGGTTGAGCAACAGCAATCTCAGATTTATGCTCTGTACTGGATGTTCTCTGTAATCTGCCTTGTGGGTGTCCTGTGGATGGAGCAATCAGAGGAGGCTCTGTGAATGCCGGAAGGAACTCCTGATTGCTAGGTACAGGAGGATTCGATGTTCTCCGTGGCTCCAATGGCTTCGTTGGATCACAGAGTAGTCTTCTAAGAAGAATCTTGCCATTTTCTGAAACGGACACCTTCCAGGTTTCTCGGCTCATCGTATCTGCTTTTTCTTGATCGACACCGACATCTGCAGGTTTCTGTTCTTCGGATGGAGACGGAGTCATCAACGACGGTAATAAAGTTCCAACGCTTTTGACGGTGTTGCCACGGCCAGATTCCTCCTCCCTCTCCTCGATCGCTTTGACATCGGTCACTTCGACGGCGTTGCCACGGCCGTCATCCTCATCGATCGGTTCGACCGAATTTCTGCGGCCCTCGTCGGCCTTCTCGACGCGGTGAGGCGCGGCGAATAGCATCTTTGCAATCTCATCCCGCCGGCTCTTGAACTCGTCCGGGTGATCGGAGGCAGCGACGCGTATGGCTTGCCGGATGACGTCGAAAATATCCGAGTCGCCGGACTCCCGGAAGAAGCCCCGCCAGTGGTCGAGCGAGGTGGTCGTCATGCGAAACGTCGTCGGATGGATTCACGGAATCGTCGCCGGCCGCTCTGACTCTTTCACTCTCAGTCTCACTCTCAGCAATCTGCGGGAAGATTTATATATAAAAGAAAACCTAAAAGAAAATAATAATACAAATAATAAAAAAGCGCGTAATTCGATATGATTCAAAATTATTATCAATTAATTTTAAAAAATATTTAAAAATTATAAATTTATAAAAATAAAAATATATTAAATGATTATTTGTCTACGTATACTTAGGTTATAAGAGAATTACAATCCTATAGTTGTTAGTTATTTTAGTATAAAATAGATTAGAGAAATATTATATTAAAGCTATTTCATCATTTTTATTTTTTAATATATATATATATATATATATATATATATATATATATATATATCACATAAATTATATTTTTAATTAATTTTATATATTTGATAGTAAAACGAAATGAATATGGGAAGTAGATGAATAAATATCTACTTTTTAAAAAAAAAATCAAAGAATTTCTTGTCGTGCAGCAGCTATTATGATCACGACCTAGTCATCTCGACCGTCCAACTCACCGGGTCGCTGCCTTAGCTGCGTGCGGGACCAACTTGCAACGTCCGCTGTCAGTATTTTTATATTAGAAAGAAATTTTAAAAATTAAGATTTTTCATTTGATAAAAAAATTAAATTAATATGTAAAAATAAAATTACATGATCAAAATTCCAATTAAAATAAATTAATCACTCGGACCCACAGGCCACGCGGACCCACACACTACCCCGTCCCAATCCTCCTTTTCCTTGTCGCAAGCCCACCCCCAATCGCCGTCGATCTATATGTTAATAGCCCGCTATATTCGAGGTTGAAAATTGTAATGATTTCCAATCCTCAATCGATAAAAAAATTCTTATAAATATAATATAATTTGGAATTGAATCGTGAATATCTAAATGATAATTTAAATATTCTATTATGATAGGAGGACACAATTGGCTTATAGACCAGTCCATATATGGGAGACGGCAATGACGGAAAAAGAGGTTTAGATGCTGCTTAGGAGTGTGTTGCTTCTTTGAATTTCATGCCACTAGATCTTGGAATTAATGTTACTGTTTCTTTGTTGGATTACAATCAAAGTGTTTGCTTTGTGGATTGTAATGGAATTAATCTTAATTCCATATATATGAATGTAAGGTAATGCCACAATAATAAAACCTGGCATTGAATGAATTTATATATATTGTTTACAGCAGACAAATGCACAAAGATAAACATAAGTGTATCATGTTCTAAAGAAAAGAAAAGGAAAAGAAATCGAGAATGTTGGAAGCAGCTAGAGCTCCCGAAGCAGAATATATGGTTTAGGGTTAAACCCTAAACCCTAATTAATTTGCTGCGACTGGTGGATGGTTTGTGTTTGAATTCATGAATTTATCGCAGCAACCGAGCTCCGGAGATCCTGAACTGGAGTGGCCTTCTGCAGAACTTCTTCGGTCTCGGCTCAAATGGGTGGTAGTAGCCTTCGCTGAGCTTGCGCTTTGTTGCCGCTAACAGATTAGATCGAGCCGACCCTTCCTGATCGTCACTGCGAGGCTCAGGATGAGCAATCACAGGCTCAGGATGATGCGACCCTTCCTGATCGTCACTGCGAGGCTCAGGATGAGCAGTCACAGGCTCAGGATGATGCGACCCTTCCAGATTGCGAGGCTCATCTGGTTTTTGCTCTGCAAATGTTGGAATAAGCTTAAGCGACCCTTCCAGATTAAGAGGTTTATCTGCAGGTTGATGCTCTGTTGTCTGCGGATTCGATGGCTTAGTTTGATCATGGTCATGGAGTACTCTTCTAAGGCGGATATTGCCATTTTTCGAGGCCGACACTATCTTCCAGGTTTCTGAGGGAGTTGTCGTCCGTTCAGCCAATAAACCTTCAGAACTCTTGACGGGGTTGCCACGGCCAGACTCCTCCTCCTCCTCCTCCTCCTCCTCCTCCTCCTCCTCATCCTCATCCTCAATCGCGTTGTCAAGGCTATCATTTTCCTTCTCCTTCATTGCTTTGACATCGTTGCGATCGTCCTCGTCGGCCTTCTCGACGTGGGGAATTGCGGTGAAGAGCATTTGTACAATTTTATCCTTCCGGATCCTGAACTCGTCCGGGTGATTGGAGGCAGCGAAGCGGATGGCTTGTCGGATGACGTGGAAGACGTCCGATTCGCCGGCCGCCCGAAAGACCTCCCGCCAGTGATCCAGCGTCTTGGACGAGGAGATCGCCATGGAAAACTTGAACGGAGGCTTTGGCGGCGTCGGCGAAGGAAGGAAAACGGGGAGTGATACTTTGGCGTTAGGTAGCGGAATGATCGGACTCTCCCCCCTCTCCTCGATATATATCCGCCGCCAAAAAAAATAAAAAAACAAAAATCCAAAAGTGCGCGCACGTGCGCATCCAGCCCATTATTAGAGTTTTGGGTCCGCGATCGAGTAAATCGGCGCATTGTTTAATTATTAAAATACAAGTCGTCGTCCCAATTTATTCATAACTTAATTCGATAACTAACGCGCAAATGAACATGTATACATATGCATATTTATCTTTTGAGTGAGTTCGAGTCAAGTTCAATCTCGATCCGTTTAAAAACTGTGTTCAAAGTTAAATCTTACAAAAGCATTAAAACTGCGATTTCCAGTTTTTGTTAAAACTGTGTTTGATTGTATTCGTGTTATCTGGATAAACACCAAAAGAAATAACAACCTATTCCCCTTTAACTCTCTATAAGAATTTATCAAACTTTATTTCAGAATTATTATTTTTAAAAAAAATATTTATCAAGCTTTTAAATATAATTCGCTCCCTTCAATTGAATCATGTTTTCTTCCACTGATTCCGTGGCGTTTTGGTCGCATGGTATCTACAATGATGGATGCTCAAACTTTTCATGTTTCTATAAAACTAAACATTCAAAAATGAACTCAAAGAATAAGCATAGTGAAGGTAAGAATAGAGAAGGAACACAAGATCACAATTTTTTTTCAAGTGAACATGAAAAATCCTACACAAGATATGAAGAGAGACGCAAAACACAAGAATCATAATTTTTTCAAGTGAGCATGAAAATCCTACATAATGTAAATATAATAGGACTCAAGATTTTCATATCCTTCAGTCATTCCACCTGGAATGGCATATAAAGTTGAGTTATTTAATGGTATAATAGGACTTTAGATGATGGCAAAAAAGATGAATACGTTCGCCCCCAGCGTCTTCGTCAATCCGTCTCAGGGTCAACACGGAGGAGGTAAATCATGGACGGCTACTAACCTTTGGAATAGTGACTAGCACATAAGGGAGACATTTACCTCGGTTTTACCGAGATTCGAACCCCAAACTTCATAATGACAACACCTCATGCGCTAGCCACTAGACTCATCCGATAGGACATATAATAGGACTCTAGAGGATCATGGATTAGAGATAGTGAATGACGCGTAACTTTTATATATAAATAAATCTCTTCCAAATAAATAGGCATATTGATCCAGACATTTCAAGCACAAAATCCTTAAGGGCGTGTTTGGTTCGGGGTTATCACTGATAACCTTAGTTGGTTATCAACGATAACCTTGTTTGGTTTAAGTAATTGGTGATACCTGGTAATACAACTTTCCCGCCACATCAGCAATTAGGGAATAGAACCAGGAATCAGAAAACCTTGGAAATCTTAGGTTTTCTACAATTCCAGGGTTATTAATATTTTTTTCCAAAAATACCCTTCGAAGAGCAGGAGATAAGCAAGAGCAAATTATGAGGGATGTCAGCCTATGCCTTCTCTTCCCTCCGAGCTCCTCCATGAGATCTTCTTCAACCTCACCCTCTCGGAGTTTCTCGTGTCCGCTCACGACTTCTTTTGATGACTTCCGCAGCCTCTATGAGGGAACCTCCGATCACAAGCTCTGATCGCCACAGAGGAAGGCTCCTCATCTACAAGAAGAGGCTTCCTATAGGTAGTCCTCGTGAGCTCTAGAAGTCGCGCGACACCGACTTTTGCCTCCAAAAGTCGTCGTGAGCTCGTCGCGATCAACTTCGCCAGCCCCATAGAGTTGCACGACAGATCTTGCCTAGCCCCATAGGGTCGCGCGACACCGTGTCGTCGCGATGCAGGCGGAGAAGGGGAAGGAGAGGTGGATGGAGGTGCTGGAGGAGCTGTGGAGGGTGAAGTGCAGGAAGATGGGGAAGGAGAAGTGGAGGGCGGCGCTGGAGGAGCTGTGGAGGGTGAGGCGTAGGAAGGGGGTGGGCGGAGGCGCACCGACGGCTTGGGGAGAAGCTGTCGACGAAAAAAAATTGGGGAGGAACCCTAGGAAAAATAAAATCTATTAAAATAATTAAAAATTTTAATCACATATCTAAATATATATAAATTTAAAATATATATAATAAGTTAATTACATATCTAATTATATTTTAAAAATATATAAATTTATTTTAAAATTTAAAATTTATAAATCAATTTTATTTATTTATTATATATATTATCAACTTATTCATTAATATAATAATAATAATTATTATTAATTTAATTTAATTTATTCTACAAAATTAATCATATAATTAAACAAGGGGTAATATAGTGAATGTCAAGTTAGATTATACCATTACCTAGTTGAACCAAACAAGATTAAGATTATGTTTTATTCACTCATAACTTTGGTTATGTGATTACTTGATAATTACATAATCAAGGTTATATACGATAACTTGAACCAAACGCATCCTAAAAGCATGATATGATTATCGATATTGCTTCAATCATTACATGTTGATCCTGTCCGAATGCTGAACCAACGGACGCTGGGCACGTGGCGCTCCCCGGTTGCTGGTGTGGATCTTCGACTGGTTGCACGAAGCTCCGGCGAACCTGCACAGAAGTCGGGCCGGGAAGGGGTTCCCGGCGGCGACCCTCCGACGCTCAAGTCAGGCAAGCAAGCAGTGGCAAGTGGCTCTCGAAATATCAGAATACGTATCTCCGGCGAAGGATGGGGACCTTTATATAGGGCAGCGAAGAAGCGAGTGCACACATACCGAGGTGTACACGTGTCCGTAGCCCATACCCCAGTAAGGGCTTGTCAGTGAGCTTACCTGACCCATACTGCTACAGTCCAAGCATGTCCTCGATGGGACAGCGGAACCCCCTGTCGCGTGATTTGGAGTATAATCATATCACGAAGCATGCCTGCTGTCAGAAGATGTCCCTTGTCTGTTTCCCCGAACTCCTACTGGGCACCCGACCCGCCCACGTCCGCCTTCCGTCCGACCGGTCTTATATGATGGTCCACTTGGGAAGTTTTTGGTAATGTGTTTTGTGGCGACCGTTAGCAGTATGCTTTATGCCTTCGGCCTAGCGTGCCGTCCGCTCGGCCCTACGATCTTGTTCAATGAGCGCCGGAACCCCGGCTTCCATAGGGGTGCCTTTTGCCATCGGCTAAACACCGGGCGGCCGCCCGGTCGGTTAGACCCCTTTCTCCGGTCGGCCTGGTTGGTCCGACCCTCTTCGATGAACCACCCGGCTCTTTGACTTCCACGTGGCGTTGACCTGGTCCCCTGTTCTTACCGCCGAATCACTTGCCTCCCCTTCAAGTCTAGTCGAAGGAGGCGATTAGTCCGACTGACTGGACTACGAGTCTGGCCGGGCGGCTCCGTCGTGCTAATATCCCCTCGTGGCCGATCGGCCTGCCGCAGAGATGGCTTGATTCAATGGCATTCGCTGGATCCCCTCGTGTTCTGCGCCAATCTTCGACATTAAAGCGGAGCATGCGTTCATTAAATGCTTCGAATGGTCGAATGCCATGTGGCGTAATGCCATCATCGTACGGCGGCGGTGGCATGGAGCTTTGATGTGATCGACGCGATTCGAAATGGACGGCCCGATGCACGCCTTGATTCCCGTGACCTGGATCCGACGGTGGAGGCTGCCCGGCCTCCACCCTATAAATTCTTCGTTTCTTCTCCTTCTCTTATCTGCCTTTGCGATTTCAACCCTTGCCCCCAGCGTTTTAGAGCTCCGACGGTTGTGTTCTCCTGCTTCCGGCGATCTCCGGTGTCTCCCTTCGATCTTCCTTCTTTTTCGTAAGGTTCTCCTCCTGCCTTTCTTGTTTCCGGTGCATTCTTTACATTTCTTTCTCCCGTTTTTGCTCCCGGATACTGTTCCGGCGATCTCTTCTTGTTTCTGTCCTCTTTCTTGGCCCCCTTCGCTCAGCTAATGGCTAGTTCTTCACACCCTGAAGACCAGCCCCTCGGCCCATGGTACACCACCATGCAGTCCCGATTTGACCAGTGTGATTTTGATATCCTGACAGACAATTTCGAAATTCCCGAAGATTTTGAACTTCTTTTGGCCGGTCCTTCCGCTCGGCCGCACAGGCCGCCGCGCGGAGCCTTCTGTGTCTTCCGCGACCAATTTACCGCCGGTCTGCGGTTCCCTGTACATCCTTTCATCCTAGATATATATAATTATTTCGGTGTGTCGCTCGGCAGTCTAGTACCCAACACCTTTCGTCTCCTTTACGGTGTTGTTGTTTTGTTCAAGATTCACAACATCCCCCTCTGACCGGAGGTCTTCTTTTATTTCTACTACCCTAAGCAAGCCGAGCCGGGCACCTTCATGTTCCAAGCTCGACCCGGCTTAGTCTTCTTCAACAAACTACCTACTTCCAATAAACATTGGAAGGATTATTTTTTCTACATCCGCATGCCCGATCGGGCCAACTTCCCGACCCAGTGGCAGGTCAGCCTACCCCCCACTCCCGAGTTGAAGAAGTTCAAGACCCGACCGGACTATCTCCACGCTGCAAATATACTAGCCGGTCTGCGACTTGACATCAACAAGCTTCTTCACGAAGGAGTGATGTACATCTTCGGCCTGAGTCCCATACGGACTCCTCTTCCGACCGGCTTCGGTAAGAACTTTGCTTGGGCATTTGCTTTAATTGCTAACTTATTTCTTTTCTTTCCCTTGCAGCGGATATCGTCATGGATTCAGTGATGACCGACGTTTTGAAGAGAAAGGCGGCAGCTCTGGAAGCCGCGGCGGCCAGAGAAATGGAAGCGTTGGGTATCCAGCCGGTCGGATCCCACGAAGGAGAGAGCGGGACTCAAGCTGAGTCGGCCGCTCTAGCTTCTTAGCAAAACGTGGCCAACGGAGCCACCCCTCCTGGAGAACCAACTGCCCCCGAGGAAGGTTCCGCTCGGGAGGAGGAGCAGCCTCTATAAAAGAGGCGCCGAGTGGAGACTCCCCTGCGGTCGGCTACCTCCGCGGTCCAACCATCCGAGCGGGTCACTGCGACTGCTCGGGGCAAAGGCGCCAGAGACCGAAACCATTTCGTCCGACCGGATGCCTTCTGACTGGGACGAGCCAGTTGCTCCAGTTGAGGCTACTCCAATCAGCACCCTTCCGCCCGCTCGCCACTCAGTCCAGCGCTCGACCATTCATTCCCAGTTTTCTGCGCCGGCTTCTGATCCCCTTCCGACCGCCGGTCGGACGACCCCCGGTCATGGCCGCACGATTCGGGTCACTCTTCATCTCCCGACTGAAGAGCTGCTTCCAGAGGCCGATCGCCCAACCGCGCCCGAGCACACCATCACCTTGAAAGGGCCCCTAGCTGAGATGTGGGCCGATGCTCGGGCACGCACTGCGCTGATCCCCCTCCGAAACTTGACCAATAGCCACATGCGGGAGGCCACGGGGGTAAGTTCGCTCTATTCGAAGTTTTGTATGCATTATTTCCGATCGACCGATAACAACTCTAATTTTCTTTTTGCCAGAGATGGGTGGAGGAGATTGCAGTCTCCAACCGCCTAGCCTTGGTGGATGAAGAGCTGCGACAACTGAAGGCAGCAGTTGGTCCGTCCGGCCCTCAGGGCCCTTCATATTCCGAGCTGCAAAAGGAGCTGAAGAAAACTCAAAATCTGCTGGCGGCCGAGCAGAAAAAGACAGCTGATCAGGCCCACGCCTTGGCCGAGTCCGAGCGACAAGTCAAGTCGCTCGACACAAAAATAACCCTGGCCACCACTCGGAAAAATACAGCTATCTCCGATCTGGAGAAAAAGAACGTGGAGGCTCGGGCCCTGGAGCTGAAGATAAAGGAGTTGACAGAGCAGCTCGACAGGGAGAAGGTGGGCCGCTCGGCCGACGCGGAAAAGCTTCAGAATCTGAACGAGGCCCTCACTGGCTCCCAGGCAGCTTTCAAAGAATATCAAGATGCCGAGCTGAGTCGAGTCACTGCCTTGAGACAGGGCTACATCCGCTCGCCCGAATTCTCGGAGAAAATTTGTGAGCGGATGTACACAGCCTTCGACTTGCTATGACCGCTACCATGACATATCTGAAGTCCAAGGGTCTTCTTCCAGAGTCCACTAATATTCCGGCCGGTGATCAGGTGGCGCTTCTGGATAACATCCCCAAGACCCTCTACGATTATATCGAGTAACTTTTGTAATTCGGCCCGGCTAGATATGATCCCTTTTGTACTTAGGCCGCCCGGCCTGAAGTTTTAATTTTAATGCAATGCTTTCCTTGTATTTGCTGTCTTTTTCCCTAACCAAAATGTGTGCTTATCCGCTCGCCCATTATTACTTCTCGTGCTCCCCAAAAGGGATTGTAACAAAGTAATCGTCGTGATCTCCCCGCTCGGCGAAATATACCGTGTTCTTTGATGATAGAGCTCGTTTACCAAATGCCAAGTACTTTTGGATACTGGGCCAATCGGAGCGTAGAGACGATCGAACGGTATCGAAATCGTGTGCTTCGGGACATTGGCCGTACTTTTTATTGTTTCAATCCGCTCGGATCGTTTATAGACGCCGGCTCGTCTCTCGATATTTAACGTCGGAGCTCGACGGTCTTCCGCTCGGACGTTTATAGACGCCGGCTCGTCTCTCGATATTTAACGTCGGAGCTCGACGGTCTTCCGCTCGGACGTTTATAGACGCCGGCTCGTCTCTCGATATTTAACGTCGGAGCTCGACGGTCTTAACGGCTAATCTTTAACACAGCCGCTCGGCGGGCATACTAGCCATCCTTTAATTCATTTCTGCTTCCTGCATTACAAGGACATGGGCGACTATAATATACTCAAAAATGAATTACATCAGTGCACCTTTCACCAAGCTCTATAAGGCTGGAGATGATTTGCACTCCATGGCCGATCCAGCTGCCGTCCGTCTTCATCCTCCAAATAGTAAACGCCCGAGCGGAGCTTTTCGATGATTTTGAAAGGACCCGCCCACGGAGCTTCTAACTTGCCGACGTCGCCGACCGGCTTCACTTTCTTCCAGACAAGATCACCGACCTGGAATGATCTTGGGATTACTCGTCGATTGTAATTCTGTTTCATCCTTTGACGGTACGCCATCAGCCGGACAGATGCCTTGACTCTCTCTTCTTCGACCAAATCCAGCTCCATGTTCCTCCGCTCGGCGTTGTTGTCATCGTAATTCTGGATCCGGACGGATTTGACACCGACTTCGACGGGAATCACCGCTTCGCCGCTGTATACTAGATGAAAAGGCGTGACACCCGTTCCTTCCTTTGGAGTCGTTCGGATGGCCCATAGGACGCCCGACACTTCATCCACCCAACTTCCTCCCAAATGGTCGAGCCGAGTGCGCAGAATGCGAAGAATTTCCCGATTGGCTACTTCGGCTTGACCGTTGCTTTGGGGATAGGCTACAGATGTGATGTGTTGCTCAATGCCATAGCTTTTGCACCAATCTTCAAGCAATTTTCCTGTGAACTGCCGCCCGTTATCGGAAATAAGTCGTCGGGGGATGCCGAACCGACAAATGATGCTCTGCCAAATAAATTTCTTGACCATTTGTTCGGTGATCCTGGCTAGCGGCTCGGCCTCCACCCACTTGGAAAAATAATCGACCGCCACTAGAAGAAACTTCCGCTGTCCGGTCGCCATAGGAAATGGACCAACGATATTCATTCCCCACTGGTCGAACGGACATGAGACTGTTGATGCCTTCATTTCCTTTGCCGGTCGGTGATAGAAGTTATGGTACTTCTAACACGAAAGGCACGTCGACACGGTCCGAGCGGCGTCTGCTTATAAGGTTAGCCAGAAGTACCCGGCCAACAGGATCTTCTTAGCCAGCGATCGTCCGCTCAGATGCCCTCCGCATGATCCTTGATGTACTTCTTGGAGGATGTAAGCCGAGTCCTCAGAACTCATGCATTTCAACAGCGGGCGTGAGAAAGCCTTCTTCTAAAGCTGATCGCCGATGAGTGTGAACCGACCAACTCTCCTCCTTAGCAGCTGAGCTTCATTCTGATCGGACGGTGTGGCGCCCGAGCGCAGAAACTCCGTGATGGGTGTCCTCCAATCGCTCGGAAACGTGAGGGTCTCCATCCGGTCGACGTGCGCCACCAAAGATACTTGTTCAATTGGCTGCTGGATGGCGATCGGCATTATTGAGCTTGCAAGTTTGGCTAACTCGTCAGCCGCTTGGTTCTCCGCTCGGGGTATCTTCTGGATAATAACTTCTCTAAAGTCGGCCCTGAGTTTCTCGAAGGATTGAGCGTAAAGCTTGAGCCGAGCGTTGTTGATTTCAAAAGTACCTGTGAGCTGCTGAGCGGCCAACTGGGAATCCGAATGAAGTGTTACCCGACCGGCACCCACATGCCGTGCTGCCTGCAAGCCGGCTATGAGGGCCTCATATTCTGCTTCATTGTTCGTAGCTTTATAATCCAGCCGGACGGATAAGTGCATCTTTTCTTCTTGTGGGGAGAGCAACAGTATTCCAATCCCGCTTCCGAGCCGAGTGGATGATCCGTCCACAAATATTTTTCACATAGCTTCTGGCTCTGAATTCTACACCTCAGTCACAAAATCAGCCAAGGACTGCGCTTTGATTGCCGAGCGGGGTTGGTATTGGATGTCAAATTCACTTAACTCCGTCGTCCATTTGATGAGCCGCCCGGACGCTTCTGGATTCAATAATACACGCCCGAGCGGGCTATTGGTTTTGACAATGATGGTATGCGCCAGGAAGTATGGACGAAGACGCCGAGCGGCGAGGACCAGAGCGAAAGCCAGCTTCTCAAGCCTAGTGTAGCGAGATTCAGCATCTTTTAAAATATGACTAAGGAAATACACGGGCTCTTCTCCGCTCACCCTTACTAATGCCGAGCCGACTGCTTGCTCGGTTGAAGACAAGTAAATACATAATGGCTCACCCGCAGCCGGCTTGGTTAATATCGGGAGGGAGTTCAGATATGCCTTCAAGTCTTCGAACGCCCGATCGCATTCTTCATCCCAGTGAAACTTAGTGGCCTTGCGCAAGATTTTGAAAAAAGGAAAGCTCCGGTCGGCAGTTTTGGAGATGAATCTGGACAGAGCAGTTATCCGACCGGTCAAACGCTGCACTTCCCTTGTATTTCTTGGAGGCGGCATGTCTTGTAGAGCTTTCACCTTGCTGGGATTTGCTTCGATGCCCCGCTCGGTCACTATGTACCCCAAGAAACGCCCTCCTTTTGCTCCGAACAGGCACTTCTGGGGATTTAGCTTGACTCCATATTTGCGTAGCGTTTGGAAGGTCTCCTCCATGTCTTTGAAGAGATCGGCCGCTCGGACGGACTTGATGAGAATGTCGTCCACATAAACTTCCAGATTCCGCCCGATCTGCTCCTTGAACACTTTGTTCATTAAGCGTTGATAAGTGGCTCCCGCGTTCTTCAATCCGAACGGCATCACATTATAGTAGTAGGTGTCGTCGGCCGTCACGAAGCTGACTTTTTCTTGATCTTTACTGGCGAGCGGCACTTGATGATAGCCTTGGTAAGCGTCGAGCATACATATTAATTCGCAGCCGCCCGTAGAGTCCACTAGCTGATCTATCCGGGGCAGAGGATAAAAGTCTTTCGGGCAAGCTTTGTTGAGATCCCGAAAATCTATGCATACTCTCCACTTGTTACCCGGCTTGGAGACTAATACTACGTTCGCCAGCCAGCTCGGGAACTGCACCTCGCGTATATGGCCGGCCTCCAAGAGTTTTTCCACCTCCGCTCGGATGATGGAATTTTGCTCGGCGCTGAAGTCCCTTTTTCTTTGCTTTACTGGCCGTACGTCCGGTCGGACATGTAGCTCATGCTGCGCTATACTTGGAGAAATTCCGGGCAGCTCGTGTGTCGACCAGACGAAAACATCATGGTTTCTCCGGAGGCATTGGATCACCTCCTCTTTCTGATTCGCCTCCAGGTCGGATGCGATGAATGTCGTGGCCTCCGATCGGGTCGGGTGTATCTGCACTTCCTCTTTTTCTTCATAAACTAAAGAGGGAGATTTTTCAGTTATAACATTCACCTCGATCCGTGGCGACTTCCGAGCGGAATTTGCTTCGGCTCGGACCATTTCGACGTAGCATCGCCGAGCTGCCAGTTGATCTCCCCGTACTTCTCCCACTTTGTCTTCGACGGGGAACTTGATCTTCTAGTGGAAGGTAGAGACGGCCGCTCGGAACTCACTGAGCGCCGGTCGTCCCAGAATGACTTTGTACGATGAGGGGGAGTCGACCACCATGGGCAGCAGCTCGGCACGGTCAATTTGTAGTTGATCGAACGCCTTTCTGAATATTATGTTGACCAAGCTTCCTGTGTCAACAAAAACACGGTGAACAGTGTAGTTAGCTATTACCGCTTTGATGAGCAGAGCGTCGTCGTGGGGCACTTCAACTCCTTCCAAGTCCCCAGGCCTAAAACTGATTTCTGGTCCACTCGCTCGCTCTCGGCTACAGCCGACTGCATGGATCTGGAGCTGCCGGACGCTCGCCTTTCTTGCTCGATTGGAGTCTCCTCCGGTCGGCCCGCCAGCGATAATGTTGATCTCGTCTCGGGAAGTATTACTTCTATTTTCTTCTTCCCGAGCGGATGGTCGAGACCGTTCTCTGGATGTTCGGCGATTCTCCTGCCTTGGGGAGCGATGCCGATCGGGAGTCTGTTGCTGTCGCCTATCAGCTCGCGTCCAATCGACTTCATTAGTTCTCTGTCGCCTGTCGACTGAGGGAGACCGTCGGCCGACATTCCGGGGAACGGGATGAGCCACGAAGGGAAGACTTCGACAATCCCTTGTGTTGTGCGTATCCGTCCGGTGGAAGGAGCAGAACATCGGGGTCCATTTCTTCTTTGGCTTGGGCCGGGCGGCAGATACCTCTTGCACGTGAGGCCTGACATGGGGGGAGCGGATTGCTTCGGCCCTCGGTCCTCTGGGCGGCTGATGAGCGGCGTACTATTTCCGCTCGGCAGGAGGGGCCCGCTCGGTTGGAGTTTCTTTTTTCCTGGCCGCTTGCACTTCCTCTACGTTGATGTATTCGTTGGCCCGGTGTAACATGTGATCATAGTCTCGGGGCGGCTTCCGAATGAGCGATCGGAAGAAATCCCCATCCACGAGGCCCTGTGTAAAGGCATTCATCATGGTCTCCGAGGTGGCCGTTGGAATATCCATGGCCACTTTGTTGAACCGCTGGATGTAAGCTCGGAGCGATTCACGGGCTTCTTGTTTGATGGCGAACAGACTAACGCTGGTTTTTTGATAGCACTGACTGCTTGCAAAATGATGGAGGAAGGCCGTCCGGAAGTCCTTGAAGCTGGTGATGGATCCGTCCGGCAGCCTCCGAAACCATCGTTGAGCCGATCCAGATAGGGTGGTGAGGAAAACCCAACACTTCACCCCATCTGTGTATTGATGCAGGGTTGCCGTGTTATCAAACTTGCCCAAATGATCGTCCGGATCGGTGGTTCCATTGTATTCGCCGATCGTCGGAGGCACGTAGTGCTTGGGCAGAGGGTCTCGTAGAATAGCCTCTGAAAATTGGCGATTAATTCGCTCGGGCGATGAGTCCGCTCAGGGGGCTTTCCCTTTTCTATCATCTCGTCTCGGCCTCTCATCAGAAAAAGATCCCCGATCTCTATGAGTGGGTGCGGCTTCGGGGGTGCGGAATAGAGGCCGATGAAATGCAACGGTGGCAGGTGGTGCTTCCGCTCGACCGCCAGACGCTGATGTTGCTTGCTGCTCTGGCCGCTTGGCTGTTGCTTTCTATTTTTGTTCCACGAGCTTGGCGGCCCTCAACTCGATCAGAGCGTCAAGTTCCTCCGTGGAAAGCGTCACCGTGTGTTGTCGTCCAGCCTCGTTCATTGTTTCCGTTCGGATACAGGAGCGTTCCCACAGACGGCGCCAATTTGATCCTGTCTGAATGCTGAACCAACGGACGCTGGGCACGTGGCGCTCCCCGGTTGCTGGTGTGGATCTTCGACTGGTTGCACGAAGCTCCGGCGAACCTGCACAGAAGTCGGGTCGGGAAGGGGTTCCCGGCGGCGACCCTCCGACGCTCAAGTCAGGCAAGCAAGCAGTGGCAAGTGGCTCTCGAAATATCAGAATACGTACCTCAGGCAAGCGAGCGTGCCGTCCGCTCGGCCCTACGATCTTGTTCAATGAGCGCCAGAACCCCGACTTCCATAGGGGTGCCTTTTTCCATCGGCTAAACACCGGGCGGCTGCCCGGTCGGTTAGACCCCTTTCTCCGGTCGGCCTGGTTGGTCCGACCCTCTTCGATGAAGCGCCCGGCTCTTTGACTTCCACGTGACGTTGACCTGGTCCCCTGTTCTTACCGCCGGATCACATGTCATGCTAACGAAATCAGAAACCTCACGTATTCTACTTGATATCCATTATAGAACACCAAGTGTAAACGTCTAAAAAGAGAAGAGAAGGATGATGGTAAACAATATGAGTAAAAAAGCTTTTCTTTGTACTCAGACAGCAGATATCTCTATAGAAGCATTGCTACACCGGTGTTTTTTTTTCCTGCTAGATTGAGCTTACTAGCTAGGGAAATTCAAGCGACACTGAACTTAATTTCAACGATTTTGAGTTGACAAACAAGTGCTCACCTATATCGAAAATCTAACAAATACTAAAAACCAAATTCTAGGGGAAGATACACAAGAACCTCAAAGAAATTGATACAGAAAATGTAGAATGAAGATAAAAGGCTTCAATAAAAGCTTCCATAGTTAAGCAGCACTGTTCGTTAAGGACGATCTAAGGACCTTTGCTTGTATCCTTGATAACATTCAGGTTAAAATCCTAATAAGGGGAGGAAGAATGCCTAAGCTAAATCTGACAAAATCAACTTTTTGATTGAAATTGGAGGACAAGAATTGCAAAAGTCAGATCTACATTTCTGAACCGGGGAGATTGGAATGCAAATCATGCTTGGAAGTCATAGAATCGTTAAACAGAAGATAGAGCTACCTTGACGCCAAGAAGGTAGGGCATCTACACCTGAGCGTGTTGCTAGATGAAGAAGATCCTCATGGAGGGCTCGTTGGTCAAGAACTTTATTGATCTAAAATCGGGGAAGATAGCATAATGGCTAGGTGGCGTTGAGGTTGATTGCGAGGCGACTTCGAGTAGGAGGGACCTGGTGCTGAGATTGTGCCTACGTATCAAAGAGAAGAACTAAAAGTAAAAAATGTCATTAACTGGATCAGGGAGGGATCTCCAGCACAAGCATTCCGACGCTCAAATTAAATAGAGGATTGTGGAGAAAATGAAGAACTGTGGCGACAAAGAGTGAATCCTGATAGTGAAGTTTACTTGCGTTTGTAGATGGAGACTCCTTATATGATATTACTTTCCCTCTCTTCATGAATATCGATGCATTACTAAAATAAGGTTGACTATTTTGACATCTTTCTTGAAATAGACCCATCATTCTTGTGTTTTGTAGGGTAAAAGTTTCTGTCAAATAGATTGCATAGGAATATTTGTTGGAGCAATCTTGCCTCAAGATGGTTCGGGGTGACCATGAGTATTGATAGTTTGGGCAAAAGGTTTAAGTTAGGTTTATCCTTTTATTTAATATGTGTATGTAAGTGTGCAGGTTTGTAGGATACATATATGACTCAGCTTGATAGCTTCCGGTCCGATGAAGGATGGAGCATCCAAGGGACCGTGAACAAGGTAGCAAGGACAAGAGCTGAGGGAAGCAACTTCGAGGCATACGCGAAAGATGACATTGGTACAAGCCGCGAGCTTGAATGCATCCGAGGGACGAGAGTCAAAGGAAATAGGCTTGAAGGCAAAAGGTTAAGACTGCAAGGAAAGGGTCAAGTGAGTCGTAAGGGTGAGAGTTCGAGTGTTGAGAGATTGCACTTCGGGTACCAGTCAACTGGTACTTTCATCAGTCGACTGGTTCAGTTAACTGAGAGCGAATAAAATGCTTCTATTTGCTCAGCCATTATGGAGCAGTCTACTAGTACTTTCACTAGTAGATTGGTATCAAGTCGTTGGGATGTAATAGTCAAAATTTCACAGAGGACAATCGATAGACACTTTCACCAATCGACTGGTAGGCAGAGTTTTTAACCTGTGACCTATATAAGTATATAACCAAGGCTTGGAAGCTTGATTAATATTGATGAAATTAGTGGTGGATAACTCTAATTAGTAGTCAACAAGTTTTCTAGTGCTCATTGTAATCCAAGAGGTCTTGATTAGTGTTGTGGTGAGGTTTCTCCACCCACAAGGAGACTTGAGATAGTCGGAGTTTTTCGGGGACTAATCCACCGATGGATAGAGATCATCCACCTCAAGGACAAGCCATGGAATGGAGTAGGAGCAAGCAATCTCTGAACCACGTTACACTGAGTGTGTTACCAGTTTGTCTTTCCTTTAATGTTTAGCTTGTTTGTTTTATATTATTCCACTGTGCTAATAGCGTAGGCAAGCAGGAAGAACTATAAATTGGGGTCACTGTTTATCTAACCCCCCCTTCTAGTTGGCCATCCGATTTCCAACAATATTCTCTTGATTCTCTAATGGTTACATAAAATGATAAAAAGGGATATTAGACCGTTGAGTTGCTCGGTCATTAATACACTTTGACGGTGTGTTGGACGAGTCTCCTCTGACGTCTGATTGGACCTCATTCCCGGATGGGGTTAGGTCGCCTAGGATTGTCAACCATCTCGAAGGCTCAGCCTTCTTGAGGGCTCGACTCCCTTAAGGGCTTGACCTTCTTGAGGACTCGGCTTGACCTCCTTAAGGATTGACTCGGCCTCCTTGAGGATTCGGCTCGACCTCCTTGAGGACTCAGCTCAGTCTCCTTGTCTCCTTGAGGACTTGGCTCAACCTCCTTGAGGACTCGACTCGATCTCCTTGAGGACTCGACTCGGCCTCCTTAAGGACTCGACAATTAGACATTTCAAATACATTTCTTCATGGTCATTTTGAGGAAAGTGTATTTATGGAGCAACTACTTAGGTTCATTCATCCACAGTTTCCATCTCATATTTATCAACTCAAGAAATCCTTATATGGTCTTCGGCAAGCTTCTCGTGCATGGTTTTATCGATTATCTAATTGGTTACAAGCTCAATGATTTTCTAGATTATAGACTGACTCGTCTCTATTCCACAAATATAATGATGAATTATGATATTTTTTCTTATATATGTAGATGACATCCTAATAACCGATAATGATTACAAGGATATTACAACTTTATTAAGTCTTCTTAATTAAGAATTTCTTACTCAAGATTTGGGTAATGTTCGTTGTTTTCTTGGTATTGAACTTATTCCACATGAGGAAGACTATCTTCCCTCTCAAAGCAAATGCATTGATGGGCTTCTCTAAAGAGTCAAAATGGATGGAGCACGTCCAATTTTTATACCAATTGCTATAAATAACTCTACAACTTCTTCCTCTCATACTCTGTCTAATATATAAATTTATCGAAGAATTGTTGGAGCCTTACAATATATCACTATCACACGACCTGATATTACCTTTGCAGTAAATCGTGTTTGTCATGCTCTAACTTAACAAAATTGGGATATGTAAAAAAGAAAACTTTACTATCTCAAAGGTACTATTTTACATGGTCTTCTTTTATATCGTCAATCATCTATAGATTTACATACATATAGCAATGTAAATTGGGCAAGCTCTCCTAAAGATAGACGATCTACAAATGGATATGCAATATCTCTTAGATGAAATCTTATCAAATGGAATTTGAAAAAACAACCTATAGTATCTTGTTTAAGCACTGAGGTTGAATATAAAATTATAGCCAATATAATGTCTGAAATTATTTGGCTTCAACCATTTCTTTCTGAACTTCATCTTGTATCAAATATTGTACCAAAAATTTGGTGCGATAATATTGGAGCAACATATCTTACAACTAATCCAATCTTTCATGCTCGTACAAAATATGTGGAAATTAATTTTCATTTTGTTCGTGAACATGTGACAACTCAATAGTTATCCATTTCTTATATTTCTGCTGAAGATTAAATCATTGATATATTTATTAAGTCATTATCCAGATAACGTTTTAACAAACTAACAAGCAAACTCAACGTCAAAGATCTATCGTTAAATTTGTCGGGGGTAAAGAAGAATTATTTAATATATCAGAATTGTCCTGATCAAATAACCAAATCAAATCAAGTTAGTATTAGGATTAAGATTATTAAATTAATTCTGTTATAATTATTAAAATAATTTTATTATTTATTAATTGATTAAATATTTCTTATATATTATATATTATACTGTGATAAATATTAATAAACAATGAGATTTATTATTGCTCCCATAATTTTTTTCCCTCTTCGTATTCTTCTTCTGACAAGAAGTTGTTGTTAAGGAGAGTGAAGAAAGCATGCTATTGGGCGAGTAGGAAGGGAAGGTTTACATTATAAAAGTTAAATAAGTTGATTAATATGTTTATACATATAATATAATATGTTGATTAATACGTTTATACATATAATATAATGACATTTATAAACTACGTGTTGGTCTATTTTGATTTCTGTTTTTTTTTTTAAAAAAAAAGAAATTAATCATTTTTAATTAGTGTCCTTTTATAACTAATTTTAAAATCATAAATATCATTAAGAAAATATATGAACATGGCGGTGAGAAGCAAGATGCTGCGGTTAACGTGGCTGGGAATGTTGTTAATCTAGTAAATTATTGCCCCAGTCATCTCAGAGAAATAAGACCTAAGATCCCTAGGCCACGCGCCTTCTTCAACACTCCGAAAAGGGTGCCGGCATGGGGCAAACTGCTCATATCAGCACGATGCTTCTCTACCGCGCGCCAAGAACTGAGCAGCCAAGAGAACCAAAGAGAATTATATTAACAAGTTAGATGGAGGGATTGTTACAACAGGAACTAAAGGGCCCACTTTATGTTCCACATTGTGTGTGTGTGTTTTTTTTTTCTTTAAGGTGAACTCCATAGTTAAAAAAGGGTTGATCAAGTAATATCAATATTCAAGAACGTAACACTGGTGGGGCTTTGAAGTTTTGGTTAAATCTGTCTAATGAACTTTAGATTTCTACAGTCCAATTAATTTGCTGGTTTGTGTCTTCATCAAGACTCGTGCAGGCAGGCCTTCTCCAGCTGCTGGAGTGGGCAAGCAGCTAGAGCTCCTGAAGCAGACAATTAGTGGCGGCGCCAGCACCTATTTCTGTGGCAGCTTGATTGCTTATATAATGAATTCATGAATTTATCGCAGCAACCGAGCTCCGGAGATCCTGAACTGGAGAGGCCTTCTGCAGAACTTCTTCGGTCTCGGCTCAAATGGGTGGTAGCAGCCTTCGCTGAGCTCGCGCTTTGTTGCCGCTAACAGATTAGATCGAGGCGACCCTTCCTGATCGTCACTGCGAGGCTCAGGATGAGCAGTCACAGGCTCAGGATGATGCGACCCTTCCAGATTGCGAGGCTCATCTGGTTTTTGCTCTGCAAATGTTGGAATAAGCTTAAGCGACCCTTCCAGATTAAGAGGTTTATCTGCAGGTTGATGCTCTGTTGTCTGCGGATTCGATGGCTTAGTTTGATCATGGTCATGGAGTACTCTTCTAAGGCGGATATTGCCATTTTTCGAGGCCGACACTATCTTCCAGGTTTCTGAGGGAGTTGTCGTCCGTTCAGCCAATAAACCTTCAGCACTCATCTTGACGGGGTTGCCACGGCCAGACTCCTCCTCCTCCTCCTCATCCTCAATCGCGTTGTCAAGGCTATCATCTTCCTTCTCCTTCATTGCTTTGCCATCGTTGCGATGGTCCTCGTCGGCCTTCTCGACGTGGGGAATTGCTGTGAAGAGCATTTGTACAATTTTATCCTTCCGGATCCTGAACTCGTCCGGGTGATTGGAGGCAGCGAAGTGGATGGCTTGTCGGATGACGTGGAAGACGTCCGATTCGCCGGCCGCCCGAAAGACCTCCCGCCAGTGATCCAGCGTCTTGGACGAGGAGATCGCCATGGAGAAATTGGACGTCAGCGTCGGCGAAGGAAGACGGAGGTTTGATTGTGGAATGATGTGACTCTTCTCCTCTCCTCGATAGATAGATATATATAATGATATATCCGCTTTCATCGGAACCGGCCGCCAAAAAAACGAAAAAACAAAAAACGACCGCGGTCGAGCCCATTATTATTCGTAACTTCCCTAACTAAATGTACAAGTACAACCTGTTGTATCGTATTTATTTTGAAAAAATATATTAAAAGAAAATTCTACGAAATTGAGCAGATGATTTTAAAATTTTAAATTTAATTAAATTGAACCGTGATTGATAAATCGAACAAACTCCAATAACAACGGAATACATTATCAATTGACTGTTTTAAAATAATAATAATAATTAATTTGATAACCGAATAAATTAATCAATTTAATTTATTAAATTTTAATAGTAAAATTTAATCCATTCAATTTATTCCAAAAAATAAAAACGATCAGTTCAATTTTCACTTCTTGGAGTAGGTGATCGAGAGACGGTGAATAAGTGAGAAAGTAGAGTTATCAATGAGATGATTTTGAGTTTGTTGTCGGGTATCCAATTCTAAAAGAAAACTATAACAATTTATGGAGTTAAATCGTTAGTTGAATAATGTTTGCAAATCAAATTCAAGCCTTATCCTCTGGCCGATACGCAAATGACATTTGTCACACTGGACCATTAAGTAATATATTCAGCCATTTAAACATCCTTGTATATCATGATGATCTGATAACTAGCACGCAAAGGAACATGTAACTTCCTCATTTAGCTCATCGTAAATACAGCCATGAAAATCCTACCAAAACAATCCAGAGTTTATGAAGTCAACAACAGAATTACTCCTTAGCCTACCTGATCAGACTCCTTTTGTTTGATCTCCGAGCAAAGGTCTGAGAAACCTGAACGTCGTTAAGAAAGAAATGAAGACAAAAACAATGGTATCGAACCGGTCTTTAATTCTCAACTCGATGGACAGAACTGATCTTGCCTTGAACCAATGTAGGTTCAGAACAACTGGATCATACATAACCCTAGATAATCCAAGAAAACCTGGTGCGACTAAATTTTTATCTTCCAACTTGTAATTTTCTTTGGTAGCTCTATCTTCAGAAAGGTATGAAGTTCAGACATTGGGTGGTGGCCAGATCTTCCCAAAAAGCTCTTCAATGCGCCTGGTCTGGTTCACATACCCTTCAAGACCAGCAGCCAGAAGCTCCTCTGCAGCAGGTCCAATTGCAGATGCAAAACTCCTTTGATCCCACTTCACAAGCTGTGGCATGGAAGACAAACATCTGAAGCAGTTTCCTCATGCAATATAACAGTGAATCTTTGCATATGAATCAACAGACAATTTCGATGTTGATGTTTTGTAAAGAGTAGAAAGTGTGGAGGGGAAAACCTTCAAACAATCTCTCACATCTCATAGAAGGTGTGAAGACCTGTAAATCTCGTAACTCCAAATAAGGTTCCTACAATATGCTTAAATAGCAAGATGTCCTGACCTAAGTGGCTTGCCATTCTCTCGCCCTTGCTGACATGATAGAACATGTAAAAGAAAATAGGAAGAGCCAACAATAGCTAAATCTAGTGGTAAGTGAGTTAGATGCGAAGGACTTTTGACTAAAGGTTGTGGATTTGAGAATCAATATCATCTAATGCAGTGCCCCCCTCTCAAGTTCTATATCATCAATATAATGTGCTTAAATACTAAGAAGTTCCCAATTGAAATATCTTGACATTTGAGCCCTCTCTTAAGCTTTAAGATTGTTGAAATATAATATAACAAGAGGAAGGAGGAGCATCATCAAGTACTCCCCTTGATCAATGCACCAATTTGTTTCGCTCAACTTGAGCGTTTGACTGATAACTTTAAAGTATAAATAGTTATCATTTTACAGACTTCTGTTCTAATTATACTAAGATTTAATTGCAAGACTTCCAATTCAACATCTCAATTCCTGCATGATATGGGAACTGAACATAAATATAAATTATGGAGTACAGGAAAGTAAAAAAAGTAGTAGATTGTACAGTCAAAATCCCAATTGGCTACATTTGTTACAAGGTACTTGGGCTTGGTTGTAATGGTTGACGTAATTAATGAATAGAAGTGTACAAAAGTGAAATCAATCTCATGGTTCATGCATCTAAAGCATCTTTATCTTTCATTAACTGAAATAAGAATATGGGATGTAACACAGTAATGGTATGGCAGGATGACATGGTTTCAGAAGCAGCTTTGGTGGGGGAACTCCTCACCAGTTAGCACGCATAATCTTAATTTGTAAAATCAAACAGATATCTTAAAACAAGCATAATATGAATTTGATGAAAATGAATCACAAACACATACAAAAAAGGATAATTAATTTTTGCAATAGAGAAGAATTAAAATCTTACCTCTTCTTCTGTAAAATTGTACACACTAGCAGACCCTGGTGCTAACCTTCTCACGTAAGAATAACGTTCCTCAGGATCAGTAACAGATTCTTTTAGGGACTCTAGAATCTTTAGAGGTGCAATTATGTAATCAATTCTGAGAAACATTCCTAAGGTTCAATTGACAGGAGCAAAGCAAATCCCAGAATATACAAGAAGATAGAACAAAGGCTACCCGAGGAGGCTAAATAAATCCTGCTTATTCCGAACTGCAGCTGCCATCAGCTTTGACTTGTAGCCATACTTGTGAATGTAGTTGTAAGTTTTCTCAGCCTGCGTTGTTATTAAAAAAAAAAGAAAGGCAAATAGCAGCCTATTTTGATATGAGTTATATTTTCTACCTGTATACAAATCAATTTCAGAACAAACATATTTCTCACCAAGGAAACATCAAGAAAGATTTCTCTCATAATTTCATTCACTCCAAGAAAACACAAGTGAGGGATTACTTACCTATCCTTCCCTAGAAATGTATTTACCTACCTCACTTCCCTCTTTAGCATATTATTTTGCAAACTTGGCCTTACAAAAAATTGTCTTTAGCTATATATATGGGTGGATATAAGCAGAGCTCAGTGGATTCATGGAGAAAAGTTGATAATCCTTAGGCTGTTTATAAGTTTTAAGTATTGAATGAAACATTGCACTTAATATTCTTAAGTGCACTATTTTTAGCCCTTTTTTTTAATATTTCTACTCAGTCTTTTTTTCTAGAAATTTTGTTCAATATGATAATATTTATATGTAATCACAGATGTAATAGATCATTTTTGTTCTCTTTTTCATTAAGAAAATTACTCTCCATTAAACATAGTGCAATGTTCCTAGCTTTTTATTTTTATGAGTAATAGTTTATTCAGAATTATATAGTAACTAAAAGAAGAAAAATTTAATAATTTAAAATTCATCCTTATGTAACATTCTATTCAACAGGTGGCTAAACATTTAGACATATAAATATTCCTAAAGTCTCATGATTATATAATGTCAAGGCATGAGACTCTTTATTCTAGACCTAGCATGGTAATAATAGAATGTAATAATTTTTTTTATGATAATATTATGTTTATCATAATAATATTTTCACAAATTAATTATTGTTGGTTCCTGAATTCACCATTGACTGGCTACTGTTTTTGAATAATTGTTAAAATGATAATCCCACATGGACTAGTTATCTCTTATCTTGTATTATATTTCCGTAAATTTTGCAAAAGGTCCTATGCTGACCTAGCCGCCCCCAAATGGCTGGCCTCCTCTTATCTTGTATTATATGTGGCAAAAGACGATTCGTTAGCCCCCAGCACACCGGTCAACCCGTCCCTAGGCCAACACTTATCTTGTATTATAGCCTATATAAGAGGAGTCATAAAACTTATTTTGATAAACATTATTCTCAATATTCCAATTTAATTTTTTATTAGATAAACTTGTTATATTGATTACTTGATCTACAAAATGTTGACCAATGAAGTGTCTATAATCTTATTCTAACACGCTTTCGGAAATGATTCTGATAAACCCCTCGAATAGAGTTATATTTTCTGTAGTAAAGTCATTTCTATGAGACTCACAAGGTATTGCTGTCTCATTAGCCACATAATATCAATTCTTACATAAACTTTCACCAGATGAGAACAATTGAACTTACCAAAGCCAATCCAGGATCTTCACCATTCTTGCTAGAAGATTCAATCTCACGATCACCAGAGTGATTGCGAGCCCAATCCTGAAGTGTACTTTCATATTGACTATGAAGTGTACTTTCATATTGACTATAAGAGTATTCACTTTAAGGCATAATAAATCAACACAAGAATTACCCTAATACGGCCAACAAATATCTGGATAACAGATGCACCAGCTTGAGCTGCAGCTGCTGCTTGAGGAAAACTTCAAAGGAGGCAAAAGCATTAAAGATCAGAACAGCCCAAAGATGGAATTGCCAGCATAAAAATGACAGCAACACTTGTTATCGTTGTTGCAAAGTAATGGATGATCTAATCCAATGACCAACAAGAAGCTAAGTTGGAATTTTGAAAATCCTCTTTGATTAAATAGATAAGGGCAAAAGGACAAGATTTGTCTATGTGCAATCAACAAGGAGTGCCCAAATGACATGATTTTGCATTTAAACTAGTAAACAACAGCAAGCAGTTAATTATTCAAATAACATGAAATTCAAACAATGGCAATAAAATGAGAAAAGAAACACAGAATTTCTATGACTTTTAGTATGGAAATACTCTTAGAAAAAAATGGAGGAATGGGGTCAAGAACTTTTTTTCAGAGTTCAGACATATAAAATCTGCAGTTAATCAATGACAGCATTTCCAAAATAAAAGTACCAAAAAATGTTTTTATAAAATGGTTGACAATGCATTTGCTTAAAACTTGACACAAAATATGTTGCAAGTTTTATTTTAAAAAATTATGACTATGTATGTCAGTATCTTATTTATGGGAAATGAATGTTTAAATGCCCTTAAGTCTAGTGGCAGAGGCATGTCAGAGGTTATGGGATCACTTGATCCAATAAAAGATTTGACAACTCACCATGGTTAATCAATAATGAACAAATAATATGTGTTTAACCTCCCATTTTGTTTAAATTTGAAACCACAAAAGCTAACACAAGGTCAATCAATTCACCTGAAATATAGACTAATATGTTTGTTTAGCAAATGTTTCAATAGCTTCCTATTTTCTCAGAAAACTGTTCAATTCCAAATATATTCAAATTTTTGTTGTCTTTTTGACAAAAAAAAAAAAAAAAAAAAAAAAAGTAAATAGTTTTTCTATTTTTCTTCTCTTTTATCAAATTCTTTTTTACTCTAGAGCAATTTCATTGTCCCGCCAAATTCTTAATTTTCAATTTTGATGAACTAGTATTTTTTTTTGAATTATTAGAAAATGTAAATACCTGTATACAAAGGTTAAATGGGTTTGTATTCCTTCCAATTCCAGTAATCTAGAGGCCTCTATTCCCTGAATATAGGGGGGAAATCTTTAATCGAAGACAATAGATTGAACATGAATCAGCCAATATTTGCATACTAATTCATTCAATATTAGAAATTCTAGATAAACTAAATTCATGTCTTACTTGCCAAGTTGAAGGAATTTTGAAAAGTAAACGCTGTGGAGAAACCTCTAATTCATTGTATAGCTTCAACAGTTGATTGACCTGGAATTCCATTACAGAAAGTGCTACACGCATCAGATCAATTTTTTTACATTAATCTATGGTCCCCTATCTGAACAAATGCTTTGAACAGGGATCAAATCCAAACTATAATAAGAGCATCCAAAGAAATTACAATGATGAACTACCTCTAATTAAAAGAGAGTGCCCTTGTCACAAAGTCTCCTAATCCGAAATGTAAGTTAACATCCAGTGACCACCACAAGACCCTATAATGGTACGAGCCTTGGGACAAAATTATATCAAAGAAGTAACCTTTATACTTAAAATCATGAAAAGGATAATTATCAAAATAGCATCCTATTGCCTCAAGTATAACAGTTGTTCCTCTCTTTATCCATACTTACTAAAAGTGAACAATTTCAATCAAATTGTTCACTTTTATCAACTGAAACAAAAATCATCCTAACTCTTATAAAAACAAACAGTTTTTTTTTTAAATTAGTAATGGAGGCAGTTTTATGTGAATATTCACTTGTAGCATGTCTAGAGTTACAAGAGAAATTAGATAAAATGAACAATTTTCAATCTTAGTGCAACCAAAAGAGTGGTAAAATGGGCATATTAGAGATGGTGGGGGGCTCCCTTTGGAGAATAATCAAAACATTAGTTGTCCATTTGATGATTTTAAAAATAATCAGGATTCCTGCCAAGAGGCGTGCCCCTAGACTACTTTTTCAACCCACAAAAAGACGAGGTGTATATGGTACCAAGATGCAAAAGTTGATATGGAGTTTGTAGAAAATATATCATGGACTAATCCAGACAGGTTTAACATGAATCTAAGTACAAACAGAATACAAAGATAAAGCAATCAACAAGCCAACACCTCATATCAAGCAAGCAAAAAAATCCAAGATGATTAACCTTACGTCCTTACCTTATGAATTATGTCTTGGGTATCATAAGCCAAGCGAGCGTCGACTTCTGTTGACACCCTCCCAGGGACTGATCTAACTAACTCAGCTCCCACATTCACTAAGGCCTGCCAATTGACCAAGTTCATTATTGCCTCTTATTATAGTATAAAAAAAATTAAACAAAGAATTTCTTAGAAGATCATCCATCTATATAAATAAGTAGTGTAATAACAAACCCTGTCGAAGAAGCAAGACAACCGTTCGCTAGAATCCTCTAGTCCAAAGCATTCATTAGCAGCCAATGCTGTCTCTATGGCACTCTACCATCAATAAGTTTAGAAACTATACCTCAATAACAAATTTAGTCCACATTTTTTCAGAATTTCTCACCTTAAACTTGGTGTCAGGAAGGCTGCAAATCCCCAAGAGAAGTGAAGAGCTTACCGTGGCAGCTGTTGGAGGGAACCTGCGGCCAGATTCCACGTCGAAATAAAATGAACAGGACATCAAAGTCTAAAAAGGTGAATTTGAACAACAAATACAAGGATTAACTGAGGCATGCCTCTCGAAATCATCGAAGACCACGGTATCAGGGACAATCTCGCTGAAGCTTGAAACAACATCCAGCTCGTTTCTCAAATCTAGGAACACCAAAAAACATGGAGCTACTGATATCCTCATCCAACCCCGTAATCACATGAAAACTCACCAAATTGGACATTTACCAGTGCCAATGGGGTATGAACCACTGCCAGCCGACATCCGAACTCCTGTGAAATATCGAGGAACTCCGTTCAAGAGGATGGAAGGAGATCGCGAAGAGCATCTCCAGTTGCAAACCTAATCGAAGAACAATAACCTATCCAAATAAATCCAGCGCAAAGAGAGGCAAGTACAGATCAAGGGAAGAGAGAGCGAAGGAAAAGGAACGAGCGTACTTTTGGGAGGAGAGCAGTGGAGGAAGGAGAACGACCGACCGAGATCGCCATCGCTACTAACCAACCAATCGACGTTCGGAGGAATGCTCTGTGCTCCGGGAGTTCCCTTGGGAGCTATTTATCGATGGGAAGGGCTATCCAGTATCCACAGCCCATTTACTAAACACACCTCATTTTCTAAATACACCTATAATAACTTTTTATCATATCTAGAAATCATTTATTGAACACACCTCATTTTCTAAATACATCTATAATAATTTTTTATCATATTCTTTTCTAAATACATCTAATTAGGGGCGGATTCAACAAAGATTATAGAGTTTCACTGATAGAGATAAAAGATACCACCCCTTATTTCATATAAAAATTGATCATGCTCAGCTCAGATTATAATCGTTTCTCCATGCTTAAATTTCTGGATCTACCATTGCATTCAATAATATTTCTATTTTATCTTTCTAAAAATCCTACATATCCTTAGAAAACATAGTATAAAAAATCTACATCTCTAACTAGAGGTGTAAATGAGTCAAATCACTCGCGAGCGGTTCAATTAAAACTTGACTCGAGTTCTGAGTTGACCGAGCTCAAGCTGAGCTCAAGCCGGCTCATTTAATATTCGAGCCGATGTCGAACCCATTTAATATTGGCTCAAAGGCTCGTCGAGCCTGTTCGAACTCGGCTAATTTAATATTTTAATATTTAAAATAATTATTACTTTAAAGTTAAGTAATAAGTTGAGTAGGTGTTTGTGACTAGAGTATTTCATAAGGTTGTTAGAGGTTGAAAATTCAAATCTTAACTTGTGTGCATTTGTTTTTACATTTAAATTCACTGTTTTCAAACAGAGCTTGAGCCCATGATTAAATGGCCGAGTTGAGCTTGAGCTTAAATTCAGAAACTAGCTCAAACCAAGCCTCTTTAATTTTCTTGAGCTCGAGCTCGAGTTAACCCAAGCTCGAGCTCGGCTCGGCTCATTTACCATTCTATCTCTAACTTTCCCTCCCTCCTCTTCGTCTCTCTCACCTTTTCAATGCACAAACATCAATCAGATTTGGACAACTCGATTTCTAACAACACCGTCAAACAATGATGATCAAATTATACAGATTAGTTCTCATTTGGTCTTTCATTTTACTCTACATTATCATTACATAAGTAAATTTTTATTTTTGTTAGATTTGTATTTAGTTTTCGTTTATGAGTATAAAAACTTATTTGAATATGATATTTTTCACATAAATGACTTTAGAATGTTGGGTTGTTGAAATTGTAAATGTTGGAATCTCAGGTTGTTTTGATATGATCAAACAATTTAAATTAGGTCCTGTGGTATTTTGACCTTGTGTTTAAGTGTGCAGGAACTTAGGAGTACAGGAAGTCGAGCGAAAGACGCAGCTAGCAAGAAGGACGACACGGGAGAGAACCGACTGGCTCGGTGCGTCTGAGAGACGAGGCGCTGCGGATGAGTACACCGGCGGATGAGAAGGAAGCATGTGGTATTTCCGAGGGACAAGAAGTCGGAGCGGAAGATTGTTCGGGGAGCAAGAGACGTAGCCAACGAGAAGGTCGGCATGGGAGAGAGCCGACGGGCTCGGTGCGTCTAAGGAACGAAGAGCTGCAAATGAGTACGCTGGCGGACGAGAAGGAAGCACGCGACGATTCCGAGGGACGAGAAGCCGGAGCGGAAACTTGCTCGAGAAGGCCGAAATCGGATTCAGGTGAGCCTTATTTCGGTTGACCGAAATCACCCAAGTGAGCGAAGCGGAAGATCTGGACCGAGGCGAGCAGAACCAAAACAGAGAGCCCGGACCGTAAAAAGTCAACAAAGTTGACTTTAAGGGTCCGAGCGCCGGAATCCTTCCAGGCGTCTAGAATGCGATTTTTGACCGGATCACGTTTGACCATGATCCGTTGCGAAGGGGATAAAGTTTTATCCCCTTCCAGACGCTTAGAACCCTCCAAGCACCCCGACCAAGGCTATAAATACAGCCTTCGTCCAGAAGCTAGACAACACAAGCAATTTGATATTCAACACTTGTACGCTTCTATTGCTTAGTTTAGCTTCTCATTTTCTGTGCTTGAATGCTGTAAGAAGCTTCTCCGCTTGAAGGATATCTTTATTGCGCTTCAACTTTCTTGGATTAACAACCTCCCCCGTTGTAACCAAGTTAAATCCGTGAGTCTCATCTTTTTAGTTTCTTTCTGTTTGTTTAATTATTGATGCAAGTGTTTGTTTAAAGTTAGAAGTCCGAGAAGGGTATTTTGTTTTTATATTATGCAAGGCTATTCAACTCCCCTTCTAGCCGACCTTCAATGATCTCAAACAATAAAATGTATGGTAGAGACATGATGAAAATCTCAAATTTCAATTGTGCCTCATTCGGCCCTAGTCCGCCGAACACATTGTTGCATGTTCGGTTACCATTGGCTAAATGTATTAGGATCTATTCGATCATAGTCCATCGAATGCAACACAATGTGATCAGTTGATGACCACCGAACATAACCGAATGTGTTCGATTTTTGTTTGCCGAACGAAACACAAAATGTTTAACCTCTAGCAGTTGAACACCGACGAATTTGTTCAATTTTGTGTTTCTGAACACATTGTGTTTTGTTCGATTTTGAGTAGCGAACAGCTTTGTTTCCTTTCAACAATACATGTTGATTGTATATGTAATTTACTTGTTTCTTATGTGCAGTAAAAATGTTGAAGACAATTTCAAGATGGAATAAACCAACGACTTTTGACAAAAAGTGTCAAAAAGAGAGACTTGCACGAGAGGTACAATCATCACAAGTATCCCAAGAAGAGGTATCGCCACAAGTACCACAATAAGAAGATGTGCACGAAGAGATACCTCCACAATAAAATTTGCCTTTAGGAATGAATGAGGGTGAAGTAGAGCAAGATCTCGTTGGAGGGAATAATGAAGATGATGAAATATTGTGTGAACCATCGCCAGATGGTCCACGTGATCCATCACTATTGTGGAGTTTTAAAACACACATAACATCAAAAATTTGGTTTGGTGAAGAGTGAGATGTGCTCAAATGTCTGTCATACAATTAAATTACTGTAATGAGACTTCAAATCAGGAGTAGTTCAAATGTGGAGGAGTCTATTTAGGGACTCCTATCTTGATCAAGTGAGGGAGCTACCGTACTAGAAGCCGAATAGAGATTTAATTGGTGCTTTTGTAGAATGTTGGCAACTAGAGACCAATACCTTTCATATATCATTTGGAGAGATGATAATCACTTTAGACGACGTGTATTATCTTCTTGGTCTATCGATGATAGAAATTCCATTACATCCTACAAGTGATGACAAATGTTACATTCATCAACAGATTAGTCGATTGTTCGGTGCAACGTTGGATGAAATTAATAAGTCCTTGAAGGGTATGAGGGGTTCGCCTATGAAGTTAGAGTGGCTAGACAGAACTTTAGTCATAAAATTATTGATAATTCTGATGATGACACTCTAACATATTCAGCAAGGGCGTATTTACTGTATGTAATAGGCTGCATTCTTTGTTTTGACAAGACTTGTACTCAAGTCTCAACAGACCTCTTGGATTTTTTTTCGAGGATATAGGTATGACACGTAGGTATGCATGGGGAGCTACTACTTTAGCTCATCTATATCGACAGTTGGAGCTCACATCTAGGATAGGGGTGAAATAAATTTCTAAATATTTGACTGAGGTAATAGACATTCTATATGTATATTTATTTTTGGTATTTAATTACCTTGAATTTAATATATTCTCTCACATGTAGGTATGGATATATGAACACTTCCTAACAATTAGGCATCCTCACAACCTACAATATAATGTTAGAGAACTACTTGCAATGAGGTGGTCACAATAGACACATGCCAAAGCATCGTTAAAAGGTGTACAAGTATATAGAGTGGTTGAATTTGTTTAATCTGAATGATGTGAGTACTTAACTTATTTTATTTATTTATTTTTATTTATATACTTATTCAACTATTTGATTTAGCGTCATATAATGTGAATATTTTGCAGGTCATTTGGGATCCATATGTTGATGTGAGACATATCTTTCTATATCTTGAAGTTACTTTTTACTATGGTTGCATAATATCATTGAAAATTGTGGAGTCATACCATTCTGATCGCATGCTCAGGCAATTTGGACATGTGCATACAATTCCACTAGACCCTTTTGTTCTTGTTAGTGCAAGAAGAGGTAATACACATGTCCATTACAATGTCTTATGGGGAGTTCTTGGAGGGTACTTTGTAGCTTGGGATAGTCATATTTTGTCAGATACTCATCGTGGTAGATTGGCTAACCTTACATGGGAGGGTTTCCTAGAGTATATGTAATGGTACAATAAGTACTCTCATCTGATTGTGAAGAACCCATAACACCAATCAACCTATATTCATAAGATGGTAGGTGTGGATGTTATCCAACTTTTGGAGCGAATCATGGCTGCACACAATTTGCTGGGGCCAATAGTGTAATGATGGAATTCCAACGATGAGAGTCTAATGCTAGATCAGGTGATGCCAACAGTGCAGCAAACATATGTTGTATTACAAGGGCTGAAATTGTATGAATACGAAAATGAACAACCTACTTCATCACGAGGCCTTAGGTGAGAAGACGATGATTTTCATGTATTGCATGTATAGTCATCTTGAATCATTTCATGACATTTACGGGCTTTTGAATTATTTTATGTAATTTATTATTTTAATATTATAGGTATACATTTTTGAACTTTATGTAGTTTTTTGGATTATTAATATAGTTTTTGCATGTTTAATGTTATTTTGATAATATGAGTATGTTTATTGTAAAGAATTATTATTTAGATTTTATAAATATGAATATGCTTGTCGGACGAGATTTTGTAAATATAAGTACGTTAACAATCTTAATGATCATTCAAATGACAATGTCTATACTATGAACTATGCTACTATTTCTTAATATATGATTATACAGTGCAAGTTGATGAGTATAGACAAAATCTCATCTTGTTGTGCATGGAAAACGACATTCATACTACTTGTGAACAATGGGAGGCAATGAATGGCCCTCGCAAAAAAAAAGTAAACACAAAAAATGAATAATTAGCAATGCAATAAATTATAAATTAAGAAATATATATTGTTGAACTGAAATTAAACATACCTGAATAAAATGATTTCCATTCACATGTGCAATATAGATAGACTTTGGAGGCTTAACCACGGGAGTCCTCAAAGACAAAAATGCATAATATAATTGAGCAGACAAACTAACTTGGGCAACATTATATCTCGATACAACAAGATAACACATTTCTGACAAAGACATCTAATGTGAGAGTGACGCTGCTTCATTAAAACAAATCAACATGTGTGTTTACTACTCCAACATGGCCATCTTCATTGAATATACCTTCATATAATATTTCTAAAATATGTGATCTCCTCAAAAAGGTCTCATCTCACCCTCGGTTGTGCATCCTCACCAAAACCAAGTAGACCAGTAATGGAATGAAAACCACAGTGACCATTTGCTGCCACCGCCACATCTTTAGTGCCAACAATATATTCGTGGAGATGATAGTTGATCAATATAACCAACAGTGGAAGTTAAACATGTACGATGACAAATAATCTATTCAAAAGTGATATAAAAAAGTCAATTGCATCTAAAAAAAATTAATGGTTATTTCAATGTATTGAAAAATAAATGTTGTTATCTTTTGCTTTTATCTCCTCGTTGTAGACAATCCTATAGGTTATGTAAATGTTAGTCCGCTAATAATTAAAATATTTTCAACTAGTGAACAACTATCTTTAATAGACTTGACATACTCAAAAGCACTCGAGTCACACTTGGTTGATTTTATTTGTTTAGCTTTCGAAGTTTTGGGTCAACCATGAGTGTGAGTGTTTACCTTTGGCACTTGCAAGAGGTTGTTGTTAGATTGGTAATCTACTCAACATTAACAATCTCTGTGAATCATTTGTCATTAAAAAAATCATGTTAACTATTGGTACCTCGAGGTTATTTTGATATGATCAAACAAGTTAAATTATGTCCTGTTGTGTTTAACCTTGTGTGTAAGTGTACAAGAGCTTAGGAGCATAAGAAGACGAGCAAAAGACGCAGCTAGCGAGAAAGGCGACACGGGAGAGAGTCGACGGGCTCAGTGCATCTAAGGGACGAGATGTTGCGAAAGAGTACGCGGGCAGATAAGAAGGAGGCACGCGGCGTTTTCGAGGGACGAGAAGCCAGAACGGAAGGTTGCTCGAGAAGACCGGAAGTTGCGTTCGGGTGAGCCCTATTCCAGATGGACGAAATCACCCCAGCGAGCGGAACCAGAGCAGAAGACGCGGACCGAGGGGAGCAGAACCGGAACAAAGGGCCCGAACTAAAAAAGTCAACTATGTTGACTTTGTGGGTCTGGGCGCCCAGAACCCTTCCGAGCGCTCGAACCATGATTT
The DNA here is from genome assembly GCF_018446385.1 of Zingiber officinale. Taxonomy (NCBI): domain Eukaryota; kingdom Viridiplantae; phylum Streptophyta; class Magnoliopsida; order Zingiberales; family Zingiberaceae; genus Zingiber; species Zingiber officinale. The sequence continues at coordinate 12,677,882 of NC_055997.1, forward strand.
TTATCATGTTGGATGTGGACGTTGACCGACACATCAGGGATAAAATTCTATCCCACTCCAAGCGCCTGGAACTCTTCCAGGCACCCCGACCAAGGCTATAAATACAGTCTTGGTCCAGAAACTAAAGAACAACAAGCATTCCAGCAATCAACACTTGTACACGCTTTAGTTTCCATTTAGCTTCTCATTTTCTATAGTCTATTGCTATAACGAGGCTTCTCCGCCTGAAGGAGATCTTTAGTGCGCGTTCACTTTCTTGGATTAACAACCTCCCCGATTGTAACCAAGTAAATCCTTCGAGCCTCAGTCTTTCAGTTTATTTCTTTTTATTTAATGCAAGTGTTCCTTTAAGTTCGAGAAGGGTTTGTTTTTGATTTTGTGCAGGGCTATTCAACCCCCCTTTTAGTCGGCCAACGAGCCCCAACAAGTGATATCAGAGCCAGGATGGTTCAGGAGGACTAACCATCGATCAAAGCACAGAATCAATGGCAGGACCAAGCATATACCCATCAAAGTTTGAGGGGGAGTTCGGTAGCTGGAAAAAGCGAATGCAGGTATTCTTTAAAACCAACTTTGAATTACTTTTAATAATGAACTTTGGTTTTGTAGCACCCGAGGGTAAGGAAGAATATCAGTGGATGAAGAAGGAGCAGACTGACTACATGACAAACGACAAAGCATAATTCCATCTGTTCAGTGTCCTTCCGCCACAATAAGTCAACCGGATCGACACCTACAACTTAGCAAAGGAGCTTTGGGAGAAGTTCCTTGAGCTACATGAAGGGACATCCGAAACCAAACTCATGAAACAGGACTTACTTCACAACCAACTCACCAATCTACGATTTGAAGATGATGAAATGATTGCACATCTTCACTCGAGGATAAAAGAGCTCATCATCGAACTTTCGAATCTCGGAGAAAAGGTAAGCAACCGAGATTCGCTAAGGTATGCTCTTAATGCCTTCTTTAGAAATACAAAATGGGCATCACTAGTAGATGCCTTCTATATCTCTAAGGACTTAGAATCTATTACCTTAGAATAATTATTTTCAACTTTTGAAGTGCATGAATTGAGATGTGCAGGTATGAAGGAGCTGAAGTACAACATTGCCTTCAAGGCAACAAGAGATGAACATGAGTCAGAATCCTCTCTCGACGACGAAGAAACGGTAATGATGGTAAAGCGTTTTAAAAAATTATTTAAATCAAGAAAAACTAACCATCCGCAGAGTAGAAAGAAAAGGACAATCAGATGCTACCACTACAACGAAGAAGGACACGTTAAATACAACTGCCCTAAGCTAAGGAACAAGGATAAAGACAAAGGAAAGAAGTCTGTCCAAATGAACAAGTACAAGACTTTAAAGGTGGCGTGGGATGAAATGTCATCCGAATAGGAAGTTGAGGCTTTCTCCGGGCTTGCATTGATGACAAATCATGAAGACGAATACGAAGAAAGCTCTTCCGAAATGAGCATCGACAGCATCGATGAAGGGGGAGTGACATCAGAAGAAAGCAACATTTCAGGGGGAGCTACGGACAACGAGATCGACAAGATAAGTCAAGTACGATCTCTTCCTCTCAATAAAATGTTTAAATTAGTTAAATTATTATCTAAAGATTATTGCAAGTTAGAAAAAGAAATTAAAGAATTAAAAGTAATTCTAGAAAAATCTTGTCTATTAGAAGATTTTGATAAATTAAAGATAGAAAATGATAATTTACAAAAAAAAAAAAAAACTTGAAAAATCATACATGCACATATACTAGAAGGATTAAAAGATATAATTTGAACTGATATTTTAAATATTACAAAGAACAAATTAGGAAAATTTCAAAGAAATATGTTCCAAAAAATTATTTAATTAATCCAGTTGGCTGGAACTTATATTAGATTCCAAAGTCTTGTTTAACTTGAACTTTAATTAAACTTAGCGCTTTCAGCGAGAAAATTAAACGTTTTAATTTCCTTATAAGACTTTGTCTAAAAAGTGATTGTTGTTCCAATAATCAAGAAGGCGTAGTGTCTCGCCATAGCCCGGAAGCCAAATATTAAAATAAAATGTTTAATTGACTAACTGATAAATCATTAAAATTGAAATAAGATAATGCTTTGAATAATTACTCATTTTTTTTTGGAAAATTCTTAAATTTCTCTATGCAAATCTGTTTAACCTTAAAAAAAAAAATCATTTTTTTAACTTAAAGTTTTTTTTGCGCTTTACCAAAATGTATTTTATATGTTGCACAATTTTTTTTAAAAAAAAACTTAGACAATTTTTTTCCTTAGAATTTTTTTTCTTCCTTATAAATTTTTTACTTAAAGTTTTTTTTAAAGTATCAGATTCACTTTACCAAAATTTCTACAAAAATTATTTTCTTTGAAAAATTTGTTTAATTAAGGAAATTATTGATTGTTTCACAAAATTTTTACTTCGATTTTTTTTTTAATTATTGTATTTTTAGTGCTATCAAAATTATCTTCAATATTTTTAAAAATCTTGATAAAATTTTCAAAATTATTTGAAAATCAGAGTTTTTATAAACATTACCCTTAGATTTTTTTTTTTATCCCATTTTTTATGTGATCAAAGGGGGAGAAACGGAGAATTAAGTCTAGGGGGAGGTATCTTAAATTTTTTTTTACTTTTTGCACTTTATTGCAAAATTTAGTGTTCTAAATTTATAGTTGTTTACCCTAACTTAACTTGGGTTGCTCACATCAAAAAGGAGGAGATTGTTGGTACTCTGAGGTTGTTTTGATGTGATCAAACAAGTTAAGTTAGGTCCTATTGTGTTTAACCTTGTGTCTAAGTGTGCATGAGCTTAGGAGCAAAAGAAGTCAAGGAAAAGAGGTAGCTAGCAAGAAGGACGACATGGGAGAGAGCCGACAAGTTTGGTGCGTCTGAGATATGAGGTGCTGCGGAAGAGTATGCGGGCAGACGAGAATGAGGCGCGTGACATTTCTTAGGGACGAGAAGCCGGAGCGGAAGGTTGCTTGAGAAGGCCGGAAGTTGGGTTCGGATGAGCCCTATTCCGGATGATCGAAATTATCCAAGTGAACGGAGCCGGAGCGGAAGACCCGGATCGAGGCGAGCAGAACCGGAGCAAAGGACCTGGATCGAAAAAGTCAACTATGTTGACTTTGTGGGTATGGGTGCCTGGACTTCGGGCGCCCGGAACCTAATTTTTATCATGTTCGACGTGGATGTTGACCGACATATCAGGGATAAAATTCTATCCCACTCCAGATGTCTGAAACTTTTTCAGGTGTCCCAACCAAGACTATAAATACAACCTTGGTCCAGAAGCTAAATAACAACAAACATTCCTGCAAACAACACTTGTACATGTTTTAGTTTCCATTTAGCTTCTCATTTTTTGTACTTCATTACTGTAACGAGGTTTCTCCGCCTGAAGGAGATCTTTAGTGCGTGCTCACTTCCTTGGATTAACAACCTCTCCGATTGTAACCAAGTAAATCCTCCGAGCCTTAGTCTTTCAGTTTATTTCTTATTTTATTTAATGCAAGTGTTCCTTTAAGTTCGAGAAGGGTTTGTTTTTGATTTTGTGCAGGACTATTCAATCCCCCTTTCTAGCCGGCCAACGGGTCCCAACATTAACATCACCAACCACCTCAGGTCATTGACTACCAATGTCATCCCTAACATCAATCTCCTTACTCAACTCCATATCTAACTTTCTCCAAAACTTGTCAACATTATCTAATAGAATTGTCATGTCCACCCCAAGTATATTCGACAAGCTCATGTGCATAAGGTAAATCACATGTCTTCCGTGATACATAACCACAAAACAAAGGATCTCCGCCATTCTCATTCATACCTTCCATCTCATCAAAAATATTGTCCAAAGCTATAACTGAAACTAAACCTCACATAAACTTGATTATGGATGGTTTGTATCGATTATGGATGGTTTGTATCAATCTTTTCAAATGATCTTTAACTGTAATGTGAGATAACTCATGCAAAAAGTGGATTTAGTCCAACATGTCTCAAAGTAACCCTGGCTTGATCCAAGTTGCCTCTTCAATTTTGCATGTGTACTCTCAACCCTATTTGTTGTTGTGTTGATAAAATACATGACATTATTTGTCCAACAAGACACAAATCTTTCTTTGAAAGGATTAATCCATTGATTTATTGTATAATGAACACCACCTGAATAGTCTGAACAATCTTGTTAAAATCTCCTAAGCAACTCATAAAATGCAGTTTCATTTTCAACTAACACCAACATATTCCACAAAGATATAAAAGAATCTCACTTCTCCTTAATGCGAAATCCTCTTTTGTAATTTGCCAATATATTCCTATAATATGCCACTGACATAATAAATATTTTGGAGTGGGAACAGTACTCTTGATCACGTTTATCAATGCAATCTCACAATCGATTATAATTACATTGGGTAAAGATGAGTCGCCCATCAATGACCTCAAGATATGTAATTACCATAAGTAGTTATTGTTGGAGATCAGATAACCGGCTTGAAGGGGTTTGATAGATAGCGCCATCAATTCGCTTTCTACTAACACTTTGTTTAACATGGTTCAGAGATTATGGCTCCTACTCCACGGCTATTCGTAAGGTGGACAATCCCTATCCATCGGTAGATTAGCCCCAAGCAAACTTCGGATAGTTCATGTAGCTCCTTGTGGGTGGAGAAACCTCACCACAACTCTTACAAGAACTCTTGAGAAGGTAGGGCACTAGTAGACTACTAATAGGGGTTAACCACCTCTATTTCATCAACCTTAACCAAGCTTCCAAGTCTTAGTTATATAGGCCACGGGTTGGAAAACTCCGCCTACTAGTCGACTGGTGAAAGTGTTAGTCGACTGTCCTTTGTGAAATTTCGATCGTTACATCCTAACGGCTCGATACCATTCGATTGGTGAAAGTATCAGTCGACTGCTCTACACTGGCCGAGTAAACAGAACATTCTGTTCGCTCCCAATCGACTGACCAGTCAACTGGTTCAGTCGACTAATGAAAGTATCAGTCGACTGATACCCCAAGTACAGTCTCTCAACACTCAGACTCTCACCCTTACGACCCATTTGAGTCTTCCTTGCAACCTTGACCTCTTGCCTTCAAGCTTACTTTCTTTGGCTCTCGTCTCTTGGATGCATCCAAGCCCATGGCTCATCCCCAATGTCATCCTTTGCATATGCCTCAAAGTCATTTCCTTTGGCCCTTATCCTTGGTGCCTTGTTCACGGTCCCTCGGATACTCCATCCTTCACCGAACTCGAAATCATTAAGCTGAGTCATATGTGTATCTTGCAAACCAGCACACTCATATATACATATCAAATACAAGGGTAAACCTAACTCACTTTGCTCAAACCATCAAAACTCATGGTCACACCAAACCATCTTGAGGCAAGATTACTTCCAATAGTTATCTTCATGCTTAGACTTCAAATACACATAAGCAATGGAAAATGTGAAGTCTGTTGACATCACACCAATTATTTCAAATAGTTGTAACCTGTATCGATTTGTCTTATACATACAATCCATCAACAATACATTTGAAAAAGCATGCAAAAGGTCAATACTCGTCTGGTGAGCAAAGAAAGTATCCTTCACTGTGTCAGTTTTTTAGTACCGCCTGTGATGGTAGAAATAGTTACAATCCATCAACAATACACTTAAAAAAGCACGTAATAGGTTAATACTCATCGAGTGAGCAAAGAAAATGTCCTTCACCATGTTAGTTTTCTCGCACCGCCTATGATGGTAAAAATAGTTATACTCCTTCAGCTTTTCCATAATGTATTGTATTTGTGATTGACCTCTATGCTCGATTGTTTTATGATTTTGTCATGCATTGTAAACAGTCTTCATTGTCTATTTATTTTTCAAAGAATCTCACTTTTAATACGCTTAATATATCTTTCAGTTGACTGTGGCTCTTTGATAAGTCAACCACCAACTACTCAGCACATGATAAGCATCCAGTAAATGAGTGGTCTTCCAAATACAACACGCAAGGATGATTATGTACACTGCAAACAACATTCAACGCCTATGGTTTGTCAATGGATATTTGTGTACTTTAATTAAAAATAGACAACTCCAGTAAGTCTCACCTTGTTCGCTTTTCGGATCATTTTTTTCATCTTTCACATTCTCACATCTTTCTTCAAACAATTTATCTTTAGGCTGACAATATTGGCCACTTTGTTAACATGCCAAAAATAACTGAGCTTGCCTCCCATTATCTCCATTGTCTAACCTTTTCACTATTACAACTATCCTATACACCTTTGCCATCTTATGTGCCCAAACAACTAGTACATCACGAGATTCAAAAACATTCATTCATAGTGAACACATTTGTATAATCCATCACTAACTTGTTATTTATATGACCCATGACACTACCCTCCATAGAGCTTGTATTTAATTCCTAATAAAAATCAGAAAATATCATAACGTTACAAATATAGACTTTACAAAATAGTTATGTAAAAATACATTAAAATGTATTGTTCACCCAGTATTCAGTCATACATAACTCAACATTGCTTTAGTAGTTTAGCCACAAGTGGATGAACATGACTGCACATGTTTAACACTAAGATGTCTAATGTATTCAACTATATTTGGTAATAATTAGCCGAACATTAGAGCAAGCATTCAACATTTACACCCTGAATATATTTCGTTATGTTTGATTTCTAATAGCTGAATGTTGCTCAAAAAGTTTAGCATGGTATGGACGAACATTGCGAGTTTAAATCACTTTTAAACTGCTACAGTTTAAATCACGAGAATATAAATATACAATTGTACTGAGTGGAAAAAATGAAAAAAAAAACTTACATCATTCGTGGGAATCAAATTTTCATGGTTCATTATTGATTTGTTACTACAATGTTTATATTTTGGGAGATATTAGGTTGTAGAGACAAAATAAATAAAGAGAAAAAAGAGAGAAGTTGACAAAAAAGGCGACTGGGCTCGCCCCAACCTCGCCAATCTGCCACAAGACCAATACAGAAGAGGTAAATCACATGTGACTACTAGTCCTTGGAATAGTGACTGGCACATGAGGAAGACATTACCTCGCATATACTGAGATTTAAATTCGAGACTTCAAGTTGATAGTACTCATGCGCTATCCACTAAGTCTAGAGAGAACAAGAGAAAAAGAGAGAGAAAAGAGGTGGGGAGGGAGATATTTTATAAATTTTATAAAAAAAGGGTCATTTTAGACTTTAAAGAGTATTTTTGAGAAATAAAAAGGGTATTTTAGACTTTTCAGCTAAGGATATTTTTGAAGGAAAAAAAAGGAATTTGGTGTAAGCCCACGACAACTGATATAGTAGTGAATATAACGGTACAGACGATTCGATATTTTTTAATAAGGATAAAAAAAACAATAGATCATTTGTTCGTATAAAATATTATACCGGATAGAAGGAATACTTTCAATGTTGATTAATGGAGGAAATATATATTTTTACTAATGCATATTTTTATTAAAAATTTATAGTAATAATATCATTAAAACAAAAAATATCTATAAAAAATTAAAAATTAAACATTCAAGAATGATTGAACTAAAATGCATAAATAATTTATCATTTTCATAAAAAATTAAAATGCTTTTTATTAATAACAAAAATATTATTCATATTTTTTTCTCATAACATAAAAGTGAAAATTTTAAAAATATATATAACCTAAAAAATATTTTAAATGAAGGAAAATCAATTGAACTTTAATTATTAGCAAAAAAAAAAAAAAACTCATCAAGATAACGACGTCACATTATACTGGATGACAAGCTAGGAATTAGATCGAAGTAGAAGGGCGATGGCGTAATTTCACATGGACACGTGGACGCTCACTAATGGTCTATCTTCTCGATGATATCGAGGTAACACAATAGAATAAGCATCGTATGCTTGAATCCAATATTATTGCCTGAAAACAAATTTAAATAATTAAATAAAAAGGTTTGCGCCAGGCTTGGCCTTCGATTGAGCATAGGAAGGAAATCCACAGGATAAGTTAGTAGATGTTTCCGAGATCATTATTTTTATATATGTATAATATATTGTTTATGTTTAGTTATGGACTAATTATAAAATGATCGATGATTACTAGTGATTTTGGCTTTGAAAACGATAGATCGTGACGTATAATCATATAGCTTATAATTTAAAAACTTCATGAATTTTAGAAGTTAATTTATGTTTATCATTTAAGCATATGTGTTGTCGCATATATAATAACTTCAAATCATATGAAATCTAAAGTGTTCTACTCTTCAGAGTTTAGCTAGAGAGTGTTAAATGGGATGGATTGTCCATAGCTCCATTTGCAAGACACGAGTTGTGTCAAGCTTAACTCAATTGGAGTGGCTTAAAAAAATTAGTTATATTTTTAAAATTAGTATTATTAATCACTAATATTATATAATTGATATTTAATAATTTATTTTTTAGTTGTATTTTCAATACATATTTTTTTTATTGAAATTTGGTATGATATTAGAAATAGATAGAGTAAGAAAGCTTATAATTTTGAATATTCAGCTTAATGCATTTACATTTATCGATAAAAAAAAAATTCGATCCAACACAAACCTTCGACGGGTCCAATGGGCTTAGACAATGTTTTCTATGATATGGTCCGTATGATCTATTTTATTTTTATATCAAAGATTATTTATGTTAGAACATATGATATTTTTCATGTTTATGTTAGAACATTAAGTATTGATATGTCGTTGAATAAGTTTAGTGCTCAGGGCGTAGTCGAGCTGGTAACTATATAGTAGATTTGTAAAATTGAGCGAAGTTAAATTTTGATAAAGTCGTTAAAATATCCTCTCATATTAGGATTTACTCGGTACTTGATTTACTCCCTCCTAATGGTGTGAGGTTGATAGAGTAACGGATTTCACCTTTTTATAAAAGTTGTCAAATAAGTTTAAGTCAAATCATTGTTGTATTTTAATATGTATGTTTATGTGTTCAGGGACTTAGGAGAACACGCTATTAGGGTATTCCGAAAGCTAAAGAGGGTGAATAGCTTCTTTCGTTTCCTCTTGTTGATTTGTTTCAATGGAAAACTCAAAGCAATATTAACATCTTTGTTTACTTGGTATCCACTTCCTTGAAATGACTAATCCAAGGATTCATACTATGCACACAATTCTACTATGAACACACTCCTTCTCAGAAAAAATCTGGAGGCGGAGAAGCCTCATACAAGCTCACAATAAGAATACAATGAAAATAAGGAAATAACTATACAATACAATGAACACTTTGCTAGCTTGATCTCTAGTTACTTATAAATGTCTCTTGATCAGTTGGAAATGCAGTAGTCCTTCTTCCCCAACAACACAAGAATCGGCGCCTTCGAATTATCCACGAAAATCCTTTTCTAGGGTTTTTCAACGCCTCCCAATCAATTAAGTTTTTTCTTAATTGATTGTCACGTCATCCGACCATTCGAACACCTACAGAACAACTCTTTTTTTGAACCTTAATTTATTGGTGAGTTATTCCAATCGATTCAGAAAGCTTTAATCAATTACCCAATAGATTCCCCAATCTTTTGTTCTCTCGTAAAAATCCTTAATCGATTATCTCAATTGATTAACAGAGTCTTAATTGATTGCCCAATTAATTCCAAACTCTACTGTGCTTCGTGAACTTCTCCTAATCGATTGTGGGTTGAATCGATTGGCCAATCGATTCCCCAACTCACTGTGCTTCTTGCGACAAACAACTCTAATGAATTAGCAAACTGCCTAATCGATTAAGATCTTCTTAATCGATCAGCCCAGTCGATTAACATGGCTAGAATCGATTGCCCCAATCGATTCCGCCAGCTTCGTGAGAAATGCCACTCTAATCAATTACACAATCGATTAGCCATGTCCCAATAGATTTCCTAATCAAGTGACCAATCCTAACTCACTAAATCTGGATCTAGGGTTCTCCTTGCCTAACATTCGATCAAATGTCCAATCAACATTTTTATCCACTTAGACTTTCTCTTATACCTAATGTCCGATCAACCTTTGACACACTTAGAGTTTCTCTTTGCCAACTTTCCGTTGAACTTCAGATCACCAAGTGCAATCCACCTTGACCCACTTGGATTTTCCTCTTGTCTAACCGCAGTTAGGGATTTCCTCTTGCCAACGTGCAAACCTCCTTGACCCACTTAGACTTTCCTTTGTCTAACTATAGTTAGAACTTTCCTTTGCCAATGTGCGGTCCTTCTTGACCCACTTAGACTTTTCTTTTCCTAACCGTAGTTAGGTTTTCCTTTGACAATATACGGTCCTCCATGACCCACTTAGACCTTCCTTTGCCTAACCCTCGAGTTATGACTTTTTCTTGCCTAACCTTTAGTTGGGACTTTACCCTTGTTTAACCCTCGAGTTAAATCTTTGTCTTACCTAACCTCTAATTAGGACTTTCCCAGTCAAGTATCTGATCCTCCATAATATACTTGACTTCTCTCTCACAAATTGTCAAGTATCTGACCAACTTTGACCTACTTAACCTCTTATTTACATATTGTCCAAATATTGAAACTCAAGCTTGAATCAACTCGAGCATAGTCAAACTAGTCAATCTTGACCTGAGGATGATTGCACCAATAATCTCTCAACACATACATGTACCTGATGGTTAAGGAACATCAGAGATGATAAAGTGTTGGCAGAAGATATAAGCGAGCAAGAAGAATTGCATGGGAAAGGAGTCGATGTGCTCAGTGTATCCAAGATACAAGGAGTTGATGAAGAGTACTTTAGTACAGTGAGAAGGATGCAAGATGATGAGTCAGAAGGGCTCGGTTCATCCGAGGGATGAGAAGCCGGAAGAAAAACTACTCAAGGTGATCGAGGCAAGTTTGGACAACTACATGTTCGGGCGACTAGAGTATCACCCAGACGAACACTGACCAAAGACGATGAGCTCAGAGAATGGTCAAATACTAAAGTTAACCATATTCTAATTGATCGAAAGAAAACCATTGAGTCATCCATCACCGTTGTCGAATCAGATCAGAACAACCATTTTAGCAGAGTCCAAGCGACCAGAGAGCCTCTCGGCGACCGAAAGGAGTTGAGTCATCTAGAGCCGTTATATAGCCATTGTAGAAGTAGATAAAGCCTCAAGCCAAGTTGATAACGATCTAGTTGACTGAAAGATGCTTCATCACACAACAGTCAGATTGAGATGAAACCTATAAATAGGACTAGAGCTCAAAGAAGAAATACAACACACTCGAATTCATTGTTTCTACTCTTCATTTCTTTATGATCTACCTTTATACTCAATTTCTATAAGATGTTTCTCTATCTCTGGGTCATTTTTGAAGAAAGAGAAGATAGTAGAGCTTTTATAGTTCTTGGACTAACAACTTGAGGATCGCAAGCATGTAATTTTTCTGTGTCCTCTTTCTTTTATGCATTATTTATTTTATTAATGTCGGTGATGTGGCATAAGTCTACAACTCCCACATGTTCTATTTGGTCAAAAGTCAAGATGAGTTGTCAGTCAAAGTCAAGATAAGGTAGACTTGACTAACAAAAGGTTAAACTCAACCTAAAAGGGATACGAGTCTAATAGAACTCACTCAACACACTCATCTCGAAGTTTTAAGTCTGATCAAGTTAGATCTCGACACCCTTCCAGTCTCAACCACCAACTCCATCTTAGTCTTGGTCTCAGTTCTCAACATCATTTCCATCTCAGCCTCATATCTCGACACCTTCTCAGTCTCAACAACAAACTCTGTCTCAGTCTCGGTCTCAGTCACCGACATCGCTTCCGTCTCAACTCCGGATCCTAATACCTTCCCAGTCTCAACCTCAAATCCCAACACCCTCCCAATCTCAGCCACCAACTTTATCTCAGTCTCGGTCTCAATCACCAACATCACTTCTGTTGGATTGTAAAGTTCGCTAGAGGGGGGAAGGGGAGGAGGTGAATAGCGATCGTTAAAACTTAATCGAGTAAGCAGCGGAAACAGAAAAATTGAAGCAATGCTAACACACTAATTTTACTTGATTCGGAGCCTTCGTTGACTCCTACTCCAAGGCCCGCACGTGAGAGTACTTTTGTTGGGCAATCACTAATAATTTACAAAAGTATTACACAAAGTACAAGAATTATAGAAAAAATACCGACAACAAGGAAAATAAAACTGAGTCGCAGGTTGTCGGAGGAGTTTCGCAGCGTCGCAAGTGTTGGGATGTATACTATAAGCCTGACTTTTGTATGTGTTGGGTTCTTCGGGCCGTGAAAACCGCTTTTCGCGTCGCGGAAACCCCGAATCACCCAAGGCCAACGGATCCGTGCAAGGAAAAACGAACGATAGATACGAGTACGAGTTTGAAAAACCTTTTGATCTACTCCTAGATCTATGTGTTGAGAATTTTACCCTTGAAGCGTGCCCTCGCAAATCCCGCTCGTCCAACGGTACGCCGGATCTCGAGAGTGTCAACGTAGACACTCCTCTAATGATATCCACACGAACAAGGAGTGTCTCTCACACTCAAAGGATGGAGAAGAGAGCCCCAAGTGTGCTAGCACTTTCTAGAGCTCTCGAATGGGATTGGAAAGGAAGAAAAGAAGAAGGTACAAAAGAAATCTTATACACTCACTAGTAGTATCCTTCCTTTGTGACCTTCACTCTTCCTTTGCTCTTGGATTCACTCAACCACCTTCTCCTCACCATGGAATTCACGGCAATAGCAGCAAAACCATGAGAAAGACCAAGGGAGAAGATGAAACAATTACCACACATCAATACACACTAAATGAAAAAACATCTCCTCCTTTAGTGTGGCCGGCCACACACATAACTCCCTCATTTAATGTGGCCGGCCACATTAAATGGAATGGGAGGTGTTATAACCTCCATGAGGTGGCATGTGATGTGACAAGGATGAGTCATCCTTATGATGTGGCAATACATCAAGTCAAACTTGATGTTTCAACTTCTACTTGGTCAAGTCAAACTTGACCAATTGTCTTCCTTGTTGAGTTAAATCCAACCTTTGATTCAAGTCAATTTCAATTTAATGAATCTCAATTCATTAATATAAATTGACTCAATGAATCAAATTTAAATTAGACTCATTCAACAATTGAATCTAATTGAGTCTAACTCAATAAGTCTAATTTGAATCCAATCTTTGGTGCATCATATGAACCTAATCCAATTGGTTCATCATATGAACCTAATCCCCATCCACTTGTTCTTTGTGTGTGACCCAATAGGTTCTTGTAACGTTGGCAATGTTTCTAAACTCCTTTAGAAACATAAGCAATGAGCGGCATCTAGCAATACATCATTGCTACCCAAGTTACAAGAAATGTCGAGATCCAACATCACCTTGTGACTACTAATTGTGACTCCTCACAATATATGACAAGTGTCCTTCTATCCTAGACATCTAGATTGATCAATATGAGGCATAGACTGTGTCATTCTCTAATCAATCTAAATCTTGAACTCCAAGTAGACTCACTCGATCAAATGAGCTCAACATCTAATGTTGACTCATTTGGGCATGGTCATGCACTTAGTGGTCTCACTCTATCAAGAATACCGATGTCGCTCCCGTCATATGGAAGGGATAGATCCCATCTACATCACTCACATCCCTCTACATAATTCGTTATATACCCAGTAATCGCCTTTATAGTCCACTCAGTTACGGGTGACGTTTGACGAAAGCAAAGTACATAACTCCTTATGTAGGGATCCATGGTGACTTCAGGTCTAAGGACTAATAGTCATACTAATAGCCACATGAGAAAGTATATGACACTCATATAACGATCCATGATACTTTCTCATGGCGGGTCATTCAGTATACATTCTCTAATGCATACCCATGTGTCAGCTTGATATCTCTATATCTATGACTTGTGAGATCAAGTCATCGAGCTGACCTACATGCTAGTCTTACTGCATTAACATTGTCCCTGAATGTTAATACTCGACTAGGAATGATTTAGAGTAGTGTTCCCTATATCATCTCACTATCGATTCAACTAATCGATTGATATAGGTATGAACCTTCTACTCAAGGACGCTATTATACTTAGTCTATTTGGCACTAATACAAATAAGTATAATAACCAAACAAATGCCTTTATTAATATACAAGAATATGATACAATGAGTTCATACAATCATCAAATGATTGGCTCTAGGGCTCTAACTAACAGTATGAACATCTGTTTTGAAATATTTTGAAATGAGAAACACTTTGGTCAAATGTTTGCATTTTATATTTATATATATGTCAATGCACTTGTCCATTTAATTTATATTGTAGATAACATGGTGTGCGGTGCCACACAGAAGATCATGTTATCGGTTCCTTATAAATTATAAATAGTAGCTCACAACCTAGATGGATTAGGACAAACCATTGAAACGGTTGTAGTGTAATTTGGTATTAGTTTGTCTTGACTATAAAATTACACTAGTACATTATGTGTGTATTGAGCAGGACAATTTGAGGTTGTTTGATTTGTACTGACTACATAAAAGAATCGAACCTCTATTATTATGGATGTGCGCCCTCTTAATCCATATATAATAACAAACACATATACTTAGTATTTATTTCTTTAACTTATCAATGGGTGAGATTTATTCGTTAAATCAATAGGCCCAATGAGTTGGGAAATGGTACTGTTTATATAGTGTGTTGTTGATTATAGAAGGAATATGTGTCCTAATTATTTAGGTTGATGATGTCCCCTTGAGGAGCTCATAAGGATTATCATGTAAACCCTGCAGGTGGAATTAGTCCGTCATGATAATAAAGTTGAGTGGTACTACTCTGGGAATCATATGCTAATTAATTGAGTTATCAATAACTCATTTAATTAACAGACATACGATATCTTAAACACGGAGAGATTAACGCACTCATGATAAGGAGTCCATATTGTAATATGAGATTGGTTCGGTAGTTCAATAATAACCCTTTAGTGGTATGAGTTATTATTGATGAACTTGAGTTGAGTGTTCGGGCCGAACACAGGAAGTCCAAGCTCATCAGGAGGTCTAAACCAATTCCTCCTCTAGGTCCCTATTGTAGCCTCTATATAAAGCCTCGCATCCACCCATCCATGAGTAGTTGGTTTTGTGTTTCGGCGCCTCCTTGCTTTCCTAGGGTCGACGACATCTCCTTGCTTTCCTAGGGCCGACGGTCCTCTTCTCCTTGCTAGGGCCGGCGGTCCTCTTCTCCTTGCTAGGGACGGCGGTCCTCTTCTCCTTGCAAGGGGTCGGCGCTCTCCTCCTTGCTAGGGCCGGTGCCTCCTCTTGCATCCTTTGTGGACGGTGGCTTGGAGAAAAAGAAGAAGAGGAGAATGAAGAAGAGAAGAAGGTGCCCCATCCTAGAGCCTCTCTTGGTGGCCAGTGGTTTGGAGAAACGAAGGGAAGGGGGTTTGTTGTCTTGGTAGATCGTCGCTCATACGACGTCCAAGAAGAGGAGAGGAATACAACAAAAGATCAAGAGGTCTTTAGCTACAAAGGAAAGGTACAACTAGTTCTTTAATTCCGATGTGTAATTAGTTTGATTTTCTTTGTATCAATTTTGAATACCAACACAAGAGGCCAACGATCTTATATTTCGATCAAGGTGTGCTTTGATCCGTCAAGATCATGCTTGATTGATCAAACACATGTCTGATCGAACATGTGGGTTGCTAGGAAAAGTTCTGTACTTGTACAATTTTTGTACAGGGGAAACTGAAACAAAACGGAATTCCAGCGCCTTCAGCGTCTTTGGAGCAGCGTACAATAAAGTAATCGTATAAGAAGTTATGTTTGGCTCTTGGTGGAAGACTGCTTATATAAGCAGTTTCGGGCGCCCAGATCCCTTCCGAGTGCCGGAACTATGACGTCAGCCCAGCTAATCAGTGTGTTCCACGTTTGCGATGAGATAGAGTTTTGCATTCCGGGCGCTTGGACCACTTTTTCCAACAAGAAAAGGATTACTCTGAGGCAATAAACATTATACTACCCTGCAAAACAAAAGTTAGCACAATTATAAAAACATAGTAGTAATTAGATTTTATCTTCTTGAGACTAGAATCTAGTCAAGATCTCAACTTAGATTTCTGAAATGGATCTAAGTTGGATCAACGCCTACTATTCCCTCAAACGGGGAATGTGTTCTCACCAAGTCACTCTCCTCCAGTGACTTACCTTAACTTACTATTTTGCCAGACATTCGGTCAGCGCGTAGACCTGTCTGAGCTTCGTGCTAGCTATCCGGTTGGCCCGTTGACCTAGTTGGACTTCGTACCAGCTATCCGGTCAGCCCGTCAACCTAGTTGGATTTCTTACCAGATATCCGGTCAGCCCGTCGACCTATCTGGACTTCTCCTGCACACTTAGTTACATCGTTAGATCATAATAAATCTAACTTAACTTGCTTTGTCATTCATCAAAACTTGAGTTCGACCGTGAGTGCAACTTACACCAATAATCTTCTCCTTTTTGAGGCAATGACAACCTGTGTTAAGTTAGGGAAAAAATAATATAAAAAAATGATATGGTTTTTAAGTTAGTCTTATTTTAATGTTATATCTTTGGTATTTTGCTAACTTAAACCACCTAACCCTCCCCCATTGACATTCATCAAAAAATTAGAAATAGACAAGTCATGAAAAATTTGTTAAGTAAAGTAATTAAAAAAATTTGACATTAAAAAAATTTTTCAGGATTACTTGCGGAGTTTAACTTAGAAAATAAGTCAATTAACTTTAAGAAAAATCTTTAAAGACATCCTAGAACATGATTTTCAAGAGTAAAAAACTTTAGGTCAGGATTTTCAATAATATGATTTTGAAATTATTTTTAAAATTTACTTAGTTTTCAAAATATAAGATTTTCAAAAGATACAAGAATTTGATAAGTCTAAATTTTTGCAAAAGTAACTTAAAAGATTTGAAATTGTTTTCAAAAGCTACTAATTTTTCATAAGGGTTGCAAAAGAAAAGTTTTTGCAAAAAGAACTTTAAGGTTAGAAAATTCAAAATTAATTTTCAAGAAAAATTGTTTTGAAAATAGCTAGGTTTTAAAGATAACTTTTGAAAACTTTTTCAAGAGATGGAATTTTGAAGAAGATATAAGAGATAAATAAAATGATAAAACTGAGGTAAGATTGTGAAACTCTTTGAAAGTTGGGCCAAGTTATTTTCAAAAATATTTTTTAGTTTAAAACTTGGGCAGTTGTCAAGTTGTTTTAAAAAAAAAATATCTTTTAAAGTAATATTTTAAAGCTTAAATAGTTGTCAAACTGATTTTTGAAGGTTATCTTTTCAAAACATTTTTAAAGTTTTTAAAATTTTACAACTTTGAAAATGCTAATAAAAAATGAAGCAGTTTTCAAAAATATATTAAAGTTATTAATCCTCCCCCTAAACCTGAGATTAATTCAAAATAAACAACTAAAAAGTGTCCTTAACTGTCTAACCATTTGTTACTTACTAACTATCAGAAGATAGCAGTTTTCACTTGGTTAATCATGTTAAGTTAATTTATCCAGTTAGTGTTTGACTAAGCTGAAAAACTTAACTTGATTACTGTTAGTTTGGTTTTTAATGCCCAAACTTGCATTGATGCACTGATATAAGTATCTTAAGTCCAGGCAATCTGCTTATCCATCTCACCCCTTTCTAAGTTTAGCAATACACAAACAAAATAGTCCTAGTGTGTTGGTGAGATGCTCAAGTTCTAGACCTATAGGAGTATGCTTTCTAAGGGTTTGATTTATACTAAGGCTAACAGTAATTTTTAAAATTCTAAAAATAAGGTAAGTTTTGAGAAAAATAAATAAAGAATTTTATCCTAGAATTTTAAATAATTTTTTAAAATAATTTTGAAAGTAGTAGTGCTAGTCTATTAAGCACATTCCTAATTATCGACACAAGTTACTATATTCACTTGCAGGGAGGGGTTTAGTGAATATGTTAGTTAGGTTTGACTTGGACTCAATGTATTTGAGTTCAATGCCACCTTTAGTGACATGGTCCTTAATAAAGTGATGTCTAATTTCGATGTGTTTAGTTCTTGAATGATGCACATGATTTTTGGTTAAATTAATTGAACTAACATTATCAATTAGTACTTTTGTATTTGTAAAATTTAAATTGAAGTATTTTAAAGTGTGCATCATCCACAATAACTGGACAACACATTCTCTTGTAGTTATATATTTTGCCTCAGTAGTAGATAAGACAACACAGTGTTGCTTCCTACTAAATCAGCTGACAAGTGATGGATCAAGTAGCTGACACCCACCACTTGTACTTGTTAGGACCCTTAGCGGCCGGCTAGAGGGGGGGGGTGAATAGCCCCTGCACAAAATAAAATAAATACCTTCCTCAACTTATAACTTAAACAAACACTTGCATAAAAAACAATAAGGAAACCAAAAAGACAGAGGCACAGAAGTTTTTACTTGGTTACAACTGAGGAGGTTGTTAATCCAAGGAAGTGGAGTGCACTAACATCTCCTTCAGGTGGAGAAACCTCTTTATAACAATGATCGCACAAAAAGATGAAGCTAAATGAAATTAGAAGCGTACAAGTGTTGTTTCTCAATATGCTTGTTATTGATAGCTTATGGGACCAAGGCTGTATTTATAGCCTTAGTCGGGGCACTTGGAAGGGTTTCATGCGCTTGGAGTGGGATAAAAACTTATCTCCGATGCAACGGTCAAAAACCACATCGAAATGGCTAAAACTTGGGTTCTGGGCACCCGGACTGCTCTGAACGCCTCGAAGGGGGAAAGTCAACATTTTGTTGACTTTCTCTCCGGGCCTCTAGCTTCCGGTCCGCTTGCTTCGATGCGGGTTTTTCTGCTCGCTTAGGTGATTTCGGCCATCCGGAATAGGGTTCACCCGAACCCAACTTCTGACCTTTTCGAGCAACCTTCCGCTCTGACTTCTCGTCCCTCGGGAATGCCACGCGCCTCCTTCTCGTTCGCCCGCGTACTCTTCCGCAGCACCTCGTCCTTCAGATGCACCGAGCCCGTCGGCTCTCTCCCGTGTCTTCCTTCTCGCTAGCTGTATTTTTTTGCTTGACTCCTTGTGCTCCTAAGTTCCTGCACACTTAGACACAAGGTTAAATACAACATGACCTAACTTAACTTCTTTAATCACATCAAAACTACCTTGGGGTACTAACAATCTCCCCCTTTTTGATGTGAGCAACCTAAGTTAAGTTAGGATAAACCAACATAAAATTAAAGTAATAAATTTGCAATTAAAGTGAAAAAATTTGACATAAAGTTAAAGTAATAAATTTGCAATTAAAGTGTAAAAATTTGGAATTTGAAATTTGAAATTTTGCCTACCTCCCCCTAGACTTATCCCTTCTCCTCCTTTGATCACATATAAAATGGGGTACCAAAAAAATTTAAAGGAAACTTTTCAAACAAAAGAAAAGGTCAAGTTTTTTTTTTAAAATAAAACTTTGATTTTTCAATAATTTTGAAAAAAATTTGAGAATAATTTGCAACGTAAATAATTTTAGAAACTTTAAGTTTTGCAAATATAATTTCTTAAGTTAAACAAATTTGAAAAAAAAATATTTGAGTAGTTTTGGTGAAAAAGTTTTGGTAGAGTAAGGCTAATACTTCCAAAAAAAAACTTTGATAATTTTTTTTAAAGAAATTTGGAAAAAGAATAGTATATTTAAAAAAACTTTAACTTTCTAAGTTTTTTTTTAAAAAACTGCAAATAAAAAAATGTTGGCAATTATGTAAAGCATTATCTAATCATTATTCAATGTTTTATCAGTTAGTAAATTAAATATTTTATTTCGTTAATTGGGCGGTAGCGAGGCACTAGGCCTTCTTGGTTATTGGAGCAACAACCACTTTCTAGACAAAGTCTCATAAGGAAATCAAATATTTCCAATTAAACTTTAATTTAGACAAGTGTTTGGAACTCAATATAGGTTCCTTCCAACTGAGTTAATTAGAAATTTCTTTGGAATATATTTCTAAGAAATTTTTCTAATTTGTCCATTGTGGTAATTAAAATATCAATTTAGACCATTAAATTTTCTAATACTTGTATTATATGAGCATGCACGATTTTTCAAGTATGTTATTTTTTTTGTAAATTATCATTCTCCAATTTTATTTTATCAAATTTTTCTAATGGACAAGATTTTGTTAGAATTAATTTTAACTCTTTAATATCTTTTTCTAGCTTGCAAAAATTCTTTGATAAGTATTTTATAAACTTAAATGACTTATCAGGAGGAAGAGATCGTACCTGACTTACCTTATCGATCCCGTTATTTGTAGCTCCCCTGAAGTGCTGCTTTCTTCCGATGTCACTTTCCCTTCATCGATGCTCTCGATGCTTATTTCAGACGAGCTTGCTTCGTTATCGTGGTCTTGATAGCTTGCCATCAGTGCAAGTCCGGAGAAAGCCTCAATCTCTGATTCGGACAGCGTTTCATCCCACGTCGCCTTCAGGTTTTGTGCTTGTTCATTTGGACGGACTTCTTGTTCTTGCCTCTGTCCTTGTTATTCAATTTAGAGCAGTTGTCTTTAACGTGTCCTTCATTGTAGTGGTAGTATTTGATTTTTCTTCTCTTTCTACCCTGCAAATGGTTAGATTTTCTAGATTTAAATAACTTTTTAAATTGATTTACCATCATCGTCGTTTCCTCGTCGTCGAAAGAAGATTCTGACTCTTGTTCATCCATCTTCTCCTTGAGGGCAATATTGTGCTTCGGCTCCTTCTTTAAATATGCACATCTCAATTCATGGACTTCAAAAGTTGAAAAGAACTCTTCTAAGGTAACTGATTCTAAATCCTTAGAGATATAGTAGGCATCTACTAATGATGCTCATTTCGTATTTCTAGGGAAAGCATTAAAAGTATACCTTAGGGAATCTCGGTTGCTTACCTTTTCTTCGAGATTCGAAAGTCCGGTGATAAGCTCCTTAATCCTCGAGTGAAGGTGTGCAATGGTTTCGTTTTCTTCAAATCGAAGGTTGGTGAGCTGGTTGTGAAGTAAGTCCCATCTTGCGAGCTTGGCTTCGGACGCCCCTTCATGTAGCTCAAGGAACTTCTCCCAAAGCTCCTTTGCTAAGTTGTAGACGCTGATCCGGTTGACTTCTTGTGGCGGTAGGATGCTCAGCAGATGGAACTCTGCTTTGCCATTTGCCACATAGTCGGTCTGCTCCTTTGTCCACTAGTATTCTTCCTTACCTTCGAGTGCTGCAAAACCAAACTTCATAATTAAAAGCAATTCAAAATCAGTTTTAAAGAATACCTGCATTCTCTTTTTCCAGCTCGCGAACTCCCCCTTGAACTTCGGTGGGTATATGCTCAGTCCTGCCATCGATTCGGTGTTTCAATCGACGGTTAGTCTTCCTAAAGTGTCCTGGCTCTGATACCACTTGTTAGGACCCTTGGTGGCCGGCTAGAGGAGGGGTGAATAATCCCTGCACAAAATTAAAAAAAAAAACCTTCCTCAACTTATAACTTAAACAAACATTGCATAAAAAAGAATAAGGAAACCAAAAAGACAGAGACATAAAAGTTTTTACTTAGTTACAACCAAGAAGGTTGTTAATCCAAGGAAGTGGAGTGCACTAATATCTCCTTCAGACGGAGAAGCCTCTTTACAGCAATGATCGCACAAAAAGATGAAGCTAAATGAAATTAGAAGCATACAAGTGTTGTTTCTCAAGATGCTTGTTGTTGATAGCTTCTGGGACCAAAGCTGTATTTATGGCCTTCGTCGGAGCGCCTGGAAGGGTTCCAGGCTTTTGGAGTAGGATAAAACTTATCCCCGATGCAACAATCAAAGACCATGTCGAAATGGCTAAAACTTGGGTTCCGGGCACCCAGACTGCTCTGGGCGCCCTGAAGGGGGAAAGTCAATATTTTGTTGACTTTCTCTCCAGGCCTCCAACTTCGGCTCCGCTTGCTTCGGTTTGGGTTTTTTTGTTGGCTTGGGTGATTTCGGCCATCCGGAATAGGGCTCACCCGAACCCAACTTCCGACCTTCTCGAGCAACCTTCCGCTCCGGCTTCTTGTCCCTTGGAAACATCGTGGGCCTCCTTCTCATCCGCCCCCGTACTCTTCCACAGCACCTCGTCTCTTAGATGCACCGAGCCCGTCGGCTCTCTCCCGTGTTGTCCTTCTCGCTAGCTGTATTTTTTGCTCGACTCCCCGTGCTCCTAAATTCCTGCACACTTAGACACAAGGTTAAACACAACATTGTAGGGGATCGGTGGCCAGCCTGAAGGGGGGTTGGATAGACGGTACCCCCAAATCGATAGCTTCCTACACTATTGTTAGCTTACGCAGCGGAATAATACAAAAATAAACAAACTAAACACTAAAGGAAAGAAACAAGCAAACCGCTAACACATTTTTTAACGTGGTTCAGAGATTAGGACTCCTACTCCACGGCGTGTCCTTGAGGTGGACGATCCCGATCCGTCGGTGGATTAGCCCCCGACAAACTCCGACTATCTCAAGTAACTCCTTGTGGGTGGAGAAACCTCACCACAACACTCACAAACACTTGAGAACAAGTAGACTACTAATTAGGGTTTACCACCACTAATTTCGTTAGAGATAACCAAGCTTCCAAGCCTTGGTTATATAGGCTGCGGGTTGAAAACCCCGCCTACCAGTCGACTGCCAAAACATGCAGTCGACTATCCTCTATGGAAATTTGACCGTTACATCCCAACAGCTCGATACCAATCGACTGCTAAAACTAGCAGTCGACTGCTCCACACTGACCGAACGAATAGAAGCATTCTGCTCGCTCCCAGTCGACTGCACGGTCGATTGCACCAGTCGACTGCTAAAACATGTAGTCGACTGCTACAATACTGCTACAGTAACGCTACAGTACTGCTACAACAAAACCCTAAAACTAGGATTTTACTCTGAGTACAATCTCTCAGCACTCGGACCCTCACCCTTACGACTCATTTGACGCTTCCTTTTCAGCTTTGACCTCTTGCCTTTAAGCCTACTTCCTTTGGCTCTCGTCCCTCGGATGCATTCAAGCCCGCGGCTCGTCCCCAATGCCATCCTTCGCGTATGCCTGGAAGTCGCTTCCCTCGACCCTTGTCCTCGTTGCCTTGTCCACGGTCCATCGGATGCTCCATCATTCACCGGACCCGAAGCCATCAACCTGAGTCACATGTGTATCCTGCAAACCTACACAACTCAAATACACATATCAAATACAAGGGTGAATCTAACTTAAACCCTTTGCCCAAACATCAAAACACATGGTCGCACGGACCATTGGGATTGCTCCAACAAACATGACCTAACTTAACTTGTTGGAGCACATCAAAACTACCTTGGGGTACCAACAATACTTTTATGGTCCAGTTTACAACCAGCATAGTCTGAGTCAGAGTAGCCTATAAGTTTATAATTGGGTGTTTTAGGATATCAAATTCCTACATTTGATGTTCCTTTGAGATATTTAAAGATTCTTTTGATGTTAGTCAAATGTGATTCTTTAGCACATGTTTGGTATCTAACACACATACTAATTACAAATAAAATATCAGGTCGACTTGTAGTTAAGTATAGAATGCTACCTATGACACTCCTATAATATTTTAGGTCAACTAGTTTTCTATTTGGGTCATCATTTAAGGTTGTGTTAGTTACCATAGGTATAAGGAACTAGAGCGCTAAACACGCTTATGCGCAGCGGAAATCATCTAGTTCCTTCCAGGAGATCCATGCGAAGGGAAAGAAAAATATACTGAGTTTTTTATAAGATTATAAGAGGTTATACCTTTGGTACATGCACGCGATCTCCCGGCAACTCGGATCACAGCACGATCTCACGTTCGCGCCTCTACGATATCCACACGAACAAGCGTTCGTTTATCTCACAAACTCACAAAATGGAGATAGGTTGTGCTAGCAACCTAGAGAAAGGATTTCGACCAAGAGAGGAGAAGAACAAGGAGAATGAAGAACTCACTCAAAAAAATAAGAGAAATTGCTTAAGTATTTTCATTCAATGAAAACACTTAATTAACATTAATAGCTTTAATGAGTATTTACACTCCATTAAGGACCACACTTGAAACTCCTCATTTCAAATTCAATTTCGAAAATTGAATGAAATGAATCATTGAATTTCATAATTCAATAAATCCCTCCATTAATCCTCACTTGAGTCTAACTCAAGTATAATTCAATCGAGTCTTACTCAATTAATCTCATGCAATTTCAAATTCAATGAATCACATTTCATTAATTTGAATTGACTCCTTGAGTGTAGTTTGAATTAGACTTAATCCAACAATTAGATCCAATTGAGTCTAACTCAATAAGTCCAATTCTTATAAGACTTAATCAAATGATTCATCATATGAACCCATCTCAAAATCTACTTGTTCTTTGTGTGTGACCCAATATGTTCTCGTAACGTTGGCAATGTACCCAAATCAACATTTAGATACATAAGCAATGAGTGGCATCTAGCAAGGCATCATTGCTACCCAAGTGACGAGAAAGTCGAAATTCGACCTAACCTGTCCATGATTATTATCTTGTATGACTTTGTCCCTCTATCCTTGATATCTAGATTGATCAATGAGACATAAACCGTGTCATCCTCTTATCAACCTTTGTGTTTCTTGATCCTTAAGTAGACACACTCGATCAAATAAGCTCAATATCTCATATTGACTCATTTGTGCATGACCATGCTTTCTGTGTCCTACTAATCAAGGGGTCCACAGATATCACTTCAGTCATATGGAAGAGATAGATCTCATCTACATCACTCACATCTCTCCGTATAATTCATTGCATACCTAGTGATCGACTTTATTGTCCACCTTATTACAGGTGGCGTTTGTCGATCCCAAAGTACACAACTCCTTATGTAGGGAACCGTAGCGACTTCAGGTTTAAGGACTATTCATACTAATAGTCACATGAGAATGTTTATGACACTCATATAACGATCCATAAAATATTCTCATGACGGGTCATTCAGTATATATTCTCTAATACATACCCATGTGTCAACCTGATATCTCATATCTATGAATTATGAGATTAAGTCACCCGTTGACATGCATGCTAGTCTCAATGCATTAATATTATCCTTGTATATTAATGCTCAACTAGGAATAGTTAAAAGTAGTATTCAATGTATATCTACAATATCTCACTATCAATTCGACCAATTGATATGCTGTAGATAAGAACTTACAACCCAAGGACATTATTATACTTATTCAATCGGCACTGAACTGAAATAAATATAATAACCAACTTTGCCTTTTATTAATAATGATATATGATACAAAATGAGCCATTTACAATCATCTCATAGGTACTAGGGCTAATACTAACAATCTCCCACTAGCACTAGTGACAATCACTGAGATATCGAATACCCAATGACCTAGTGTGGTCATCATGCTTTCTCTGTGCCAAAGCCTTGGTCAAAGGCTCCACAATGTTAGCATCTGTCGGTACTATGCATATTCTCACATCTCCTCTATCGATGATCTCTCGAATGAGATGGAATCGTCGTAGTATCTGTTTAGATCTTTGATGAGAGCGAGGTTTCTTAGCCTGTGCAATAGCCCCATTGTTATCGCAATAGAGGTATATTGGGTTCGCTATACTAGGAACAACACCAAGCTCTGTAATGAACTTCCTGATCCAAACAGCCTCCTTTGCTGCAGCTGAAGCAGCAATATACTCGGTCTTTATTGTAGAATTAGCGGCTGTGTCCTGCTTTGAACTCTTCCAGCTCACAGCACCACCATTTAAGAAAAACACATACCTTGACTGCGATCTATAATCATCCTTATCTATTTGGAAGCTAGCATCGGTGTAACCCTTTACAACAAGCTCTTCATCGCCTCCAAAAATCAAGAAATAATCTTGAGTCCTTCTTAAGTACTTAAGAATATTCTTAACTGCTGTCCAGTGACCTTCACCTGGATCTGACTGGTATCTGCTCGTCATGCTTAACACATACGAGACATCTTGGTGAGTACAAAGCATGACGTACATGATATACCCTATAGCAGATGCATAAGGAATTTGATCCATGCGGTCCCTTTCTTCCTTAGAAGAGGGACATTGAGTTTTTGAAAGACTCACACCATGTGATATAGGCAGGAATCCCTTCTTGGAATTTTCCATGGCAAACCGTTTAAGCACATTGTCAATGTATGTACTCTAACTTAGGACAAGCAATCTTTTAGATCTATCTCTATAGATCTTAAGGCCTAAAATATAGGCTACTTCACCTAAGTCTTTCATTGAAAAATAATTCCCAAGCCAAGTCTTCACTGATTGAAGAGTAGGAATATCATTTCCAATGAGTAGTATGCCATTTACATACAATATGAGAAAGATGACTGTGCTCCCACTAACCTTCTTGTAGACACAAAGTTCATCTTCATTCTTAATGAAACCAAACGTTTTGATTACATCATCGAATCGAAGATTCTAGCTTCTAGAAGCTTGCTTTAATTCATAAATGGATCTTTGCAACTTACAAACCTTTCCAGCATGCTTTGGATCTACAAAACCCTCAGGTTGTATCATGCACACATCCTCGAGTAGATTTCCATTAAGAAATATGATTTTGACATTCATCTGCCAGATCTCATAATCATAGTGATCCTGTCCGAATCGCTGAATCAACGGACGCTGGGCACGTGGCGCTCTCCAAGTTGCTGACGTAGATCTCCGGCCGGTCGTATGGAGCTCCGGCGAACCTGCAAAGAAGTCGGGCCGGGAAGGGGTTCCCGGTGACGACCCTCCGACGCTCAAGTCAGGCAAGTGGGTAGCAAAGAAGTGGCTCCGAATATGCAAGAATGCGTACCTCTGGCGAAGTGTGAGGCTCCTTATATAGAGCTGGGAAGCGGCTCACGTACACACACCGAGGTGCCTACGTGTCCTCAGCCCATACCTCAGTATGGGCTTGTCAGAGAAGCTTACCTGACGCCATACTGCTACAGTCCGAGCACATCTCTGATGGGACAGCGGTACTCTCTGTCACAAGATCATGCGTATGACCTGCTCATCAAACATACCCACTGTCAGAGGATGTTTCTTGGTCTTTTTGTCTCTTCTTACTCCATGCCGAGCGTTCGGCCGGTCGGAAGTCCCCTCTCGTCCGGCCGGTCACATATGCTGGTCCACTTGGGAGATTCCCGCTAGTGTGCTCTATGGAGACTTAGCAGTATTGCTACTTTATGCCTTCTGCCGAGCGGGCTACCCGCTCGGCCGTACAATCCTATTCAACATGAGCGTCGGAACCCTAACTCCCGCCGGGGTGCCTTTGCCTTCAGTTAGACACCGGTAGCCGGTCGGTCCAACCTTTTCCGATCGGACGGTCGGTCCACCCTTCTCTGATAGTCCTGTTAACCCTTTGACCTCCACGTGGAGTTGACTTCTTGGAACGGGGGTCCCCTGTTCTTACCGCCGGATCACTTGCCTCCCCTTTAAGTCTAGTCGAAGGAGGCGATTAGTCCAACTGACTTGACCATCAGTTGAACCGAGCGGCGTCCTGCAACTACCATCCGCTCGGAAACGAAGGGGGTAGCTAAAACGCCAGTCAACGGCCACATTCCTCAGCATCTCTTCGAAGTTTTCGCCAATCTCTATCATTAAGGTCGAGCACGTGCCCATTAAATGCATTCCAGTGGCTAACTGCCACGTGGCGGTGCTGCCATCATCGTACGGCGGCGGCGTGGTGCTCTAATGGGATCGAGACGGTTCGAAATGAACGGCGCGATGCGTGCTCCGATTCTCGCGACTTGGATCCAACGGTGGAGGCCGCTCAGGCTCCGCCCTATAAAATCTTCGCTTTCTCCCCTTCACCGCATTTGCGTCTGCACTAGTTCACTGCTTCCTCTTGCGTTCCAGATTCCCGGTGATCTCACGCTTCTGTTTCCGGCGATCTCCGGTGCTCTTCCCTCGATCTTCTTCTTCGTTGTATGGTTCTTCTCCTTTCTCTCTTTGGTTCTAGCATTTTCTTTGTACTTCTTTCCCAAGTTTTCTTTCTCGGGGTACTGTTTCGTTGCCATCTTCTTCCTTTTATCCTTTCATTTTCTTTTAATTTCGTCTGTTCGGACCATGGCCCAATCCTCTCAACCCGAAGACCAAACCCTCGGCCCATGGTACTATACCATGGAGTCGCGTTTCGATCGGCGCGACGCCGATGTCCTGATTAATAGTTTTGACATTCCCTCCGACCTTGAAATCATCCTACTCACAGACTCCGCTCGGCCACACAAACCGCCGCGCGGAGCTTTTTGTGTTTTCCGCGACCAGTTCACAGCCGGTCTGCAATTTCTGATTCATCCCTTTATCATTGACGTCTGTAATTTTTTCGGCATTCCACTCGGAAGCCTAGTTCCCAACACCTTCCGTCTTCTATGCGGTGTTGTCGTCCTTTTTAAAATCCATAACATTCCCCTCCGACCGGAGGTCTTCTATTACTTCTATTACCCCAAACAATCCGAGCCGGACACTTACATGTTTCAGGCTCGGCCCGGCTTGGTCTTCTTCAATAAATTACCTTCCTCCAATAAGCATTGGAAGGAATTCTACTTCTACATTCGCCTTCCCGAGCGGGCTCCCTTCCGAACCCAATGGCAGGTCGGCCTTCCTCTTTCCCCAGAGCTCAAAAGGTTCAAGACCCGGCCAGATTATCTCCACGCTGCCAACATGCTTGCCGGTCTGCGTTTTGATATCAACAAATTTCTTCCAGAAGGTGTTATGTACATATTCGGGCTGAGTCCGATCAGAACACCCCTCCCGAGCGGCTTCGGTAAGATTTTCACTTTGTACATTTGCCTTGCTTGCTAACTGATTTTTTCCTTTTTCCTTTGCAGCGAATATTGTCATGGAGTCGGTGATGGCTGGTATTCTGAAGAGAAAGGCGACGGCGCTCGAAGCCGCGGCAGCCAAAGAAATGGAGACGCTCGGCATCCAACCGGTCGGCTCGCATGAAGGGGAGAGCGGGACTCAGGAAGAGTCGGCCGCTCAGGCCTCTCATCAGAACGTGGCAAGCGGAGCCACCCCCAGCGGAGGACCAACTGTTCAAGAGGAAGGTTCTGCTCGGGGAGAGGAACAACCCGGACAAAAGAGGCGCCGAATGGAGACTCCACTCCGATCGGCCACGTCCGCGGTCCAACCATCTGAGCGGGTTACTGCAACCACTCGCGGCAAGGCTCCAGAGGTCGAGGCTATTTCCTCCGACCGGACTCCATCTCAATTGGACGCGCCGGCGGACCCTCTTGAGGCCGTTCCAGTCAGCGTCCTTCCGCCCGCTCCCCGTCAAGTCCAACGTTCAACCATTTTATCCCAATTTTCGGCGCCGGCCTTTGATCCTCTCCCATCATCAGCTCGGACGACCCCCGGTCATGGCCGCACTGTCCGGGTTACACTTCACCTTCTGACTGAAGAATTGCTACCCGAGACCGATCGCCCAACCGCGCCCGAGCACACAATCACCATGAAGGGGCCCCTAGCCGAGATGTGGGCCGACGCTCGGGCGCGCGTCGCGCTGATCCCCCTCCGCAATTTGGCTAACAGCCAAATGCAAGAGGCCACAGGGGTAAATTCGTTTTCTTCCAAGTTTTGTATGCATTATTTCCGATCAGCCACTAACAACTTATATTTTCTTTTTCGTCAGAGATGGGTGGAGAAAATAGCTGTCTCCAACCGCCTGGCGATGTTGGACGAGGAATTGAGACAACTGAAGGCTGCAAGCGGTCCGTCTGGCTCTCAAGGCCCCTCGTATGCCGAGCTGAAGAAGGCTCAAGATTTGTTGGCGGCCGAGCAGAAGAAGACAGCCGATCAGGCCTACGCTTTGGCCGAGCTCGAGCGGCAAGTCAAGTCGCTCGACCAAAAAATAAACTTGGCCACCACTCGGAAAAACATGGCCATCTCCGATCTGGAGAAAAAGAATGTCGAGGCTCGGGGGCTGGAGCAGAAAGTGAAGGAGCTGATGGACCAACTGGCCAAAGAGAAGGTTGCCCGAACGGACGAGGTGGCAAAGCTCGAGGCGGCTTTACAAGAACACAAGGCAGCCGCCGATGCTTCCCGAGCGGCCTTTAAAGAATACCAGGAGGCCAAACCAGGCCGAGTCGCTGCCCTGCAATATAAATACATCCGTTTGGCCAAATTTTCAGAGAAGGTTTGCGAGCGGATGTACATGGCCTTCGAGCTTGTCATGAATGCCACGACTGAATACTTGAAGTCCAAGGGGTAACTTCTCGAGTCCGCAGTCATCCCGGCTAAGGACCAGGCGACACTTCTCAACGACATCCCGACGACACTTTATGATTATTTGGAGTAGTTTGTATGTAATCCAGCCGTTCGGCTAAAAAAAAAACTATCACTTTTTGTAACTAGGCCGTTCGGCCTTATTTTCTATAATGTCATGCCTTTCCCTTTGCTAATCCTTATGCATGTTGTCCGCTCGGCTCGCTAACTCCCATTTTTATTCGCCTGCTTCTCCTCGTAATTCTCCCTTCATCCCACCTTTCTTGTGTTCGAAAGGGGGTTTTTACGAAGTATTTCGCGTGGATAGTCTGCTCGGATGAATGTATACGTTTTCGCAACTGAAATTTACGCTAGCTGTTCGCCTAGTACCTTTGGAGCTCTTAGCCAACGCAACTCGATTTTTGACGTCGGAGCTCGACGGTATTCCGGCCGGAGGGTTTACAGACGCCGGTTCGTCTCTCGATTTTTAACGTCGGAGCTCGACGGTCTTCCGCTCGGAGGGTTTATAGACGCCGGCTCGTCTCTCGATTTTTAACGTCGGAGCTCGACGGTCTTCCGCTCAGAGGGTTTATAGACGCCGGCTCGTCTCTCGATTTTTAACGTCGGAGCTCGACGGCCTATAGGCTCGTCTCTCGATTTTTAACGTCGGAGCTCGACGGTCTTCCAGCCGGAGGGTTTATAGACGCCGGCTCGTCTCTCGATTTTTAATGTCGGAGCTCGACGGTCTTCCGCTGGGAGGGTTTATAGACGCCGGCTCGTCTCTTGATTTTTAACGTCAGAGCTCAACGGTCTTCCGCTCGGAGGGTTTATAGACGCCGGCTCGTCTCTCGATTTTTAACGTCGGAGCTCGACGGCCTTTAAGGCTAATTTTGACACTGTCGTTCGACGAAGCTATTTGCCATCCTTTAATCATTTTTGCTTCTTGCATTACAAGGACATAGGCGACCAAACATATATAAAATTACATCAGCGCACCTCTCACCCAGCTCGGTACGGCTGGAGATGATTCGCGCTCCATGGCCAATCCAACCGCCGTCCGTCTTCATCCTCCAAGTAATAAGCACCCGAGCGGAGCTTTTCAATGACTTTGAAAGGGCCCGCCCAAGGAGCCTCCAACTTGCCGACGTCGCTGACCGGCTTTACTTTCTTCCAGACAAGGTTGCCAACTTGGAATGCTCTAGGGATCACGCCCCGGTTGTAATTCTGCTTCATTCTCTGCCGGTATGCCATCAGCTGGACGGACGCCTTGGCTCGCTCCTCGTCAACCAAATCTAGTTCCATGTTCCTCCGCTCGGCGTTGTCATCATCATAGTTCTGGATCTGGACGGACTCGATGCCCACTTCAACTAGAATCACTGCTTCACCCCCATACACTAAGTGGAATGGCGTCACGCCCGTGCCCTCCTTCGGGGTCGTTCGGATGGCCCATAGGACGCCCGACACTTCATCCACCCAGCTTCCTCCCAAATGGTTGAGTCGAGCACGCAAAATGTGAAGAATTTCCCGGTTGGCTACTTCGGCTTGACCATTGCTTTGGGGATATGCCACGGACGTGAAGTGCTGCTCGATGCCATAGCTTTTGCACCAATTTTCGAGCAACTTTCCCGTGAATTGCCACCCGTTGTTAGAAACAAGTCAACGGGGGATGCCGAACCGGCAGATGATATGTTGCCAGATAAACTTCTTGACCATCTGCTCGGTGATCTTGGCTAGCGGCTCGGCCTCCACCCATTTGGAAAAATAATTGACCGCCACTAGTAGAAATTTCCGCTGCCCGGTCGCCATAGGAAACGGACCCATAATATCCATTCCCCATTGGTCGAACGGACAGGACACGGTAGCTGCTTTCATTTCCTCCGCCGGTCGGTGGGAGAAGTTATGGTACTTTTGGAAAGAAAGGCACGTCGCAACGGTCCGAGCGGAGTCTGCTTGCAGAGTTGGCCAAAAGTATCCGGCCAGCAGGATCTTCTTAGCCAGCGATCGTCCACCCGAATGCCCTCCGCACGATCCTTGATGCACTTCTTGGAGGATGTACGCCGCGTCTTCCGAGCTCACGCACCTCAACAGCAAGCGGGAGAAAGCCTTCTTGTAGAGTTGATCTCCAATAAGCGTGAACCAACCGGCTCTCCTTCTTAACAGCTGGGCTTCATCCCGATCGGACGGCGTAGCCCCCGAGCGGAGAAACTCCATGATGGGTGTCCTCCAATCGCTCGGAAACGCGAGGCCTTCCATCCGGTCGACGTGCGCCACCAAAGATACTTGTTCGATTGACTGCTGGATGACGGCCGGCGTTATTGAACTTGCGAGTTTGGCTAACTCATCTGCCGCTTGATTTTCCGCGCGGGGTATCTTCTGGATAATGACTTCTCTGAAATTGGGTTTAAGCTTTTCGAAGGCCTCAGCGTAGAGTTTGAGCCGAGCGTTGTTAATTTCAAAAATGCCTGAGAGTTGCTAAGTGGCCAACTGAGAGTCTGAATGCAGCGTCACCCGTCCGGCCCCCACATGCTGGGCGGCCTGTAAGCCGGCTATAAGGGCCTCATACTCTGCTTCATTATTTATAGCTCTATAATCCAGCCGGACGAATAAGTGCATCTTTTCTTCTTGAGGAGAGAGTAATAGTATGTTAATCCCGCTTCCGAGCTGAGTGGATGATCCGTCCACGAATATTTTCCACATGGCTTCGGGTTCTGGCCTTTGTACTTCGGTGACAAAATCCGCCAAGGACTGCGCCTTTATCGACGAACGGGGCTGGTATTGAATGTCAAATTCGCTCAACTCCGTTGTCCATTTGAACAGCCGCCCGGACGCTTCTAGATTCAACAGCACTCTTCCCAATGGACTATTCGTCCGGACGATGACAGTATGAGCCAAGAAATAGGGACGGAGGCGCCGAGCGGCGAGGACCAAAGCAAAAGCCAGCTTCTCGAGCCCAGTGTAGCGAGATTCAGCATCTTTTAAAATATGGCTTAGAAAATATACAGGTTCTTCTCCGCTCGCCCTTACTAATGCCGAGCCGACTGCTTGCTCAGTTGAAGATAAATAGATACAAAGTGGCTCACCCATAGCTGGCTTGGCTAGCACAGGCAGAGAGTTCAAATATGTTTTCAGATCTTCGAACGCCCGATCATATTCTTCGTCCCAGTGGAACTTAGTGGCTTTGCGCAAGATTTTGAAAAAAGGTAGGCTCCGGTTGGCAGTCTTGGAGATGAATCTGGACAAAGCAGTTATCCGACCGGTCAAGCGCTGCACTTCCCTTAGATTTCTTGGGGGCGGCATATCTTGTAGTGCTTTCACTTTGCTGGGATTTGCCTCGATGCCCCGCTCGGTCACTATGTATCCCAAGAAACGCCCGTCTTTTTCTCCGAACAAACACTTCTGAGGGTTCAGCTTAACTCCATACCTCCTCAACGTTTGGAAAGTCTCCTCCATGTCTTTAAAAAGATCGGGCGCTCGGACCGACTTGATGAGAATGTCATCCACATATACTTCCAGATTTCGCCCGATCTGCTCCTTGAACACTTTGTTCATCAAGCGCTGGTAAGTTGCTCCCGCATTCTTCAGTCCGAACGGCATCACATTGTAGCAGTAAGTGCCGTCAGCTGTAACGAAGCTAACCTTCTCTTGATCTTCTCGGGCGAGCGGCACTTGATGGTAGCCCTAATAAGCGTCGAGCATGCATATCAATTCGCAGCCGGCTGTGGAGTCCACCAGTTGATCGATCCGAGGCAGGGGATAAAAATCCTTTGGGCACGCCTTGTTAAGATCCCGGAAATCGATGCACACTCTCCACTTGTTGCCCGGCTTGGAGACTAGTACCACGTTCGCCAACCAGCTCGGGAACTGGACCTCGCGTATGTGGCCGGCCTCCAGGAGTTTCTCGACCTCCGCTCGGATTATTGCATTTTGTTCGGCGCTAAAGTCCCTCTTCCTTTGCTTCACCGGCCGAGCGTCCGGTCGGATGTGGAGCTCATGTTGTGCTATACTCGGTGAAATTTCGGGCAGCTCATGCGTCGACCAGACGAAGACATCACAGTTTCTCTGGAGGCATTTGACCACTTCCTCTTTCTGGCTTGCCTCCAGATCGACCGCAATGAATGTGGTGGCCTCCGATCGAGTCGGATGGATCTGTACTTCCTCTTTTTCTTCATACACCAAAGAGGGAGGTTTTTCAGTTATGGCGTTTACCTCAATCCGGGGTACCTTCCGAGCAGAATTAGCTTCTGCTCGTACCATCTCGACATAGCATCGCCGAGCTGCCAGTTGATCTCCTCGTACTTCTCCCACTTTATCTTCCACTGGGAACTTGATTTTCTGGTGGAAGGTGGAGACGACCGCTCGGAATTCGCTGAGAGTCGGTCGTCCCAAGATGACGTTGTATGCTGATGGAGAGTCTACCACCACGAAGTTTGCAGTCCCCGTCCTTCTGAGCAGCTCCTCTCCCAGCGAAATGGCCAGTCGAATCTGTCCGACCGACAGAACTTCGTTGCCCGTAAACCCATAGAGGGGGGTTGTCATGGGCAGTAGCTCGGCTCGATCAATTTGCAGTTGGTCGAAGCCCTTTTTGAATATAATATTGATCGAGCTTCCTGTATCAATGAAAACGAGGTGAATAGTGTAGTTGGCTATTACCGCTTTGATGAGGAGAGCGTCGTCATGTGGCACTTCGACTCCCTCCAAGTCCTTGGGCCCGAAACTGATTTCGGGTCCGCTCGCCCTTTCTTGGCTGCAGCCGACCGCATGGATCTGGAGCTGCCTGACGCTTGCCTTCCTTGCTCGGTTAGAGTCACCTCCGGTCGGCCCGCCAGCTATAATGTTGATTTCACCTCAGGAAGTATTGTTTCTATTTTCTTCTTCCCGAGCGGACGGTCTAGGCCGGTCCCTAGACATCCGGGGATTCTCACACCTCGGAGTATGATGCTGCTCGGGAGTCTGTCTTTGTCGGCGGTCGAATATCGTCCGGTCAGCTTCGTGAGGTCTCTGTCGCCTATCGGATGATGGCGATCGACGGCCGCCACTTCGGGGAACGGGATGAGCGATCAAGGGAAGACTCCGGCAATCTCTTGTGTTGTGTGTGTCCGTCCGGTGGAATGAGCAGAACATTGGGGTCCATACCTTCTTTTTTGGCCTGGGCCGCTCGGCGAATACTTCTTGGATGGCATGGGATCTTGCCTATTGCGGTGGACGAGCTGCTTCAGCTCGCGGTCCTCTGGGCGGCTGATGAGCAGTATAAAGCTTCCGCTCGGCAGGGGTTGACCGCTCAGTTGAAACTTCTTTTCGTCGGGCCGCCTGGGCTTCCTCCACATTGATGTATTCGTTGGCCTGGTGCAACATATGATCGTAATCTCAGGGCGGCTTCCGAATGAGCAATCGGAAGAAATCGCCATCCACCAAGCCTTGTGTGAAGGCATTCATCATGGTTTCCGAGGTGGCCGTTGGAATATCCATAGCCACCCTGTTGAACCGTTGGATGTATGCTCTAAGTGGCTCTCTCGACTCTTGCTTGATGGCGAACAGGCTGACACTTGTCTTTTGATAACGCCGACTGCTGGCAAAGTGGTGGAGGAAGGTCGTGCGGAAGTCTTTGAAACTTGCGATGGATCCGTCCGGCAGTCTCCGAAACCATCGTTGAGCCGATCCCGAGAGGGTGGTTAGAAAAACTCGACACTTCACTCCATTTGTGTATTGATGAAGGGTATCCGTGTTATCGAACTTACCCAAATGATCGTCCGGGTCGGTGGTTCCATTGTATTCACCGATCGCCGGGGGCACATAGTGCTTGGGCAGAGGATCTTGTAGAATGGCCTCTGAGAATTGCCGATTGATCCGCTCGGGAGAAGCGTCCGCTCGGGGGGCCTTGCCTTTTCTGTTGTCTCGTATTGGCACTTCGTCTGATGAAGATCCTCGATCACGATGAACTGCTGCGGCTTCCGGAGGCATGCGGAATAGGGCCCGATGAAATGGAATCGTGGCTTGAGGTGCTTCCGCTCGGCCCCCTGATACTGATGTCGCTTGTTGCTCAATCCGCTCGGCTTGCGATTTCTGTCTTTGTTGTTCCACCAGCTTAGCTGCTCTTGACTCGATCAGAGCGTCGAGCTCCTCCGTCGAGGGTGTCACTGTATGCGGTCGTCCAGCTTCGTCCATTTCTTCCGATCGGATGCAGGAGCGTTCCCACAGACGGCGCCAAATTGATCCTGTTCGAATCGCTGAATCAACCGACGCTGGGCATGTGGCGCTCTCCAAGTTGCTGACGTATATCTCCGGCCAGTCGTATGGAGCTCCGGCGAACCTGCAAAGAAGTCGGGCCGGGAAGGGGTTCCCGGCGACGACCCTCCGACGCTCAAGTCAGGCAAGTGGGCAGCAAAGAAGTGGCTCCGAATATACA
Source organism: Zingiber officinale (assembly GCF_018446385.1). Classification (NCBI taxonomy): domain Eukaryota; kingdom Viridiplantae; phylum Streptophyta; class Magnoliopsida; order Zingiberales; family Zingiberaceae; genus Zingiber; species Zingiber officinale. The sequence continues at coordinate 12,714,614 of NC_055997.1, forward strand.
AGAATGCGTACCTCTGGCGAAGTGTGAGGCTCCTTATATAGAGCTGGGAAGGGGCTCACGCACACACACCGAGGTGCCTACATGTCCTCAGCCCATACCTTAGTATAGGCTTGTAAGAGAAGCTTACCTGACGCCATACTGCTACAGTCCGAGCACATCTCTGATGGGACAGCGGTACTCTCTGTCACAAGATCATGCGTATGACCTGCTCATCAAACATACCCGCTGTCAGAGGATGTTACTTGGTCTTTTTGTCTCTTCTTACTCCATGCCGAGCGTTCGGCCGGTCGGAAGTCCCCTCTCATCCGGCCGGTCACATATGCTGGTCCACTTGGGAGATTCCCGCTAGTGTGCTCTGTGGAGACTTAGCAGTATTGCTACTTTATGCCTTCTGCCGAGCGGGCTACCCGCTCGGCCATACGATCCTATTCAACATGAGCGTCGGAACCCTAACTCCCGCCGGGGTGCCTTTGCCTTCAGTTAGACACCGGTAGTCAGTCGGTCCAACCTTTTCCGGTCGGACGGTCGGTCCACCCTTCTCCGATAGTCCTGTTAACCCTTTGACCTCCACGTGGCGTTGACTTCTTGGAACGGGGGTCCCCTGTTCTTACCGTCGGATCACATAGCAAGCTGCAATAGCAAGCATGATCCGAATGGACTTGAGCATCACAACTGGTGAAAAGGTTTCATCATAGTCTATATCATGAATCTGCTTGAAACCTTTAGCTACCAATCTACCTTTATAGGTATGCATATGTCCATCCATGTCAATCTTTACTTTGAAGACCCACTTACACCCAATGGATTTAATCCCTTCAGGTGGATCAACCAAAATCCATACTTATAAGTTAGTGTACATGGATTCCATTTCGGATCTCATAGCCTCTAGTCATTTCTCAGAATCTGGGTCCTGTACAACTTTCTGATAAGATGTAGGCTTGTTGAGACCAACTAGCACTACATCATCGTTGTCAGACAAGAGAAATGAATATCTCTCAGGTCGACGACAAGTCCTATCAGATCTGCGTAGAGCATGTGCTACTTGAACAGATTGTTGTTCCACAACTTCTTATGGTACCTGTTCAATTTTCATCAAGACGTTGGTGCTAGTTTGTGTATTTTAAATTTCTTCAAGATCGACTTCACTCCCACTAGTTTTTCTAGAAATAAATTCTCTTTCTAGAAAGACACCAGTTCTGGAAACAAACACCTTGCCTTGTGTGGAATTATAGAAGTAATATCCCTTTGTTTCTTTGGGATATCCAACAAAATAGCACTTGTCTGATTTGGGTCCTAGTTTATCAGAGACTTGTCGTCAAACGTAAGCCTCACAACCTCAAATCTTCATAAAAGACATCTTGGGACTCTTCCCTATCCATATCATATATGGTGTCTTTATGATAACCTTGGATGGAACTCGGTTAAGTGTGAAAGCGACCGTCTCTAGAGCATGTCCCCAGAAGGAAGTAGGAAGATCTGTATGACTCATCATCGATCGCACAATATCTAGTAAAGTACAGTTTCTCCTTTCTGATACACCATTCCATTGTGGTGTTCCAGGTGAAGTGAGTTGAGATATGATCCCACTCTCAACGAGATGGTCATGAAACTCTTGGCTAAGGTATTCCCCACCTCGATCTGATCGAAACATCTTAATACTCTTACCAAGTTAGTTTTGTACTTCATTCTTGAATTTTTTGAACTTTTCAAAGGATTCTGACTTGTGTCTCATCAGATACATATAGTCGTATCTACTGAAATCATCAGTGAAAGTAATGAAGTAATAATAGTCTCCTCTAGTTGCTATTATGAAAGGGTCACATACATCAGTATGTATGAGTTCTAACAGATCATTAGCCCTTTCACCATGTCCACTAAATGGAGTCTTTGTCATCTTGTCTTGAAGACAAGATTCGCATGCCTCATATGATTCAAAATCAAATGAGTCCAAAAGTTCATCCTTATGGAGTTGGAATATGCGACTCTCATTTATGTGACGTAAGCGACAATGCTAGAGATATGTTTGGTTCAAATCATTAGATTTGAACCGTTTGGTATTTATGTTATAAATTAGATTTTCAAAGTCTAGAACATAGAGGTCATTCATAAGAGGTGCACTACAATAGAACATATCATTGAAATAAACAGAACAATATTTGTCCTTTATTACAAATGAAAAATCTTTCTTGTCTAAATAAGAAACAGAGATAATGTTCTTTGTCAAAGCGGACACATAACAACACTCTTCTAGTTCTAAAATAAGCCCAATGGGCAAATATAAGGAATATGTTCCTACAACGACAACAGTAACTTTTGCACCATTGCCTACTCGTAGGTCCACTTCGCCCTTTGCCAATGCTCTACTATTTCTCAGCCCTTACACATTAGTACAAATGTGAGATGCACATCCGGTATCTAATACTCATAAAGAAGAAATAGATAGATTGACTTCTATAACATACATACCTAAGACAAAAGTCTCACTTCTCTTCCGTTTCAGTTCTTCTAGGTATACCTTGTAGTTTCTCTTCCAGTGTCCGGTCTCACTGCAGTGGAAGCATGTTCCTTCCTTAGCAACCCCACCTTTGGGTTTCAGTGCATGAGTCTTACCCTTTCCTTTGGCTTGGATCTTACCCTTACCTTAAGGCTTCCACTTGCCTTTACCCTTAGACACCATCAAAATGGAACTAGGCTTTGCCTTCTTAAGGTTGAGTTTAGCAGTTCTCAACATGCTCAACATTTTAGGCAGTGGTTTGTCAATTTCATTCATGTTGTAGTTCATGATAAATTGACTATAGCTATCGGGTAATGATTACAAGATAAGATCAGTGGCCAATTCTTGGCCTAGTGGAAATTCCAATCACTGTAGGTTTTCTACATACCCAATCATTTTGAGTACATATGGCCCTACGGGATTTCCTTCTTGCATTCTGCATTAAAACAGCGCTTTAGAGATCTCAAATCTCTCATGTCTTGCTTGTCCTTGATATAGTTGTCTAAGGTGTTCAACCATATCATAAGAATCCATGTTCTCATGCTGCTTCTGAAGCTCAGAGTTCATGGTGGTGAGCATAAGGCATGACACATCTAATGCATCATCTTGATGCTTCTTGTAAGCATCCCTATCAGCTCTAGTGGCAGTAGCGGGGGGTGATTCAGGAATTGGCTGCTCTAGGACGTAGAGTTTTCGTTCTTGCTTGAGAACTATTCTCATATTTCTGTACCAGTCCAGGAAGTTAGCTCCATTGAGCTTGTCCTTATCAAGGACAGATCGCAAAGAGAGTGTTCGACGTATTTGACGACATGGTAATCTACAACAACATAATGCAGAACTTAGTATCATATATCGATCATTTAATTAGGGCTTTAATTAAATGATTCTCCCACAGAATTGTAAAGCTTGGTAGGAGCAAGTTATGGTTGTAGTTTTACCCACACTACTAGCTCCAAAGCCAATTACAATAACATTTATATGGGATAAGATCCATATTATACCTCATCTTGAGTTAGCTTTGGCTAATCGCCCAAGACGCGTATAATGTAGGTAGGCATCTTATACCAATTACATCAAATGCAACTCTTGTATAGCTAAATGAACAAGACTATTTGTTCGTTTGCCCATCTTATGAAATCCATATTATAGCTCATCTTGAGTTAGATTTGGCTAATCACCCAAGATTAGTATAATTTGAATTCTATCTTATGAGATATACCTCTAAGCTCTCAATCCAAGTGAGATAACTTAGTTAAGTCGCACCTAAAGTTTAATAGTCGGACATCACAATTGTTCTGTCGCACTCTAGCAAGATAAATTGAGTCACTTTACTTTGGCAAAACCTGACTACAATTGATCGAGCTAGAAGTGAGTATTAAACTTTTGGTAGGCATATATTAAAAGACCTAATTATATTTAAACTAGACATGCATCGAATACAATCAAGCACACATCACATAAATTAAAATGTGGCATGGTTATGACCCCCATAAACTACAATCTTCTCAATAAAATGAGAAGAGCGATAAGTCAACCTAGGTCAAAGCCGCTTCTCCAAGCGCTTCCTTGGTCGTTGTGTGTTGTTGTCCTTCCTTCCTTTTCACCCGTCGTCCAGTAGACTAACTCCTTTTAATTTGTACATTACAAAATCTAAAGAAACTTGAGTTACATTCGAGTGTAATCTAAAATTACAACAGGAATGAAAAGATGAAGGCACGACACGCAGGCAGTATTATGAATTACAACATCACACACAATCACATTGGGGTTCAAGGGTCATAACCATGCACCATGTCATTTATATTCACAATATACTTATGATATAAATTTACTATGATGTGAAAAACAAATTATGAGCCGCAACGCCACGGCGGTTCCGCTAGCCGAATAACGGGCGGGGTCAAGGGGCAGCACCCCTTGTGGGGTTTAGGGGCAATGCCCCCAAAATAAAATTTATTTTGCATACTCGTTTATGAGTTGCTGTCATAACCGAGACCCTACTACCCTCAAGACCGACTATGATTCATTCCGAATAAAACACCTTTGGCCGAGCCCTTTGTTACTCTCCGCAAGTGTACGGAAATGTCGCAAGTAATATAAAAGATTATCGTATCCACAGGGACTGGAATAAGCACTAGAAATATCTCAATGCGAATTAGCTAAACAACTATCCAATCGTTTCAAAAGCAAAGTAAAGGTAAACAAATCTAATATTAAAGATCAACAAACAAGAGTTTAGAGTTTTGGGTTATGATAAAGGAAGATTCTAGGAGTTTCGGTTTCTTTGTAAGATTTCTTGAATGTAAATGGTTCATCAATTCTTATCCCTCAATTGCCAAACATGTAGAAAGTTGCCGGTTCCCTCTTGCAATAGACAACCGGCTAAGGACTGAGAAATGTATCTAAATAGGATTAATTAGACATGAACCTATGTTGTCCTTACACAGAAGTGCACCTATTACTATGCCTTCCTCGGATATCAACGTAGAAGCCCACGACTCATTAATCTATCAAGATACAAGAAGCTAATCATAAAATCCATCCTACTCTCTTGAATATCCCTATTTCCTCTTCAAGATTATCTCTCAAACGTCCTTACACGGGCTTGCACCTGTCACGTGGATCCCTCGGATGATCGAGTGAGAGTTTATCTTTACAAAGTCCATAAGAAATCCAAACAATCAATCAAGAATGAGAATTAAGCACAAATCACCATCAATCATTCAAGATCTAATTGATACAAGCAAGATAATGTCATTGAAACAAGAAAATGGCAAATCCATAAGAGATTACATCAATCCATCATACAAATACTCCCTTAATCCTAGAATACAAGATCTACTCCATGAATCGAGGAAGAAAATCCGAAGAAATAGAGATTACAAGCATTCCTTGAATCCCCAATCCAAGAAAACAAGAAGAGGAAAGAAAACTTATCTATGAAGAAGCCTTGTCTTCGGATCCAATCCTTCTCGAGTCGAAATCGTCGAGATCTCCCTTAGAATCGCAATCCTCCCAAGAATGGGAGAAAACCACCAAAACTTGCTTTCTCCCAAAGGGAGAGATCCCTTTCAATTCATGAAGAAGGGTTTAAATAGAGGAGAATCGGGCGCCACGTGACACGGCAGTGTGAGATTCACACGGCCATGCCGAGCGCAGCAGCGCTGCGGTAGTGTGACTCCACACGGCCGTAACCCTTCTGGCACGGCCGTATGGTGCACACGGCCACAGCCTACTGGTCTCTAGAAGTCTCACACCGTGTAGATCCACACGACCTGTACTACCTCCGGCTCTAGAGCTCCTGCACGACGTGGTGCGAGGTTCACACGGCCATGTCATCTTCCTCTTCTGTTGGTGCCAAACTCCACACGGCCCGAGCTCCATACCAGTGCAGGGCCGTGTGAGGTACACGGTCCGGTGCTTTCTCCCTTCGTTTCCTCCAATGCATGCCCAAAGATGTAGATTCTTCACCAAATCGACTCCTGTGTACAGAAAATGCACAAAAAGCAGATCTCCGAACCAAAAGAGTAAATATGCTAAAAGGAAAGCTGGAAGTATAAAAATGCATAGATCAAGCATGCTCAAAGTATGTAAATGTGCGTAAAAACATGCATAAAAGAGTATATAATCTACGCACATCAACCTTACTGGTCAGATACCAACTATGTTTCGTTCTCAACAAAATACTAATTTTTAGTCGAAACTCATAATTTGTAGATCATAGTAAACCTATCATGCATTTCTATATCACATATAAAAATCTTAACAACTTAGTATATCCCTTCGCAAGTGGCTTTGATACCACTGTAAGGAACTATTAGAGTGTATACTAAAAGCCTAGCTTTAGTAAACATTTATTTTTGAAATAAAAGAATTACATTGGTCAAATGTCTATATTTATTTGTTAAGTGTAGTTATTCAATTAATTTATATTGTAGATAACATGGTGTGTGGTGTCACACACAGAAGATCGTGTTATCAATTCTTTATAAATTATAAACAGTTGCTCACGACTAAAATGGAAAGTAACAAATCGTTGGAATAGTCGTAGTGTAATTAGGTATTAGTTTATCTTGACTAATAAATTACACTGATACACTCTAAGTGTATTGAGTAGTACCATTTAAGGTAAGTTCTTTTTATACTGACTTAATAAAAGAACTAGACCTTAGTTATTATGGAAGTGTGTGCTCTTAATCCTAATATAATAACAAGCATATATATTTAGTATTTATTTCTTTGACTTATCAAAGGGTGAGATTTAGCGCGATAAATCAATAGGCCCGATAAGTTGGGAAATGATATTATTTATAGTGTGTGTTGTTTATTATAGAAGGAAACTGTGTCCTAGTAATCTAGGTTGAGAATGCCCCCAAGAGGAGCTCATAAGGATTGTCATGTTAAACCCTGCAGGTGGACTTAGTCCGACATGTCAATGAGGTTGAGTGGAACTATTCTTGGACTAAGACATTAATTAAAATGAGTTGTCAGTAACTCAATTAATTAGTGGACATTCAATATCTTAAACACAGGGAGACTAACACACTCATGATAAGAAGGAGCCCATAATATAATTTGGGATTGGTGCGGTAGTGCAATAATAACTCTCTAGTGGAATGAGTTATTATTGATGAACTTGAGTTGTGTGTTCGGGGCGAACACGGGATACTCAAGCTCGTCGGAAGGCCAAAACCAATTTCTCCTCTAGGTCCCTGTCATAGTCTCATTAATGCCTCATATCCACCCATGTAAAGCCCATCTTGGTGTCCAAGAGGGGGCCGACCCAAGGCTTGGTGACCAAGCCAAGGGTCGACCACTATTCTTCCTAAGGGGGTCGGCCACGATTAGTTTTGAAGGGTCGGCCACCATATTTCAAATTAGAAGGGGTGTTTTGAATTTTTAAAATCTTCTTGATCCGATGGTAAAAATCGAGAGGCCCACATAGGGAGGGGTCAACGACACGGGGGAGTCAAGGTCCCGGCTGAGCGGGGGGAAGCCACCTCGCTGACCGGTCGGAGTAAATCCCGGGCCGGCGTGTAGATAGCTCAACCTCGGGTCGAGCTTCCGACGCTCACAAGCTCCCTTATAGTGGAACCGTCGTGCCGAGTGGCCGATCCGCTCGACTGATCCGTAGGTCAACTAGATTGCACTCCCGTCCGAGTATTTGACTGAGCGGCCTTCTCGCCCGGTCTGATGTGCATGCACACACGAGCGCCCTGAAGGCCGAGCGAGCATCCCGTCCGGCCCAGTAAGAGACAAGAGACTTAGAAGAGGACAAAAAGGACAGCTAGTGATATCATTCTCGAGACACCTACCGCCGACAATCAGCATGGTTAGCAGTCGGGCTGTACCGAGGATCGTACGGTGGAAGTTTCCACTTTCATGGCAGAGATATGCTCAAACAGTTGTGGTATGGCATCAGGCACGCTTTTCTGACACAACCATTCTGAGGTATGCTTTGAGGAGCGTACACGCCTCGAGAAGCATGCACGCGCCTCTCCGCGGTCCTATATAAGGACCTCCAGACTTCGACGGAGGTATACTTTTCTCATCTACTGTAGCCACAGTCTCGTTATTTTGCCTCTGCTTCATCTCGCCGTTGCCTGACTTGAGCGTCGGAGGGTCGTCGCCGGGAACCCCTTCCCGGCCCGGCTTTGTTGCAGGCTCATCGGAGGTCCACGTCAGCGTGAAGATCACCCGAAGGCAGCAGAGAGCGCCACGTCCCCAGTTTTCGTCGACTCAACGCTCGGATAGGATCAAATTGGCGCTGTCTGTGGGAACACACCTGAATCCGAGCCGAGAAGATGGAAGAAGCTGGATGCCAACTCACGGTAACGCTCTCTCCCGAGGAGCTCGACGCACTCATCCAAGCACGAGCCGCAAAGATGGTCGAGCAACAGCAGAAGGCCCAAGCTGAGAGGACAGCGCAGCAGGCCGCCTCGGTTTTTGGAGGCCGAGTGGCAATGGAGGACCGACCGGAACAATACTCTACCTGGGCACAGAACAAGGGGCAGACCGGCACACCAGGAGACGCACCGCCTGCCCCTATTCCGTTCCATCGGGCACTGTTCCAGACTTCGTTGGAGCTGGCCCTAGCCAACCAGGGATCGTCCGATGAAGCGCCCGTGCGGGACGCTAGAAAGGGGAAAGCGCCGCGTGCAAAGTCATCCCCCGAGCGGGTCAATCGCCAGTTCTCCGAGGCGATCTTACAAGACCCTCTCCCAAAGCATTACGCTCCAATATCGATCGGAGAGTATAGTGGTACAACCGATCCAGACGACCATCTCGGTAAGTTTGATAATGCAGCTACTCTTCATCAATACACCGACGAAGTCAAATGCAGAGTCTTCCTCACTACATTGTCCGGTTCGGCACAACACTGGTTCCGGAGGTTGCTGGAATAATCAATTAAGAGCTTCAGAGATTTCCGAACGACATTCCTGTTGGTTGCTACTCGGAAAACCTAGAGGTTCCACTGTACAAAAATTTTGTACAAAGATCTGAACCTTTTCCTAGCTACCATATGTTCTTTTAAATTAAATTTTGGATCGCCTGCGGAACTTAACACGTTTGATCCAAAACTTAATCTATTCGTTCTTTTAGGTTTTGACTTGGGTCTCCTGCGGAACTTAACACGTTCGACCCAAATCACCTTAAGTTATTAATTCCATTAAATATTAATTTCCATAATTGGTTCCCAGTACTGACGTGGCGAGGCACATGGCCTTCTTGAATATGGGAGCAACCACCACCGACTAGACAAAAACTTTTACAGAAAGCTAATATTTAATTTCCTAAAATAACTTTAGGTTAACCGAAAAGAACAATCAAATCACAAGGATAAATAAAACAAAAGAACACAACATCGAAAAACATATTCGAAATACTAGAACGTAAGCCTCTTGTATTTGGTATTATTTCCATAAATAACTAGTATGATGCGGAAAAGGAAAAACTACTAGTTATACCTTCTAGAAAGACCTCTTGATCTTCTATCGTATTCCTCTTCTAACCTCGGACGTTGTGTGGGCAACGATCTTCCGAGATGAGAAACCACCAACCACCTTCTTCTCCTCCTAGCTAGGTTCGGCCACAAAGAAAGAAGCTTCACTAAGGAAGAAAATCAAAACACTAACCAAGCTCCAAGAGATGCTCGCTTCCTCTCCTTCTTCTTCTTCTTCTCCAAGTAGTATCCGGCCACCACAAGAGCTCCAAGGAAAGAGAGGGGTTCGGCCACCACAAGAGGAAGAGAGGGAAAGGATGGCCGGCCACACCAAGGAACAAAAGAGGGAGAGAAATAATAGAGGTTGTGTCTCATGAATGCACCCTCACCCCTTCTTTTATATTCCTTGGCCTAGACAAATTAGGAAATTTAATTACAATAAAATTTTCTTAATTTCCTTGACATGATTTAATTGAGAAAAATAAAATAAAATTTTCCCAATTAAATTCAAGTGGCCGGCCACATCATGAAGAACAAATTGGACAAGTTTCAATCAACAATTAAAACTTCCTAATTTGTTTCCGGAAATTTTAAAATTAAAATTTCTCTTCAAAAATCTCTTCATAGTTGATAAAAAGAAATTTCCATAATTTTAATTTTATAACATGTGAATAATTTTTAAAGAGAAAATAAAATATCTCACCAATTTACAAATAAGAAAAGAGATCTAATCTCTTTCTTTAATCTATTGTAGATCTTTTACAAGAGAGATATTTTAATTTTAATTCTCTTTAATAAATTATATCTTCCACATAATAAAAATTAAAATTAAATTTCTTTTTTAATTTAATTTGGCCGGCCCCTACTAGCTTGGGTTCAAGCTAGGGCCGACCACCCAATCTTATACCTAGGCCGGCCCTAGCTTGGTTCCCAAGCTAGCTTGGTCGACCCCCTATTGGTGGGTATAGAAGGTGGGTATAGGTGGGTATAGTACTCTATAAATAAGAGGCTACGATAGGAACCGAGAGGAGAAATTGGTTTTGGTCTCCCGATAAAATTAAGCATCCCGTGTTCGCCCCGAACACACAACTTAATTTTATCAATAATAATTCATTCCACTAGAGAACTATTATTGAACTACCGCACCAATCCTAAATTACATTTTTGGGCTCCTTCTTATTATGAGTGTGTTAGTCTCCCTGTGTTTAAGATATCGAATGTCCACTAATTAAGTGAGTTACTGACAACTCATTTAATTAATATCTTAGTCCAAGAGTAGTACCACTCAACCTTATCGTCATGTCGGACTAAGTCCACCTGCAGGGTTTAACATGACAATCCTTATGAGCTCCTCTTGGGGACATTATCAACCTAGTATCTCTAGGACACAGTTTCCTTCTATAATCAACAACACACACTATAAGTGATACCATTTCCCAACTTATCGGGCTTATTGATTCATCGAACTAAATCTCACCCATTGATAAATTAAAGAAATAAATATCAAATATATGTGCTTGTTATTATATTAGGATTAAGAGCACACACTTCCATAATAACCGAGGTCTTTGTTTCTTTATAAAATCAGTATAAAAGAAACGACCTCAAATGGTCTTACTCAATACACTCTAAGTGTACTAGTGTAATTATACAGTCAAGATAAACTGATACCTAATTACACTACGACCTTCTAATAGTTTGTTCCTTTCTATTTTGGTCGTGAGCTACTGTTTATAATTTATAAGGTACTGATAACATCATCTTCTGCATGTGACACCACATACTATGTTATCTACAGTATAAATTAATTGAACAACTACAACTAAATGTAGACAATTTGACCAAATGTGATTCTTTATTCATAATGAATGTTTACAAAGCTTAGACTTTCAGTATACACTCCAACAATCTCCCACTTATACTAAAAGACTAAGCTGCCATATCTGTTGCCATACATCTGATTCCCAACTCTTCAATATGCCTATCAAAAGCTCTTGCCTTAAGGACCTTAGTGAAAGGATCTATAGGTCATCACCTGATGTAATCTAGGCAACAACAACTTCTCCTCGTTTATACGATTTCTCGTATTGGGTGGTACTTGCGCTCTATTGTGTTTACTTGCCTTATAGACTTATGGTTTCTTCGAGTTTGCTACTGCACCAACATTATTACAATAAATTGTAACAATCTTTGAACAAACCAGAAATCATATCTAAGTCTATCTTGAGGTTATTGAGTCATTCAGCTTTTATGGCTACCTCAGAGGCTTGTCATATACTAAGCTTCTATGGTGGAGTCCAAAAAAACACCTATGCTTATCACTCTTCCATAGTTATGACTTTACCTCCTAAAGTAAACACAAAACCCCGAGGTTGACTTATTATTATCCCTATCCGATTGGAAGCCAAAATCCATGCAACCCACTAGGACCAAATTAACTGCCTTGTAAGCTAGCATATAATCTTTAGCGCCTCTAAGGTACTTCAATATATGCTTTACTGCAGTCCACTATCCTTGTCCAGGGTTACTTTGATATCTGCTAACTATGCCCTTGGCAAAACAGATTTCTGATCTCGTGCATAGCATATATTAGGCTTCCGATGGCCGAAGCATAAAGAACTGCCTTTATTTCCTTTATCTACTTTGATGTCTACAGAGACATATCTTTAGATAAAGTTACTCCATCCTAAAAAAGTAAGAAACCTTTCTTGGAGTTTTGCATGCTTAAAACGAGCAAGGATTTTTCCGATGTATGAAGCTTGGAATAAGTAAAATATTCTTTTCTTGCGATCCCTTATTACTTTGATCTCAAGAATATATACATTCTCCCAAGTCCTTTATATCGAATTGTTTGGACAACCATACCCTTACTTCTGACAACATTTTGATATTGTTTCCAACTACCAAAAATGTTATCTACGTATAGTACAAGAAATACCACCACGCTTCCATCACACCTTTTGTATACACAAGACTTATCCAGTTACTAAATGAATCCAAAGGTCTGGATTACTTTGATTAACTGGATGTTCCAAGACCTTGAAGCTTTGTATCAGTCCATAGACTGATTGAGCTTGCACACAAGATGCTCTTAGCCCTTTGCAATGAACCCTTTTGGTTGCTTTATATGGATGCTTTCTTCAAGACTTCCATTAAGGAATGCTATCTTGACATCCACTTACCAAATAGATAAAAGAATTCGGATAGACTTAAGCATGGCTACCAGTGAAAAAGTTTCCTTTTTCATCTAGCCTTGCTTTGAAAGTTTCTACCTTCCTGTCTATCCCTCTTTTCCTATTATAGACCTTTCAATACCCAAAGGCTTTTACACCATTTGGTGGTTCTACAAGCTTCCAGATTTTATTAGAATATATATATTCTAATTCTGTTATTCATTACTCTTTGCCAAGATATTGCATCTTTATCTTGGAGTGCTTCGTCATATGTCCGGAGATCAGGTTCATGTCCTCCAGGGATCGAGTCCAAAAACTCTCCTAAAACATGAATCTTTTTAGGTTGTCTAACAACCCTCCCACTACGACAAGGCACTTTCTGCAATTGTGTATCATTTGTGATACGTGTTGCAGTTTCCTTGTGATATCTCATCTTGTACAATTGGTACTAGATTAGACATGTCTTTTATTATTTCCTTAAGAACAAGTTTTCTTATGGGCACATGGTTTATTACATAGTCCTTTTTCTAAAATTGGTCATTGATGCTAACAATGACCTTCTGATTTTTAAGACTATAAACCTACTTTCATTTCTCTAGGATAACCCACAAACAAGTGAATTCCTGTCCAACTTATCATTGTCTCTCTTCAGCATATGTGCTGGACTACCCGAATCCAAATATACCGTTTTCAATACAGTACGCTTCAATATTAATGTAGAGATTGACTAAGATTATGTACACTTTCATTAGAGTATATCCTTAAAATGAATTTGGTAAAATAACTCATCATCAATCTACTTATTTCCATAAGAGTCCTATACCTTCTTTCTACTACACCATTCTGTAGAGGTGTACCAGGTGCAGTTAGTTTGGATTGAATCCCTACTTCTGATAAGTGACTCCTAAATTCTCCCAAGAGGTACTTGCCACTATGATTTCACCATAGTGTCTTTTTACTTTATCGTTTCTCCACATCAGCCTAGTACTCTTTGAACTAATCAAAGTACTTAGTCTTGCGGTACATTAAGTAAATTTATTTGTATCATGAATAGTTGTCTATAAAATAGACGAAATATTCAATACTACCTCTTGTCTGGATAGTCATAGGATCACACAAATCAGAATGAACCAATTTCAACATATCTTTGACTCCATACCCCTTAGACTTGAAAGCTTCTTGGTTATTTTTCCTTCCAAGTAAGACTCGCAGGTTGGAAAGATTTCCACTACTAATGAACCCAAAAGTTCATCAGCTACCAATGAATCATACTCAAGTTAATATAACCTAGCCTTAGATGCCAAAGATATAATTGGTTCATTTCCGAAGGTTACTTTCTCTTAAAGTTAAAAGATGTGTTACTAATTTCCATTTGTTGCATCGTGAGAGTTATTGGATTTATAAATTGCCAACCAACGTACCAGAACAGATAACTTCCCTCTTTTTCTTAATAACAACTTTGTTATTAAAAGAGGCAGAATATCAAGTTCTTTTAGAAACTGAAAACTAGTTCTTTCTAAACTTGGTGCGTAAAGACAATTACTCAAAAATCCATGTTTTATTCTTATCAAAAGATAAACATCTCCCACTGCAACAGCTACCATTTTTACAGTAGTGCCCATGTGGACGGTGTTTTAATTTTCATTTAGTTTCCTGGAACCCTGCAATGAATTGCGGACATGATTAATGGCATCTGTACCTACACTCCAGGTTATGGTAGATAACACCACTAAACATGTTTCAACTAATGAATTAAATACACCTATGTTGTTCTTAGTTTTAAGAAGACAGTCTACCTTAATGTCCAAGTCCTATTTCCAATCACTACAATTGGGACTACTAAGCTTTTTCTATAGTATGACTACTAGGGGATTGACAAATATTTAAATCCTAAGAATCACAAAAATATTTGGTCAAGATCAACTCATTAAAAATCCCCATGAATTTTGTATGCCACGATAGTGTGGACGTATACAAAAACGAAGAGGAGATTTTATTCATTAATTTTATTATCTCGTCAACTTTACTTTATGACGAATAAAATTAATAGTTGATCTGTCTTTGATCAAATATTTGGTCAAAAACTTTTGAATTTAAAAAAAAATATTGATTCCTCAAACAATATTATTTAAATTCACCAACACCTCAAACACCCTGAATTTTGCATGCCACATTAGTGTGGACGTATACAAATTCAACATTTGTAAAAGGAGGGTTTTAACCCATTAATTTTATTATCTTGTCAACCTAACTTTTTGACAAATAAAATTAATAGTTGGTTTCATTTGGTCACACAAATAATAGCAGTGACTCCGATGGGGAGGATACTATTAGATGTGTCTAAGTGTGTACCATTACTTGACACTAAATCCATTAATAAGATTATGCCCCTTCCGTTGGGGAAGATCACACGCTCTTAATTAACTTCCTATAGTCATCCAAAAATGGAAGTTTGTTCTAGTGATCCACAAACAAGCTCATCCATTATGGAGGAAGGCACTCAGAGCCAATGCGCAAGCTTGTTTGCATCACTTAAAAACCAGTAATGGAGACCATGGGATTTACTTAAAAAACTCTCTCCCACTTAGTTATTTATAAATGAGGAATTTTAACTATGCTAGCCTACTAAACTTGTAAACTAACATGCACACACAGCACAATATAAAAGCAATAAATAGAAAATCTAATTTTCAACTATTATGGCTTTTATCTCTAGTTGTCCTCCATGTGTTGTCATCCCAAGCTGCTGCCATATTTGGCCAACGCCACCGGGTCTAGCTGTCGCATCCATCTTGCTCCTAGTTCCGCTGCGCCTCTGGTCCTTAGAAGGTTACACGCTTTGCAAGATTCGATCCGCAACATAAATAGAATTTTACATTTTTGATCCTATATTCCATAAAAGGAATGTACATGTATCTAGATCAAAAATAAAATCCTAATAAAACTAAATACAGCTCCTGCTGTATTTTAATACAATCATGCACACACAGATAAATGCCCTTGACATGTCCAAGGGTCCAATCACACACATAATAACTAAAAGCCATAATAGTTGGATCATGCATCCACAAAGTTAGCATATCCTACTATTATCCTGCCTAAATTATGTATGACATGTGTATATTTAAACTAATACCAAATATACAGAGGCAAAACCCTAGCTCTGATACCAATTGTTGGTTGCTACTCGGAAAACCTAGAGGTTCCACTGTACAAAAATTTTGTACAAAGATCTGAACCTTTTCCTAGCTACCATATGTTCTTTTAAATTAAATTTTGGATCGCCTGCGGAACTTAACACGTTTGATCCAAAACTTAATCTATTCGTTCTTTTAGGTTTTGACTTGGGTCTCCTGCGGAACTTAACACGTTCGACCCAAATCACCTTAAGTTATTAATTCCATTAAATATTAATTTCCATAATTGGTTCCCAGTACTGACGTGGCGAGGCACATGGCCTTCTTGAATATGGGAGCAACCACCACCGACTAGACAAAACCTTTTACAGAAAGCTAATATTTAATTTCCTAAAATAACTTTAGGTTAACCGAAAAGAACAATCAAATCACAAGGATAAATAAAACAAAAGAACACAACATCGAAAAACATATTCGAAATACTAGAACGTAAGCCTCTTGTATTTGGTATTATTTCCATAAATAACTAGTATGATGCGGAAAAGGAAAAACTACTAGTTATACCTTCTAGAAAGACCTCTTGATCTTCTATCGTATTCCTCTTCTAACCTCGGACGTTGTGTGGGCAACGATCTTCCGAGATGAGAAACCACCAACCACCTTCTTCTCCTCCTAGCTAGGTTCGGCCACAAAGAAAGAAGCTTCACCAAGGAAGAAAATCAAAACACTAACCAAGCTTCAAGAGATGCTCGCTTCCTCTCCTTCTTCTTCTTCTTCTCCAAGTAGTATCCGGCCACCACAAGAGTGTTAGGATCCTTCGTACGGAGGCTAGAGAGGGGGGTGTGAATAGCTGACCCCAAATCGTCGCGTTTCTACAAACTAGGGTTAGCGCAGCGGAAAATAACACATAGAAACGAAAGAAAAGAAGACAAACCTCAAACAAACCGATGTAACGAGGTTCGGAGATTAGGGCTCCTACTCCTCGGCGTGTCCGTAAGGTGGACGAGTCCAGTCAATCCGTCGGTGGATGAGTCCCCGGAGAACCGGCTAATATGAACTCCTTCTGGGTGGAGAAACCTCGCCACAAAACTTGCAACAACAAGAAGGAGTACAAGAAATACAAGTAGAAAGACAAGAACAATGTACAAACACTAACTCGCCTTCTCGTCGACTGCCTGTGAAGCAACAACTTCTCGGACAACAGCAGCAGCTGACCGTCAACTGGAAGCTCACACGAAGCTTACTGGGGAGAGCTCAACAAAGCTCAGATCGCAAGCAGCAGCAAGCTAGAAGTAGGAGAAGCAGAAGAAGAGTTCAGGCTTGCAGCAGAAGCCCTCCTTTTATAACCTGCGAAGAAAACGAAGAAACACAGAAGAAATCTAGCCGTTGCGTGCATAGCGCTGGTACTGAATCGATGCGTGGACCGATCAGGGCTCCATGGATCGGTCCACGCCGATCCTATTCCCCGCCGCTTCTGTAGTCTCGATCGGTCCAGGCCGATCGGGAACTCTCGATCGGTGCGGGACCGATCGGGCTTTCTGATCGGTCCCGGACCGATCGGCCCCTCTGCGCCTCGCTCTGTTCGGCCGATCGACTCACGATCGGTGCCAGACCACGATAGTCTCACGTGTTGTGCGTCACCGACCGATGAGAATATTCGAGGTATCACCGGATCGATCACGGATCGATCCGGTTCATCATGGTTTTCTCCCAAACCAAGTCCAAACCAACATCCGGTCAATCTTGACTGTTGGTACATTGCGCCTAGCATCCGATCCTCCTTGACCTGTAGGACTTCCCGCTAAGTGTCCGGTCAATCCCTTTGACCCATTAGACTTTTCTTCGTATCAAGTATCCGGTCACTCCCATGACCTACTTGGACTTCCCATCACCGGATGTCCGATCACCCTTGATTCATCTGGATTTTCCTTGTGCTTCACTCACGGGACTTTCACTTAGTTTCACTCACTAGGGTTTTCACGGCTTCACTCACCGGATTTCCTGCCTGCTTCACTCACGGGACTTCCGACCGCCTAGCTTCACTCACTAGGACTTTCCTTGCTGGCCTCACTCACGGGACTTTCAAACCGCTGGCTTCACTCACCAGGACTTTCACGAATGCCTGGCTTCACTCACCAGGACTTCCACTTTCACCTAGCTTCACTCACTAGGATTTTCACCTGTCTTCACTCACCAGGATTTCCCGATTGCCTGGCTTCACTCACCAGGACTTTTCCCCGTGCCAAACTCCCTGTTTGGACTTTCCGCGTGCCAAGCTACCTGCTTGGACTTTTCCCCGTGCCAAGTCTCCGTACTTGGACTTTTCCAGTGCCAAGTCTCCATACTTGGACTTTTCGCGTGCCAAGCTCCCTGCTTGGACTTTTCCCGAATCAGGTCAACCAGGTCAACCTTGACCTAAGGTTGCACCTACAATCTCCCAAACACCTATTCTTGTCAAACATCAAGAATACAACTCTCTTCTCGTCAAACATCGTCAAACATCAAAACACAACTCGAGTCAGGTCAACTCGAGTCAGGTCAACCAAGTCAACCTTGACCTAAGATTGCACCAACAAAGAGCTCCAAGGAAAGAGAGGGGTTCGGCCACCACAAGAGGAAGAGAGGGAAAGGATGGTCGGCCACACCAAGGAACAAAAGAGGGAGAGAAATAATAGAGGTTGTGTCTCATGAAGGCACCCTCACCCCTTCTTTTATATTCCTTGGCCTAGACAAATTAGGAAATTTAATTACAATAAAATTTCCTTAATTTCCTTGACATGATTTAATTGAGAAAAATAAAATAAAATTTCCCCAATTAAATTCAAGTGGCCGGCCACATCATGAAGAACAAATTGGACAAGTTTCAATCAACAATTAAAACTTCCTAATTTGTTTCCGGAAATTTTAAAATTAAAATTTCTCTTCAAAAATCTCTTCATGGTTGATAAAAAGAAATTTCCATAATTTTAATTTTACAACATGTGAATAATTTTTAAAGAAAAAATAAAATATCTCACCAATCTACAAATAAGAAAAGAGATCTAATCTCTTTCTTTAATCTATTGTAGATCTTTTACAAGAGAGATATTTTAATTTTAATTCTCTTTAATAAATTATATCTTCCACATAATAAAAATTAAAATTAAATTTCTTTTTTAATGTAATTTGGCCGGCCCCCACTAGCTTGGGTTCAAGCTAGGTCCGACCACCCAATCTTATACCTAGGCCGGCCCTAGCTTGGTTCCCAAGCTAGCTTGGTCGACCCCCTATTGGTGGGTATAGAAGGTGGGTATAGGTGGGTATAGTACTCTATAAATAAGAGGCTACGACAGGGACCGAGAGGAGAAATTGGTTTTGGTCTCCCGATAAAATTAAGCATCCCGTGTTCGCCCCGAACACACAACTTAATTTTATCAATAATAATTCATTCCACTAGAGAACTATTATTGAACTACCGCACCAATCCCAAATTACATTTTGGGCTCCTTCTTATTATGAGTGTGTTAGTCTCCCTGTGTTTAAGATATCGAATGTCCACTAATTAAGTGAGTTACTGACAACTCATTTAATTAATATCTTAGTCCAAGAGTAGTACCACTCAACCTTATCGTCATGTCGGACTAAGTCCACCTGCAGGGTTTAACATGACAATCCTTATGAGCTCCTCTTGGGGACATTATCAACCTAGTATCTCTAGGACACAGTTTCCTTCTATAATCAACAACACACACTATAAGTGATACCATTTCAAAACTTATCGGGCTTATTGATTCATCGAACTAAATCTCACCCATTGATAAATTAAAGAAATAAATATCAAATATATGTGCTTGTTATTATATTAGGATTAAGAGCACATACTTCCATAATAACCGAGGTCTTTGTTTCTTTATAAAATCAGTATAAAAGAAACGACCTCAAATGGTCCTACTCAATACACTCTAAGTGTACTAGTGTAATTATACAGTCAAGATAAACTGATACCT
Organism: Zingiber officinale; assembly: GCF_018446385.1. Classification (NCBI taxonomy): domain Eukaryota; kingdom Viridiplantae; phylum Streptophyta; class Magnoliopsida; order Zingiberales; family Zingiberaceae; genus Zingiber; species Zingiber officinale. Next base: position 12,734,347 of record NC_055997.1, read on the forward strand.
AATTACACTACGACCTTCTAATGGTTTGTTCCTTTCCATTTTGGTCGTGAGCTACTGTTTATAATTTATAAGGTACTGATAACATCATCTTCTGCATGTGACACCACATACTATGTTATCTACAGTATAAATTAATTGAACAACTACAACTAAATGTAGACAATTTGACCAAATGTGATTCTTTATTCATAATGAATGTTTACAAAGCCTAGGCTTTCAGTATACACTCCAACAATTCCTCCATCAATTTGCCAGCAGCCAACGCTATCAGAAGACTAACGTCAGCCTCTTTTCCATGAAGCAAGGGCCAAGAGAAACTCTCCGAGCCTACATCCAGCGCTTCAACCAAGCAGCTATGGACATCCCCGCGGTCTCGTCTGAGACAATGATGCATGCTTTTACACAAGGTTTAGTCGATAGGGACTTCTTTCGCTCACTTATCAGGAAGCCGCCTCGCGACTACGACCACATGCTGAAAAAATCAAGTGAGTATATTAACGTGGAGGAAGCGCAAGCGGCCCGATAGAAGGAAGAACCAGGCGAGCCCCCAGCCCAAACTGAACTGAGAACACACACCAACCAGCAACCCCCTAGAGGACCACGTGCCGAGGGGATGAGGCCACCTCAAGATTCCAGGTCGACCGCCGTTCAACACATTACGGCCGAGCGGCCTCGAAAAAAGGCAAGGTATGGACGCCCATGTTTTGCAAAATCCATCAATCAGTCACTCATAACACTCGGGACTGCCGGAGTCTCCCCCCGGTCAGCCAACCTGAGCCGAGGAACTATCGTTGCCGATTACCTTCACTGGACAGGCGAGCTCATCATCAGCACGCCGAGCGACGAATAGTTAGGCGTTCACCCGAGCGGCACTGCCATCAGTAGCAACATCACCAGCCAAGGGCCAACCCTCGAGTCTCCCATGAGCAAGCCAGACCGTCTGCTCGGGAGAAAGAAAATAGAAGTAATACCGCTCGGGGGGAAATCAATATCATCGCTGGTGGACCAACATGTGGTGACTCTAACCGAGCCCGCAAGTCGTACGCCCGACGACTGGAAATTCATGCTGTGGGATGCAGCCAAGAGAAGGTGAATGGGCCGGCGATCAGCTTTGGTCCTGGCGACCTCGAGGGAGTGGAAGTGTCGCACGATGACACCCTCATCATCCGAGCGGTAATAGTAAACTACACTATTCATCACATCTTTATTGACACAGGGAGTTCGGTCAACATCATCTTCAAGAAAGCGTTCGACCAGCTCCAGATCAACAAGGCGAAGCTACTACCAATGACCACACCCTTGTTCGGATTCACGGGTAACAAGGTTCAACCAGTCGGTCAGATGAAGTTGGCCATTTTGCTCGAGGAAGAACAACTCTGAAGGACGTGGACTGCTAACTTCATCATTGTCGACGCTCCCTCGGCGTACAACGTCATTTTGGGTCGACCGACCCTCAACGAGTTTCGGGCTGTCCTCTCAACTTTCCATCAGAAGATCAAGTTCCCCGTGGAAAACCAAGTGAGAGAAGTTAGAGGCGATCAGTTAGCAGCACGGCATTGCTATGTGGAGATGGTGCGAGCCAAGTCGAGGTTTGCTCGGAAGGTCCCCTGTATCGAGATAAACGTTATAACCAAAAAGCCACCTACTTTTGTTTATGAAGAAAAGGAGGAGGTATAGATCCAATCGGCCCGATCGGAGACCACGACGTTCATAGCTTCCGACCTGGAGGCAAGCCAGAAGGAGAAGTTGACCAGATGTCTTCAACAAAACCACGACGTCTTCGCGTGGTCAACGCACGAGCTGCCAGGAATCTCGCCAAGCGTCGCGCAGCACAAGCTACACGTCCGGCCGGACGCTCGTCCCATCAAGCAAAGGAAGCGGGACTATAGTGCTGAGCAGAACGTCATCATACGGGCGGAAGTCGAGAAGCTTCTGGAGGCCGGCCACATATGCGAGGTACAGTTCCCAAGCTGGCTCGCAAATGTGGTGCTAGTCTCCAAGCCCGGCAACAAATGGAGAGTCTGCATCGACTTCCGTGACCTGAACAAGGCATGTTCGAAGGATTTTTACCCGCTGTCCCGAATTGACCAAATGGTGGACTCAACCGCCGGGTGCGAACTGATATGCATGCTGGATGCTTATCAGGGTTATCACCAAGTGTCGCTCGCCCGGGAAGACTAAGAGAAAGTCAGCTTCATCATGGCGGACGACACCTACTATTACAACGTAATGCCATTCGGACTAAAGAATGCCGGAGCTACGTACCAGCGGCTCATGAACAAGGTGTTCCGAAAGTAGATCGGGCGGAACTTAGAGGTATACGTAGATGACATACTTATTAAATCACTTCGAGCGGCTGATCTGTGCGCAGATATAGAAGAAACCTTCCGGACGCTGAGAGCGTACAGAATCAAGTTGAACCCCCAGAAATGTCTGTTCGGAACCAAAAGTGGACGCTTCCTGGGATACATCGTTACCGAGCGTGACATCAAGGCGAACCCTAGCAAGGTGAAGGCATTGCAAGATATGTCGCCACCCAGAAATCTTAAGGAAGTTCAGCGCCTTACCGGTCGGATAACAGCATTATCGCGATTCATCTCCCGGACGGCCGACCGAGCCTTGCCCTTCTTCAAGATTCTGCGCCGAGCTACTAAATTCCAGTGGGATGAAGAATGTGACCGAGCGTTTGAAGATTTGAAGGTTTATCTGAACTCTTTGCCTGTATTAGCCAAGCCAATTACCGGCGAGCCGCTCCGCGTCTATTTATCATCTACCGAGCATGCTGTTGGCTCGGCATTGGTATAGCCGGACGGCGAAGAACAGTCGGTGTATTTTCTGAGTCACATTCTGAAGGATGCCGAATCCTGCTACATTGGTCTTGAGAAGCTTGTATTTGCGTTAGTCCTCACCGCTCGGAGGCTCCGGCCTTACTTCTTGGCGTATACAATAATCGTTATGACGAACAGTCCTCTAGGGAGAGTCCTCCTCAACCCAGAGGTGTCCGGACGGCTTATCAAATGGGCAACCAAGCTTAGTGAATTCGATATACAGTACCAGCCTCGAACGACAATTAAGGCGCAGTCATTGGCAGACTTCGTCACGAAGGTGAAAAATCCCGAGCCCGAAGCCACCTGGAAGGTGTACGTAGACGGATCGTCCACTCGGCAGGGAAGTGGGGTTGGCGTTCTGCTGGTTTCCCCCCACGGAGAACGTATGCACCTCTCCGTACGACTGAACTATCGGGCAACCAACAATGAAGCAGAGTATGAAGCACTGATAGCAGGGTTGCAGGCCACTCGGCATGTGGGAGCTAGCAATGTTTTGATTCATTCAGATTCACAGTTGGCTGCTCAGCAACTTTCGGGAGCATTTGAGATAAGCAACGTCAGGCTCAAGTTTTATGCGGAAGCCTTCGCCAAACTGACGGCCGTTTTTCGAGAGGTGGTGATACAGAAGATCCCCCGCACGGAGAATTAGGCTGCAGATGAACTGGCTAAGCTAGCCAGCTTGATATCACCGATCGCCATCGAGCAGTCAGTCTAGCAGGTGTCTCTGGTCGCCCACATCGACTGAATGGAGGGACTCACATTTCCAAATGACTGGCGGACGACTATAACAGAGTTTCTAAAGTCAGGAGCAACGCCGTTCGATCGATCAGAGGCGCATCTGCTCAGAAGGAGAGTCGGTCGGTTCATCCTCATCGGCGACCAGCTCTACAAAAAAGCGTTCTCCGGGCCTCTGCTTAAATGCGTTGGCCTGGAGGATGTGGACTATATTCTGCAAGAGGTACACCAAGGCTCATGCGGCGGGCATCCGGGCGGCCGCTCGTTGGTGAGGAAGATTCTTTTGACTGGCTACTTTTGGCCAACTTTACAGGAGGACGCCGCCCGGACAGTCACCACATGCTTATCCTGTCAAGGGTACCACAATTTCTCACATTGTCCCGCGGAAGAATTAAAAACTTCCACGGTGTCCTGCCCGTTTGATCAATGGGTCATGGACATTGTGGGACCATTTCCAATGGCGACCGGACAACGAAAGTTCTTGCTAGTAGCAGTGGACTATTTTTCCAAATGGATTGAAGCCGAGCCGCTAGCTAAAATAACCGAGGAGATGGTCAAGAAATTTATATGGCAGCATATCATTTGTCGGTTCGGCATCCCGCGATGGCTCATCTCCGATAATGGGAGGCAGTTCTCGGGTCAGCAACTCAGGGAATGGTGCGAGGGGTACGACATCCAGCAAGCCTTCACCTCCGTAGCATATCCCCAAAGTAGCGGGCAAGCCGAAGTCACCAATCGGGAGATCTTATGAGTTCTTCGGGCTCGACTCGACCATGAAGGTGGCAGTTGGGTGGACGAGCTGCCCGGGGTATTATGAGCGCTCCGAATGATGCCCAAGGAGGGAACAGGAGCGACCCCCTTTCACCTGGTGTACGGGAGAGAAGCCATCGTCCCAGTAGAAGTCGGGATAGAATCCGACTGGATCAAAGTCTACGACGAGAACAATGCTGAGCGGAAGCATTTGGAGCTGGACCTGGTGGACGAGACACGAGCCAAGGTCATCGTTCGGTTGATGGCGTACCAACAGAGGATGAAGCAAAGCTACAACAGACGAGTAATTCCCAGATCTTTTCAGGTCGGTGACCTCGTCTGGAAGAAAGTCAAGCCGGTCGGCGATGTGACCAAGCTGGGAGCTCCTTGGGTTGGGTCATTCAAGGTTGTAGAAAAGCTCCATTCGGGCGCCTATTACCTCGTGGATGAAGATGGACGGAAGTTAAAACGACCGTGGAGCGCAAATCACCTCCAGCCGTACCGAGCTGGGTGAAAGGTGTTAGGATGTATACTAAAAGTCTAATTTTTGGAATAAACATTTATCTAGAAATAAGAATCACATTGGTCAAATGTCTACATTTATGATAAATGTAGTTGTTCAATTAATTTATATTGTAGATAACATGGTGTGTGGTGTCACACACAGAGGATCATGTTATCAGCACCTTATAAATTATAAACAGTTGCTCACGACTAAGATGGAAAGGAACAAACCATTGGAAGTGTAATTAGGTATTAGGTATTAGTTAGTTATTAGTTTATCTTGACTAATAAATTACACTAGTACACTCTAAGTGTATTGAGTTGGACCATTTTAGGTAAGTTCTTTTTATACTGACTTGATAAAAGAACTAGACCTTAGTTATTATGGAAGTGTGTGCTCTTAATCCTAATATAATAACAAGCACATATATTTGATATTTATTTATTTAATTTATCAATGGGTGAGATTTAGTTCGATAAATCAATAAGCCCCATAAGTTGGGAAATGATATCACTTATAGTGTGTGTTGTTGATTATAGAAGGAAACTGTGTCCTAGTGATCTAGGTTGAGAATAACCCCAAGAGGAGCTCATAAGGATTGTCATGTTAAACCCTGCAGGTGGACTTAGTCTGACATGACGCTAAGGTTGAGTGGTACTACTCTTGGACTAAGATATTAATTAAGTGAGTTGTCAGTAACTCATTTAATTAGTGGGCATTCATTATCTTAAACACAGGGAGACTAACACACTCATAATAAGAAGGAGCCCAAAATATAATTTGGGATTGGTGCGGTAGTTCAATAATAGTTCTTTAGTGGAATGAATTATTATTGATGAAATTAAGTTATGTGTTCGGGGCGAACACAGGATGCTTAATTTCATCGGGAGACCAAAACCAATTCCTCCTCTCGGTCCATATCGTAGCCTCTTATATATAGAGATTTATACCCACCACATACCCACTTTCTTACCCATCCTAATGGGGTCGGCCAAGCTAGCTTGGAACCCAAGCTAGGGCCGGCCAAGACCAAGTGGATGAGCCAAGTTGGTGGCCAGCCAAAGCTTGGGGTCCCATGCTTAGGTGGCCGACCACTAGAATATTAAAAAGGATTTTTATTAAAATTATTTCTTATGTGGATATCATGGTTTTAAAAGAGAGTTTAAAATTTAAATCTTTCCTTTTATAGCTTTCTACAAAATATTAAGAAAAGATTTGAAATCTTTCCTTATTTATAGATTGAAAGGAGATTTTAATTTTAAGAAAACTTTCCTTTTTAACCATGATCATAATTTAAAAGAGATTTTTAAAAATTAAATATTCTCTTTTATTAGTTTCTACAAAAGATTAAGAAAAGATTTGATATCTTTCCTTATTTGTAGATTGAAAAGAGATTTTAATTTTTAGAGATAACTTTCCTTTTTGGAAATTATCCACATATTTAAAAGAAAGATTTTAATTTATAAAATTTCCTTTTTATAACCCACCATGAAGGAAAAATTATTGGAGAAATTTTTTATAAATTTTCGGAAACAAATTAGGAAGTTTTAATTTTTGTTTTAATTAAAACTCTCCTTGTTTTGGGGAAATAAGTGGTCAACCATGTAATAATGAAAAGAAAAATTATTTTTAATTAAATAAAATTTTCCTTTTCATGGAAAAAGAATTAAGGAAGTTTTTAATTAAATTTCTTTATTTGTCAAGGCCAAGGAATATAAAAGAGGAGGTAGAGGTGCCTTCATGATACACGACTCTATTATTTTTCTTCCTCTCTTTTCTTCCTTGGTGGTGGCCGGCCCTATTATTTTTCCTTCTTCCTTTTCTTTCTTCTTCATTGGCCGGACCTTGTAATCTCATGGAGCTTGAAGATGGCCGGATTTTAGCATGAAGAAGAAGGAGAGAAAGGAAGTATCCCTTGGAGCTTGGTGGTGGTGACCGAACCACATCTATTCATGGAATATTTGTGGTGGCCGAATCATGCTTGGAGAAGAAGGTGGCTTAGGTGGATTCTCATCTCGGTAGATCGTTGCCCACACAATGTCATGGATAAGAAGAGGAATACGGTAGAAGATCAAGAGGTCGTTGCATACAAAGGAAGGTATAATTAGTAATTAATTTCCGCATCATACTAGTTGTATTTCTTTTGTATGAATTCCAAACACAAGAGGCATTAGATTCTAGATTTTCGGATTTGTTTCGAAGATGTGTTTCTTTTTGTTTTGTTTTTCGAATTTGTGATTCGATTGTTCTTTTTGGTTAATCTAGAGTTATTTAAGGAAATTAAATATTAGTTTTCCTTAAAAGACTTTGTCTAGGCGGTGGTGGTAGCTCCCATATCCAAGAAGGTCATGTGCCTCGCCATGCAGTCCTGGAAGCCAATTTTGAAAATTAATATTTAATTGAATTAATAACATAGGTGGATTTGAATCAATAGTGTTAAGTTCCGCTTACAATTCAAATCTAAACCATTAAGAACAGATAAGTTAAATTTGGAATCAATGATGTTAAGTTCCATCTGCGATTCCTAATTTAACTTCTAAAGAACACAATAGGTTATTTAAGGAAAGGCTCAACACTTGTACAAAAATTTTTGTACAATGGAACCGGTACGTTTTCCTAGGACTAACCAACAAAAGGTGTGTCATTGTAACTCATAATATTCAATCCTACTGTATCTTTTGACCGCAGGAGTAAAATCAAAGGAAACCAAGGATACGAACAATTTATGTCGAACGAAGACCGTCGAGCGGCGACGTTAAATCCCAGAGTCGGACCGACGACTATAAACCCCCCGGCCCGAAGACAGTCGAGCGGCGGCGTTAAATCCCAGAGTCGAACCGGTGACTATAAAAACCCCGGCTTGAGTCGAGCGGCGACGTTAAATCCCAGAGTCGGACCGACGACTATAAACCCCCCGGCCCGAAAACCGTCGAGCGACGACGTTAAATCCCAGAATCGAACCGGCGACTATAAAATCCCCGGCTTGAAGACCGTCGATCGGCGACGTTAAATCCCAGAGTCAGACCGGCGACTATAAACCCCCTGGCCCGAAGACTGTCGAGCGGCGACGTTAAATCCCAGAGTCGAACCGGAGACTATAAAAACCCCGGCTTGAAGATCGTCGAGCGGCGACGTTAAATCCCAGAGTCGAACCGGCGACTATAAAAACCCCGGCTTGAAGACCGTCGAGCGGCGACGTTAAATCCCAGAGTCGAACCGGCAACTATAAAAACCCCGGCTTGAAGACCATCAAGCGGCGACGTTAAATCTCAGAGTCGAACCGGTGACTATAAAAACCCCGCTTGAACACCGTCAAGCGGCGACGTTAAATCCCAAAGTTGGACCGGCGACTATAAACCCCCCGACCCGAAGACCGTCGAGCGGCGACGTTAAATCCAGAGTTGAACTGGCGGCTATTAAAAAGTCGGCTTGTCGCTGATCAGCCTCTGTAATGATTCGGCCAAGGCATCGCTTAAGCTTAACAAGACTCAAGTACTCGATTGTCGAGCAGCAGTTCGGAAATCGAAAGATGTTCCCACGAATTCGGTGAAGATCAAAGGAGCGAATAACCCGCACAGATACACACAGCAGAAGAGCAATAAGGAAAGTTCATTAAGCCAAAAAAGGCGAACGTACAAAACAAGATAGGCCAAACGGCCAATACATAAGCCACGACTTCACTCTAGATAATTAAAAATCTCATCCGGAATCGTTGTTAGAAGATCAGCGTGATCCCGGACGGGAATAGTGAAGTCCTTAGGAAGCCAGCCCTTGGTCTTCAGGTAGTCGGTCGTGGCAGTAATGGCTAACTCAAATGCGTGGACGAGCCGATCGCAGGTTTTCTCCACAAACTTCTCCGAGCGAATATAGTTCTGTTGCATGATAGCAACCCGGCTCGGCTCGGAGTCTTGATATTCTTTAAAGGCAGCTCGGGAGGCTTCTAATACGTCTTGAAGGGTCTTCAGATCACTCTGAAGAGTGGCCACCTCCGTCGAGCGTCCGTCCTTCTCAGTGGTCAGCAGGTCGGTCAATTCGTTAATTTTCACCTCAAGCACCCGGGCCTCAGCATTCTTCGCCTCCAGGTCGGTGATGGCCTGATTCTTCCTGTTGGTGGCCAATGTGATCTTCTTGTCATATGAAAAATAAGAGGAAGATTTTAATTTTTGTAAAAATCTTTCCTTATTTGCCTTGAGCAAGTATTATAAAAGAAGGAGAAGAGAGACCTCATAAAACATCAATTCTTATTCTCTTGTTGGTGCTCTCTATTGTGGTCGGCCCTCTTCTGTTTCCCTTTCCCCTTGCTCTCTTTTGTTCCTTGGTGGTGGTGGTGGCCGAATACTAGAGAAGAAGGAGGAGCTTTTGGGTGGTGTTCATCTTGGAGGATCGTCGCCCACACGACGTCCAAGAGGAGGCGAGGAATACGGCAGAATATCTCGAGGTTATTAGCAAACAAAGAAGAGGTATAACTAGTAATTATTTTCCGCATCATGCTAGTTCTTCTTTGTATGAATTCCAAACATAAGAGGCATATGATTCTAGAGTTTCGGATTTGTTTCAAAGTTGTGTTTCTTTTGTTTTGTTTTTCGGATTTGTGATTCGATTGTTCTTTTCGGTTAAACCTAATGTTAATTTAGGAAATTAAATATTGAATTTCTATTAAAGGCTTTGTCGAGGCAGTAGTGGATGATCTCATACCCAAGAAGGCCTAGTGTCTCGCCATGTTTGACCTGAGAGCCGATTTTAGAAATAAATATTTAATCAACTTTATAACATAGGTGGATTTGGATTAATAGTGTTAAGTTCCGCTTGCGATCCATATCTAAACCATTAAGAATAAATAAGTTAAATTTGGAATCAATAATGTTAAGTTCCGTTTGCGATTCCTAATTTAATTTGTAAAGAACACAATAGGTTGTTTAGGAGAGGTTTGACACTTGTACAAAATTTTTGTACAGTGGAACCGGTACGATCTTCCTACGACCAACCAACAGGAACTAGAGTGCTAAACACGCTTATGCGCAGCGGAAATCATCTAGTTCCTTCCAAGACGTCCATACGAAGGGAAAGAAAAATATACTAAGTTTTTCATAATATTATAAGAGGTTATACCTTTGATACGTGCACACGATCTCCCGATAGCTAGGATCACAGCACAATCTCACGTTCGCGCCTCTACGGTATCCACACGAACAAGCGCTCGTTTGTCTCACAAACTCACAAAATAGAGATAGGTTATGCTAGCAACCTAGAGAAAGGATTTCGGCCAAGAGAGGAGAAGAACAAGGAGAATGAAGAACTCACTCAAAAAAAGAAGAGAAATTATTTAAGTATTTTCATCTAATGAAAACACTTAATTAGCATTAATAACCTTAATAAGCATTTACACTCCATTAAGGACCACACTTGAAACTCCTCATTTCAAATTCAATTTCAAAAATTGAATGAAATGAATCATTGAAATTCGTAATTCAATAAATCCCTCCATTAATCCTCACTTGAGTCTAACTCAAGTCCAATTCACTTGAGTCTAACTCAAGTCTAACTCAATCGAGTCTTACTCAATTAATCTCATGCAATTCCAAATTCAATGAATCACATTTCATTAATTTGAATTGACTCCTTGAGTCTAGTTTGAATTGGACTTAATCCAATAATTAGATCTAATTGAGTCTAACTCAATAAGTCCAATTCTTATAAGATTTAATCCAATGATTCATCATATGAACCCATCTTCAAATCTACTTGTTCTTCGTGTATGACCCAATAGGTTCTCGTAACGTTGGCAATATACCCAAATCAACATTTAGATACATAAGCAATGAGTGGCATCTAGCAAGGCATCATTGCTACCCAAGTGACGAGAAAGTCGAGATCTGACCTAACCTGCCCCTGGCTATTATCTTGTATGACTTTGTCCCTCTATCCTTGATATCTAGATTAATCAATAAGGTATAGACTGTGTCATCCTCTTATCAACCTTTGTGTTTCTTGATCTCTATGTAGACACACTTAATCAAATAAGATCAATATCTCATATTAACTCATTTATGCATGGTCATATTGTTGGAACCCCAAGGTTGTTTTGGTGTGATCAACAAGTTAAGTTAGGTCATGTGTGTTTTTAATCTTGTGTCTAAGTGTGCAGGAGCATAGGTAGTCGAGAGGAAGACGCAGCTAGCGAGCCGTTGGACATGCGGTGCATCTGAGGGATGAGGCGCTGCGGAAGAGTACACCGGCGGACGAGAAGGAAGCGTACGGTGGTTCCGAGGGACGAGAAGCCGGAGCGGAAGACTGCTCGAGGAGTAAGAGACACAGCTACTGAGAAGGTCGACATGGGGTACGACCGAGGGATGAAGATTGCTGATGAGTACGTTGGCGGATGAGAAGGAAGCACGCGGCGATTCTGAGGGACGAGAAGCCGGAGCACAAGCCTGCTCGAGAAGACCGGAAGTTGGGTTCGGGTGAGCCCTATTCCGGATGACAGAGATCACCCAAGCGAGCGGAAGACTCGGTCTGAGGCGAACGGAGCCGGAGTAGAAGACCTGGGCTGGAAAAAGTCAACAGGGTTGACTTTCCTAGTCGGGGCGCCCTGACCTCTTCCAGGCGCTCGGACCCCTCCGGGGCGCCCGGAATCCTTTCGGGCGCCCGGAGTTGACTTTTTGACCAGAATGCGTCAATCGTGATCTGAACGTTGGGGGATAAAGTTTTATCCCCCCAGGATACCCGGAATCCCATCGAGGCACCCTGACCAAGGCTATAAATATAGCTTTGGTCCAGAAACTTTTTAACAATTCCAAGCAATTCATTCCAGACACTTGTACGTTTATTTTTAGAGTTAAGCTTCTGTTTTTTGTACGTCAATGATGTAAGAGGCTTCTCCACCTAGAGGATATTTGTTAGTACGCTTTTCATCTGCCTTAGATTAACAACCTCCCCAGTTGTAACCAAGTAAATTGTGAGTCTCGCCCTTTATGTTTTATTTATTTACTCTTTATATGCAAGTGTTAGTTTAAGAAGTCGAGAAGGGTTGTGCTTTTTGGTTTTGTAGGCTATTCAACCCCCCTTCTAGCCGTCTGCCATGATCTAACAAGTGGTATCAGAGTGAAGGCGCTTTAGGAGGACTAAGCGTCAATCAAAGCAAAAATAATGGTCGGACCATGTATCTACCCGTCGAAATTCGAAGGGGATTTCGCTACCTGAAAAAAGCGAATGCAGATATTTTTTACAACATATTTTGAGTTAATTCTAATAATGGAATTTGGTTTTGTAGCTCCAGAGGGCAAAGAAAAATACCAATGGACGAAAAAGGAGCAGGTCGACTATGTGGCGAACGGAAAAGTAGAATACCATTTGCTAAGCGTTCTTCCGCCACAAGAAGTCAACCGAATCGGCAACTACAACTCCGCGAAGGAACTTTGGGAGAAGTTCCTCGAGCTGCACGAAGAGACGTCTGAAGTCAAACTCGCTAGACGAGATCTACTTCGCAATCAGCTCACCAGCCTGCGACTTGGGAAAGACGAGACAGTTACACATCTGCACTCGAGAATTAAAGAAATCGTCACCGGACTTTCGAATCTCGGAGAAAAGGTAAGTAACCGAGATTCACTTAGGTACGTGTTAAATTCTTTTCCGAGAAATTCAAAATGGGTGTCACTAGTTGATGCCTTTTACATTTCGAAAGACTTAGAAAAAATTTCATTAGAAGAATTCTTTTCTACATTTGAAGTGCACGAATCAAGATGTGCAGGTACGAAGGAGCCCAAGAACAACGTCGCCCTCAAAGCATCGAGAGATGAACCTAAGTCGGAGTCTTCTCTCGATGATGAGGAAATGGTAATGATGGTAAGACGGTTTAAGAGTCTTTGTAAATCTAGGAAATCTAACCATCCGTAGGGGAAAAAGAAAAGGACCATCCGCTGCTACCACTGCGACGAAGAAGGGCATGTCAAGGACAACTGCCCCAAGCTGAAGACCAAGGAGAAGGATAAAGGTAAGAAGCTTGTCCAAAAGCGCAAGACCCTAAAGGCGACGTGGGACGATACGTCGTCCGAATCGGAAGTCGAGGCGTTCTCTAGGCTCGCACTAATGGCGAGTCATCAAGACGACGACTGCGATTCAAGCTCTTTCGAAATGAGCATCGAGAGCATCGATGATGGGGGAGCTACGTCGGAAGAAAGCAGCACTTCAGGGGGAGATACGGACAACGAGATCGACAAGGTAAGTCAGGTACGATCTCGTCCTCCTGATAAACTCTTTAAATTCGTTAAATTGTTAACAAAAGATTGCTGCAAATTAGAAAAAGAAAATAAAAGTTTAAAAGTAATAGTAGCTAAATCTTGCCCTCTAGAAGATTTAGACAAATCAAAATTAGCAAATGATAAATTGAAATCAGAAAATGAAAATATGAAAATTCAAGTAGATAACTTGAAAAATCATGCATGTTCAAATAAAACATATTTTAGAAAATACAACAATTTAAATTGGTATTTTTGATATCATAAGGGACAAATTAGAAATATTTCAAAGAAATATGTCCCTAAGAAATTTTTAGTGAATCCAGTAGGCTGGAACCTATATTGGGTTCCAAAGTCCTGTCTGACTTGAACTTGAATTAATCAGATTTAGAGCTTTCGGCGAGAAAATTAGACATTAAAATTTCTTGATGAGGCTTTGTCTAAGGAAGTGGTTGTTGCTCCAATAACCAAGAAGGTCTAGTGTCTCGCCATGACCTAGAAGCTAAAATATTGAAATAAAATGTTTAATTAACTTTCTGATAAAAGCATTAAGGTGGAAACTTAATAATGCTTTAAAAAGTTTTTTAAACATTTTTTAAAATTTTCAATTTTTTTTTTTTACTTATAAATGTTTTTTACATTAAACTTTTACATAAAAGTTAAAAGTTTTTTTCTGAAATTTCTGTTTAAAATCTTTACTTAGAAAAATTTTCAAAAAATTTTTAAGTCAGAATTTTTTTAAATTTTCTTACTTAAAGCTTTACTTAGAAATTTTTTTCTTAGAAAATGTTCTTACTTAAAAAGTTTTACTTAGAAATTGTTTAACTTAGAATATTTTTTTGCCTAAGTTAAAAATCTTCTAAAAATTATAAATTATTTTGGAATTTTTTTTTGTTAGAATTTTTTTTCAAAAATATTTTTTGCAAATTCTCTAACTTAGAACTTATTCAACTTAGAATTTTTTAAGAAAATTAGAAAATTTTTTTTAACCTTAGACTTTTTCGAACCCCCATTTTTTTTGTGATCAAAGGGGGAGAAGGAAAAGTATAAGTCTAGGGGGAGGTAGACCAAAATTTAAATTTTCTATCTTTTTGCACTTTATTGCAAAAATAGTTAGTTTATTTTTTTATATCTATTTACCCTATCTTAATTTGGGTTGCTCACATCAAAAAGGGGGAGATTGTTGGAACCCCAAGGTTGTTTTGGTGTGATCAACAAGTTAAGTTAGGTCTTCTGTGTTTTTAACCTTGTGTCTAAGTGTGCAGGAGCTTAGGAACACAGGTAGTCGAGCGAAAGACGCAGCTAGCGAGAAGGACGACACGCGGTGCGTCCGAGGGACGAGGCGCTGTTGAAGAGTACACCGGTGGACGAGAAGGAAGCGTGCGGTGGTTCCGAGGGATGAGAAGCCGGAGCGGAAGACTACTCGAGGAGCAAGAGACGCAGCTAGCGAGAAGGTTGACACAGGATGCGACCAAGGGATGAAGACTGCGGATGAGTACGCTGGCGGACGAGAAGGAAGCACACGGCGATTCTGAGGGACGAGAAGCCAGAGCGGAAGCCTGCTTGAGAAGACCGGAAGTTGGGTTCAGGTGAGCCCTATTCCGGATGGCAAAGATCAGCCAAGCGAGCGGAAGACTCGATCTGAGGCAAACGGAGCCAGAGCAGAAGACCCGGGCTGGACAAAGTCAACGAGGTTGACTTTTCCCTCCGAGGCGCCCGGAACAGTCCAAGGCACTCGGACCCCAGTTGACTTTTTGACCAGAACGTGTCAATTGCGATCTGAACGTTGGAGGATAAAATTTTATCCCCCCTAGGGTGCCCGAAATCCCTTCAGGGCACCCTGACCAAGGCTATAAATACAGCCTTGGTCCAGAAGTTTTTCAATAATTCCAAGCAATTCATTTCAGGCACTTGTGCACTTCTTTTTAGAGTTAAGCTTCTATTTTTTTGTACGTCAACGCTGTAAGAGGCTTCTCCGCCTAGAGGAGATTTGTTAGTACGCTTTTCATTTGCCTTGGATTAACAACCTCTCCGGTTGTAACCAAGTAAATTGTGAGCCTCGACCTTTCTGTTTTATTTATTTACTCTTTATATGCAAGTGTTAGTTTAAGAAGTCGAGAAGGGTTGTGCTTTTTGTTTTTGCAGGCTATTCAACCCCCCTTTTAGCCGACTGTTGCGATCCAACACATACTTTCTTGTGTCCTACTAATCAAGGGGCCCACAGATATCACTTCCGTCATATGGAAGGGATAGATCCCATATACATTACTCACATCCCTCCACATAATTCATTGCATACCCAGTGATCAAACTTTATTGTCCACCTTGTTACATGTGACGTTTATCGATACCAAAGTACACAACTCCTTATGTAAGGAACCGTAGCGACTTCATGTCTAAAGACTATTCATACCAATAATCACATGAGAATGTTTATGACACTCATATAATGATCCATGAAATATTCTCATGGCGGATTATTCAGTATATATTCTCTAATATATACCAATGTGTCAACCTGATATCTCATATCCATGAATTGTGAGATTAAATCATTCGTTGACCTACATGCTAGTCTCAACTGTTAGGGTCGAAATGTGTTAGAGGGGGGGGGGGGTGAATAGCTCGTCGTCTTGCTTCTTGGTGATGATAGGCAGCGGAAAATACAAAAAACAAAATTACAATGCTAACTCAAGGATTTACTTGGTATCCACCTCAAGAAGAGGTGACTAATCCAAGGATCCACACATGACATACACTCTTCACTATGAAAACACTCCTTTATGGTAACTACCGAAGGCGGAGAAGCCCTACAGCACTCTCAGTACAAGAAGAAAGAAAGGGAAGCAAATATAATTGAAATCTTACAAGATTTACACTTGAAACCCTAACCCTAGCTTCTTCTTCTTGTCGTTGATCACCTCTTGACTTGGACGTGCATAAGCACTTGCCTTTAAGAACTGGCGGTGAGAGCTCGGAGAAGCTGCTGTGAAGATCGGAGAAGAATCGGGCGAAAGTCTGAAAAGCACTGTTGAAGAAGATGCTCGCAACGACTTTATCCAGCGCCAACGATCAGATCTCAATTGATTGGATTGCTCCTAATTGATTGGGGAGGCTTTGCATCGATCGGTCGATCGATCCAGAGCGCCTCTGTGCTCTCTGGAAATCGCCTGAATCGATTGCCCAATCGATTCAGGTTCTCGCGCGCTTTCCTGCCTCTCAATCTATCACTCGACCGATTGGAGGCTCCCAATCTATCGAGTGATCGATTGGGAGGGCTTCTGTGCAATCGACGATAGCTTCCCAATCGATCACCCGATCGATTGGAGGCTCCCAATCGATCGGGTGATCAATTGGGAGAAGTTTTTGTCGTGACACCAATCCAATCGATCAGCCGATCGATTAGACATGATTCAATCGATCGGCTGATTGATTGAATCAACTTGATTTGCCCTAATCAAGTCCCAAGTCCCTAAAACTTAACATCTGGTCAACCATGACCTGTTAGGACATCATGCCTAGCATCTGATCACCCTCAACCAGCTAGGACTTCCTCACCAAGTGTCCGATCAATCCCTTTGACCCACTTGGACTTTTTCTCCTCGTGCCAAGTATCTAGTCAACCCTTTGACCTAATTGGACTTCTCAATACCAGGTGTCCGGTCAACCTTGACCCACCTAGATTTCCACGTGCCTGGCTTCACTCACCAAGTCTTCCCTTCTGCCTAGCTTCACTCACTAGGACTTCCCATCTGCTTGGCTTCACTCACCAGGACTTCCCATATGCCTGACTTCACTCACCAGGACTTTCACCTAGCTTCACTCACTAGGATTTCCCATCTGCCTGGCTTCACTCACCAAGACTTTCACCAAGCTTCACTCACTAGGGTTTCCCATATGCCTGGCTTCACTTACCAAGACTTTCACCTATCTTCACTCACTAGGATTTTCATACTGCCTACCTTCACTCACTAGGTCTTTCACCTGGCTTCACTTACCAGGATTTTCCAACTACCTGGCTTCACTCACCAGGACTTCTCCTCTACCTAGCTTCACTCACTGGGTCTTTCACCTGACTTCACTCACCAGGATTTTCCAACTGCCTGGCTTCACTCACCAGGACTTCTTAGTTAAGTATCAGTCAGTCTTGACCTACTTGACTCTTCTTCACATCTAACTGGTCAACCTTGACCAGAGGAGAATTGTACCAATAATCTCTCCAAATGAATGATTGCACCTACAATCTCCATGTATTATTAGTCTTCATATATTGTCAAATATCGAAACTCAAACATCAAGACTCAAGCTTGAGCCATCTCAAGCTTAGTCAACCAGGTCAACCTTGACCTAGGGAATATTGCACCGACATCAACGCAGTAATATTGTCCTTGTATATTAATGCTTGACTAGGAATAGTTAAGAGTAGTGTTCTATGTATATCTACAATATCTCACTATCAATTCAACCAATTGATATGTTGTAGATAAGAATTTACTACCCAAGAATACTATTATACTTATTCAATCGGCACTGAACTGAAATAAATATAATAACCAACTTCGCCTTTTATTAATAATGATATAAGATACAAAATGGGCCCTTTACGATCATCTCATAATTGGTACTAGGGCTAATACTAACAACATATATCTTTATTTCTTTAGTATTTTCCATTCCAAATTTTGTAAGTAATTCTTTAATATATTTTTATTGATAAATGTAATTGTCTTCATTTGTTTGTTTAATTTATAACCCTAAAAAATAAGTTAATTTTCCTACTAGGCTCATTTTAAATTCTTGTTCCATTAGGGTTGTAAATTCTTGTAAAAATTCTGAATTGGTTGACCCAAATATTATATCATCTACATATACTTGAGCTATGAAAATATCTTGGTTGATTGATTTGACAAATAGAGTTGGGTCAATTTATCCTTAGTTGAACCCTTTGGAAATTAGGTAAGAGGTTAACCTTTTATACCATGATCTAGGTGCTTGTTTAAGACCATATAAAGCTTTCTTGAGTTTAAATACATGGTTAGGATGATCTAAACTCTCAAACCCAGATGGATGACCTACATAAACTTCCTCTTTTATTAGCCCATTTAAAAAGGTGAATTTTACATCCATTTGGTAAAGTTTAAATCCTTTATGGGATGCTTAGCTAAGTAGCATTCTTATGGATTCTAGTCCGGCTAATGGGGTATATGTTTCATTATAATCAAGTTCCTCTACTTGACTAAACCCTTTAGCAACTAGTCTAGCCTTGTTTCTAATAATCTCTCCATTTTCACTTAATTTATTTCTGAATACCCATTTTCTTTCTATTCTCTTTTTATTTTTAGGTGATGGTACTAAGTCCCAGACTTCATTTCTCTCAAATTGGGCTAATTCTTTTTGCATAGCTATGATCCAGTCTAGGTCAAATAAGGATTCAGCTATTGTTTTGGGTTCAATTTTTGATATTAGGGATATTTGACTTAAGTTTCTAAAGGATGACCTAGTTTGAACTCTTAGGTCTGGGTCACCAACTATTTGGTCAATTGGATGATTTGGGTTGACTCTTATGGTTCTAGTAGGTTCATTCACTTGAGGTTGATCTTCTTCTTCTTGACCTAGATTTTCACTGGCTCCCCCTTGACTAGTGTTACTTTGAACAAAATTAATTGGTTGAACCTAAGTTTATTCTAAGTTTTGGTTGGACTCTTCAAATTTTATATTTGAGGTTTCTTCAACTCTTAGTGTAACTTTATTGTATATTCTATAACCTCTACTGTTTAATGAGTATCCTACAAAGATCTCATTTTCTATTTTTGATATAAATTTTTCTAAGTATTCTCTTGTATTTAGTATGTAGGTTGGGCATCTAAGTACTTTAAAGTATTCAATATTACGTTGTTTGCTATAATATATTTCAAATAAAGTTTTATTATGAGTTTTATTTATTGTGGTTTAGTTTTGTACATAACAGGTTGTGCTAACAGTTTCTGCCTAAAAGTATTTTGGTAGGTTATACTCATTTAGCATTATCCTAGAGGCTTCAATTAAGGTTTTGTTCTTTCTTTCTACTATTCCATTTTGTTAAGATGTTTTAGGACATGAAAATTCATGATGGTAACCATTTTCAAGGTAGAATTGGTTAAAGTTATGATTTTTAAATTCACCTCCATTATCACTTCTAATTCTTTTAATTTTTAGGTCCTTTTCATTTTCAACTTGTTTGCAAAAATTAGTAAAGATTTCAAATATTTCATTTTTATTTTTTAAGAATTTTATCCAGGTGAACCTAGAGTAGTCATCTATTATTACTAGGTAGTATAGACTTCCATTTATTGATTTAACCCCATGGAAATCAAATAGATCTAAGTGCAATAGTTCTAGATTTCTTCTTTTTGTGTTAAGTAACACATAAGTGATGAAGAAGTTAGGTTAATTGCATAGATATTGTCCTTTCTAAACCCTTTTAGGCTTATAATAGGGTTATCTAGGTGTTTAATTAAACATTCAGAGGAAAGAAACCTAATCTTAAATCCAGAATCACACAGTTGACTTATACTAAGAAGATTGTATTTGAGTTTTTCAACAAGTAATACTTTCTTAATAATGAAATCAGTTTTGAATTCAATATTACCTATCCTAATTACCTTGAGTTTTGTCATTGTTTCCAAAGGCAACTGTTCCTAAGCTTTATAAGTTAACTGAGTGAATTTAGTGTGATTCCCAGTCATGTGTTTGAAGCAACCACTGTCCAATATCCACTTGATTTCCTACAACATATAGGAGTTAAGATTAGTTTTATTTTAAGTTAATTAAATTTAAGCTAACTGTTTAAGTCAATTTAAGTTAATTTAATTAAAAGTTAAAATTTAAGTTAATTTGAATTTTAGATTAATTGAATGTTAAGTTAATTTGAAGCTAATTTGAATTTTAAGTAAATTTAAATGTTAAGTTAATTTAATTTTTAAGTTTAAGTTTAATTTTTAAGTTTAAGCTTAATTTTAATTTTTTTATTTAATTTTTTTAAAGTTTTAATTTAATTTTTTTAAAGTTTAATTTTAAATTTTAAATTTGATTTTTTTAAGTTTAATTTTTAATTTTTAATTTGATTTTTTTAAGTTTAATTTTTTAATTTAATTTTTAAGTTTATTTTTAATTTAATTTTTAAGTTTAATTTTTAATTTGTTTTTTTAAGTTTAATTTTTAATTTAATTTTTAAGTTTAATTTTTTTTAAGTTTAATTTTTAATATAATTTAATTTTAATTTAACTTTATTTTAATTTAATTTTAACTTTAGTTTTAATTTTAATTTAATTTAATTTTAATTTATTTTTACTTTATTTTTAATTTAATTTATTTTAATTTGATTTGATTTGATTTATTTTTATTTTTATTTAATTTTTCTTATTTTAATTTAATTTATGTTGCTCGGGTCACTATCTTGCTCGGATTTAGAAGAGGACTCTTCCTTCTTCTCCTTCTTTTTTTCTATGTGCTTCTTGTTACTATTTCATCTGCAACCAATACTATATCTTTCTCTTTATGACTTGTGTTAGCTTACTCATGCAATTCAAGATCACAAAATAATTTATCTAACTTTACCATTAACAAATCCCTTGAAATCTTATAGGCATCCACCATTTATGACCATAATGAGTTTCTTGGGAAAATTTTAGTGCATACCTTATCAGATCTCGATTCTCTATACTTTCTCCAATTGAATGAAGACTATTTAGAAGTTCCTTGAATCTCCCATGTAATGAACTTATCATTTCTCCATCCTTCATTATGAAATTTTGTAGTTGATTTATTAGAAGATCTCTCTTCGCAATTCTTGAATCTTTCGTGATTCTTCTTCTCTTGATTGCTTGAGAATTAAAGATGAGAGCTTCCTAGGATAATAGCAATAGAACAGGTGCTTTCGTTGTATCGAAATCTTTCCTTTTAAACTCTTCAAAATCTAGTCATTTCTCATCTTTTTACCGCTTCCAATTGATTGGTGAAGATCTCATTCAATTACGGTGTGTCTGACATGTCCATTGAGCGCTACCAACTCTAGATTGACGGTTGAGATTATTCCATTTTGAATCTCAATTGATTGGTATCAATCCTTGATTGATTGCCCATCGTAATCAATCAGTTAATCGATTTAGGAGTCTTCTATTCTCGCAAAGAAACCTTCTCAATCAATCAGCCAATCGATTGAAGAGTTTTCTATTCTTGCGAAGAAAGCTCTGAATCGACTAGCCAATCAATTGGGGGGACTTTATGTTCTTGCGTGAGTGGCTTCTCAATCGATTTGTTGATCGATTGGAAATTCCCAATTGATCAGTTAATCAATCTGGGAATGTTATGTTCTCACATGAGTGGCTTCTCAATTGATTGGGAATTCTCAATCGATCAGATAATCGATTTGGGAACGCTCTGTTCTCGTGAAGTTGCTTTTCAATCAATTATCCAATCAATTGATGGTTTCCCAATTGATCAGTCAATCGATTGATATATTCTTTTGCTTCTAGATTTTAAGTTTTCACCAATCTATTGGTAAACTTACCAGTCATTTGGTATATCCTAAAATAGGATTTTCATCCCTAAACACAATCAATCTCAAGTACCTCATGACATATGAACCTCTTGTTCTCTGGACTATATGCCTGGAGCTTCCTCATCTTCGGATTTTCATGCCAAAAATTCAGTCCTTGACCTTCTTAGACTTCTTTTATCTTACATTCAGTCTTCCGACCTACTGGGCTTCTTCATGCCAAGAATCTAATCCTCGACCTTCTTGGACTTCTCTTGCCTTGTCTTCAGTCTTCCAACATACAAGGGTTTCTTCTTGCCAAGAATCCGGTCACCGACCTCCCTGGACTTCTTCCATCCTGCACACTCGTAACTTGAGTTAGATCCAATGTATTAATCTAAACTTAAATAATTTTCAACACATTCAAACTTCTAGGGCATGATTGCACCAACAGGGACTTCCCCACAAAGTATGCGGTCAATATTTGACCCACTTAGACTTTACTAACTTCTCGTTAGACTTCTGATTGATCACCAAGTGTGGTCCTCCTTGACCTACTTGGATTTTTCTTTGCCTAACTGTAGTTAGAACTTTCCTCTTGCCAGCGTGCGGTCCTCCTTGACCCACTTGGACTTTCCTTTGCCTAACCCTCGAGTTAAGACTTTCCTTTGCCAACGTGTAGTCCTCCTTGACCCACTTGGTCTTTCCTTTGCCTAACCCTCGAGTTAAGACTTTCTTTGGTCCTCCATGACCCACTTGGTCTACTAGTAAATAAGTACAATGCAAGCTAATAAAAATATACCAAACAATTAAGAAGTGTTGCAGATCATCGACACTTTATCGGAGTAGTAGCTTGCTTGAAGAAGTGTTGCAGAGCAGATGCACGAACAAGGATTTAGCACAGAGGTGAACTTTAAACTTATTACCTACCTCAGACCTCAAGCTCCCTTTTTATAAGCATCGTCATTGTTCGGTCAACCGATCCTTGGGTTCGATCAATTGAACACGCTCCCTTCCTTATTCGTTGAGATTCGATCTTTGAGCATTTATGATCTCTAATGGTTGGATCGACCGATCACCTTATTTGGTCGATTGAGCAGTGAATTTCCCTGTTCGTCAAGATTCACACTTAATGCTGCTTTAATGAAATGTCTAGTTCGATCAACCCATCAACCAAGTTTCATTCTCTGCTTTGGCTAGGTTTGATTTGTGCCACATCATTAAGGTTCGGTCGCTTCGATCGGACTCTGCTTTGCTTTGGTCTGAACTAGTGTCTGGTCTGAGTTAGCCTTATTCAGTCAACCGATCCTTTGGTTTAGTCAACCGATCAAGTCATTTCCTGTAAAATAGAGTTAGACAATATATCCCTGCAAAACAAAGGTCAACACAATAATATAGTAAGATGCATGAGTAGTATTTGACAGAGAAATGTCTTGATCTCAACTTGGAAACCTTCCCGGTTGCTTCAATTGAATCAGTGACCTAAGGTTTGTTCCTTCCTGGAACACGACCTCACTATCGCTCCTCCAGTTGCTTAACTAACCTACCTGCCAATCCTTGGTCCTCTAGACATGTTTGAACTTTGTCGCTTAGCATCGGATCGGCCCACCAGGACTTTCCCTCGATCTTTGGTCCTCCAAACCTATCGAGCTTCCCTACCAAGTGTCAGGTCCTCTCAACCCACTTGGTCTTTCCACATGGCTTCCACGATCTATTAAGTCTTTCCTGCCTAGTCGTGGATAGGGCTTTTCCGATTGAGTAAACACTCTGTACACTCAGTCAACTTGTTAGATCACAACAAGACTTAACTTGAACATTTCACAACATCAAAACTCAGATTTGATTCTGGTGCATCCTGCACTAACAATCTCCTCCTTTTTGATGTTTGAAAATCAAGGTTCACAGTTAAGTTAATAACATATGCAAAGATAAGTAAACAAGTAATTTTTACTTAACTCTCCCCCTGAGTTTACAACTCCCCTTGAATTCAGTATCTCTCCCTCTTTGGCATAAATAAAAAATAGGGGAAACATAACTTAAAGGTCAGAACCATTCATAAATATCCTTGATTGCTAAGATATTCCCTAAGTTTTGCACCAACAATGATGTAATACCTTTGAACATTCTTGAGGTACTCCCTAAGGTATTCCCTTACCCTTTTGAAAGATAATAATAAGATGTACTTAGGGTTTTCAAAATGAACATGACTCAAACATCTGTTAATAATTTTAAAAATTCTCGGTCAAGCATTTTCAAACAATTTTTTTTAAAAAAAAATATTTCCAAGCTAATTTCAAAAATATTTTAATTTTTTTTTTGCAAAACCAAGATATAGAATAATTAATGTTTCCAAGTAATTTTGTAAAAAATGTTTGATAAGATTTTAAGAGTTCTCAAAAATATTTTTTAAAAAAAAAAGATTTTAAAAGGAATTTTCAAAGTATTTTTCAAACAGATATTTCAAAATAGGATGCTTCTAAAATAAAGAGTTTTTCAAAATTATGATTTTGAAGAAAATATTTTTAGAAGAGAGTGCTTGAACTCAAAAATTTTCAAACCCTCTTTGAAGATATATTTTTAAAAATATTTCATTTTAAAACTCTTGTTTTAAAAATATGTCTTTCAATATAGTCTCTCCCCCTTAACTAGACACTCTTTTGTATATCCTTGTTACCCGTGTCTAAGGGTCATGGTTAACTTAAAAGACTTAGGTGGTGATCAATATAATTCACCCAATCAATCAAAAATTTGAAAATAGATTTATATATTTTCAAAAGTCTTTTCAAAAATATTTTTAATTTACTTTAGCAACTCACCCATTCTAAATTTTCAAATATGGTAATCCTATAGTTGTGTGAGATGACTTTATTGATTTTGAGTTTATTGTTATTTGATTTGAGTTAAAATTGAGTTTGAATTATAGTTGAACTTGGATCATTTTAAATTAATTAAGCTAACATTATTATTATTATTATTATTATTATTATTATTATTATTATTATTATTATTATTATTATTATTATTATTATTATTTTATGTTTAGTTGAGAAATTTTAAGGTTAATTGTAAAAGATAATTAACTAATTAAGAAAGGATTAATATAAGATTAATTAAGTTGACTAATGATTATTAATTGAGTTATTGTAAATTAATTTTAATTTATATAGGATGATTTTGTAGATTTGAGTTAATTAAAGTTAGGGGTGTTTGGTTCTTTCCTACGAATAGGAATCAGAATGAGAATCATTGTATTGTGGAATGAGAATGGGTATGAGCATGGATATCACTCTTAAAAACAATGTTTGGTTAGTTGCATATTTTTTATCGTAATAAATCAAAATTTTCTTTTTTACCCTTAAAGTAAAATAAGAGAAAAAATTAGATGTGAGAGAAAGATGAATGTGAGAGAAAAATATGATGAAAGAGAATGATGAGAGACAAAGTATGATGAGAGAGAAAGTGTGATGAGAGAAAATGAGAAAAGAGAGTGTGATAGGAGAGAGCATGATGAGAGAAGACGAGAGAGAAAATATTATGTGAGAGAAAGTATGATGGGAGCGGATGAAGAGAGAGAAAATGTAATGAGAAAAAAAGAGGAGAGAGAGTGTGATGAGAGAGATTGAGGAGAGAGAAAGTATGGTGACGGAGAAAGTATGATAAGAGAGAAAGTATGATGAGAAAAAAAGAAAACAGTGAGTGTGATGGGAGAGATTGAGGAGAGAGAAAGTATGATGAGAGAGAAAGTGTTTTGAGAAAAAAAAGGAGGAAGTGTGACAAGAGAGATTAAGGAGAGAGAAAGTGTGATGAAAGTGAAAATTTGATGAGAAAAAAAGAAAAAAGAGTGTGTGATGGGATAGATTGAGGAGAGAGAAAGTATGATGAGAGAGAAAGTATGATGAGAAAAAAAGGAAGAGAGTGCGATGGAAGAGATTGAGGAGAGAGAAAGTATGATGAGAGAGAAAGTGTAATGAGAAAAAAAAGAAAAGAGAGTGTGATAGGAGAGAGAAAGTGTGTGATAAAATGATGAGAGAAAAAATATGATGAGAGAAAACAAGGAGAGAGAAGTGATATGAAAGAAAAAATAAATAAATATATTTTGATATTTGATATTAAGGGAGAAAATTTTAGTTTTAGGTCAAGGGTATTTTTGGAATAAGAGAATATTTTGATTGATGAAAATAGGATAATAGTTCATTGAAGGGGAGGTACATGGGAATGAGTTATTACCCAATTCCAATGATTCATTCCCTTATTTGTATTCCTATTTCTATAATCCAAACATTAACAATGACAATCAATAATTCTCATTCCCATTCTCCACTCATATTCCCGTAAACCAAACGCCCTCTTAGTTTCAATAGATTAAATTTATTAATTATTATTATTTTGAGTTAAATTTATTTAGTATTATCGTGATTATTTTTGTTTAATTAATTAAGGATTAAAAAGTTAGTTTCAAATTAATTAATATAATTGTTAGATTAATTATTACTTATTTCAATAATTAAGGTTGATTATTATATTAATTGTTGATTAAAATTTTATAATTAATCTATTATTAATTATTATTAATTAAGGATTGATTAAATTAGTTTCTTATAAATTAATTAGGTAACAATTAAAGAATTAGTTTTATTAATTTTGAAAATTTATTAATTTAATTTAATTTAATTTAAGGTTAAAGTATTTTATTGGTTGATTATTAAAAGTTTTAATAAAAATTCATTAAAGATTAATCATGTGTATTAAGTTGAATTAGTTAATAATTAATTTAGTTTTAATGAAGTTAGAATTAAATTTTAATTAATTTTGATTTAAGTTTTAATTAATTTTTGTTTTAATTTGAGTTTTAATTAAGTTTGAATTAAATTTTAAATTAAGTTTTAAATAAATTTTGAATTGAGTTTTAAATTAAGTTTGAATTAAGTTTTGAATTAATTTTGAATTAGTTTTAGATTTTATGTTAAGTTTAAATTAATTTTAGATTTTAAGTTAAGTATAAATTAATTTTTAAGTTAAGTTTAATTTTAATTTTAATGTTAATTGAAGTTTTAATTATCTTAGATTTATTTAAATAACTTAAAGTTAAAATGTTAATTAATTTTTATTAAACTTAGAATTAATGTTTCAATTTGGTTTAGTTAAAATTGATTCAATTAAGTTTAATTAAAAACTTATCAAAAATATTCTTTGACCCGTGTTAGATTCAAACTTAGCTTTGGGTTAATTAAGCAAGCATCCTAAGGATAAGTTTTCAGTCAGTAGCGAGATATATGACCTTCTTATGTATCAACGGTGGGCCACTTTCTGAATACTTTCCAAAATAGTCCTGTCCAAAAAACTTAATAGTAGGTTTTGGTGTAACTAGCTCATGTTTAACTGGGGTAGCTTCAGCTAGAACCACTAAGTCTAGTGCACTAGATAGAATATACAAGATTCAGCCTAGACATGTCTTTGATAAAGATTTTCTTGACGTATTATCATCCCAATCCATTCCGATACTATGTTATTAGGGGTTGGTAAATATTTTTAACTAATTGTTCTAAATTAAAAGCACAATAAGTATACATGATCATGACAAATCAATCAATTCAAACAAGTCATATTATTATTGTTGTTGTAATTATTATTGTTATTATTGTTATTATTATTATTGATTAGTTTCATAATTAAAGGGTACATGATTATAATTAGGTTTGTGGAAGTTTTGTTTTAGATTTGGCTTTGATTTGTAACCTTGATCTAGATTTTGTGAGTTAATAAAATTATTAATAATATTTTCTAGTTTATCAATTTTATTTTTCAAGAAGTTATTTTACTTTTCTAATTTTCTTAGCTTTGAATTTTTAAATTTTGAAAAAATATTTTCTTTATTATTTAATCTTAAGGTAGAATTTTGATTTGAAAATTTATTTTCTAAATTTTTTAAAGTTTAAGGAATTATTTTTTATTAAATTATTGTTTTTATTTTTAGAATTATTAACTAAATTTTGTTTATTTTTAGTTATTTTTAAATTTTTATTATCCAAATTTAAATTTAAATTTAATATATTTGGATCTATGTTTTGATTAAATAAATTAAAGTTTAGGATAATTTGATTAAGTTTAATTTCATTTGAATTAGTTAAATTTTTATTAATTAAATTATTTTTGTTAAACAATGTTATTCAGAACATTCATGCATTTCTAGTTCTTTAGTATAATCTAAACATGAAAGATCTAAAGTATGTAAATCTTCATGTAATTTAAATTACTCCCCCTAAATCTTTCGGTCTTCTCTCCGGGCATTGAAATTTATATTGTCTCATTCTTTTGCACTTGAATCATTCGATATGGTCCTTTCTTTTCTGGACTCTAGGCATCGGTTCCTCCTTTGCTTTCGGTTGTGTGGATCGGTTCATAGGACATTTACTTTTGTAGTGCTCTTTTTCACTGCACATAAAACAAGTTATGTGATCTTTAAATTTTGAATTGGCAATGTTACCTTTTGAATCCTCTATAGGATTCTCCCCCTTGATTGTTGTCATCTCATATTCAGGCTTGGACACTTGTTCTGACATGAGTTCAGATCCATCAGTTTCCTCCTTAGCCATTAGCGCAATGAAGTTGATTTAGTCTTGCTCTTCTGCGTTTGACTCTGAGGATAGCTCTCCAGATACAAACTCTGATTCGAACTCACTATTTCCATGATCTTCTAGCCTCGACGGAGTCTCCTGAAGCTCGATCAATTGAGTCTACAATTCGAATGTGTTCTTGTAATCTTTTAATTGACATAAAATTTTATTAGAAAAAATACTAATTAATATATCTATTACCTTTGTGTTTACTTCTGAGTTTCAAGACCATTATTTCAATGCAATCCAGTTGTTGAAACTCTCACTTCCTATGAAAGATTCCATTCCTCTCCTCCAACAGTTGAAATAGACTTGATCGTACAGTGGAGGGTCATAGATGCTTCGCCCTTCTTGATATGACAATGACATTCTTGCACAAGGGAATTAACAAAAGAAATTTCCAAGACTCTCGTCTTGGAATTAGCAGTGCGGGATAAAGAAATAAATGTATAAGAAATCACTTTAAGGAAAAAGAAAAAGTTTTAAAATTTGCTCAAAAACGGTTAAGTAATTTCAGAGCAATCTGGCTCTGAAACCAATTGAATGATCAAAAGATGCGATAGAGGAGGGGGGGTGAATATCACACGTTAAAAACTTTTCTTTTCGTAACGTAAAAACAAGAGTAGTGCAGCGAAAAATAAATGACTCGTTTTGATTACTTAGTTTGGAGCCTAAATCGACTCCTACTCCAAGACTCGCAATCTCTTGATTGTATCGTTGAGTAATCCACTATAATTCTTCTTTCTGAAATCTCCAGAAAGAAGCAATTCGTACAATGAAAGATGTAAGATAGTAACATCCTACTATCTTACTAGTAAATAAGTACAATGCAAGCTAATAAAAATATACCAAACAATTAAGAAGTGTTACAGATTATCGATACTTTATCGGAGTAGTAGCTTGAAGAAGTGTTGTAGAGCAGTTGAACGAACAAGGATTAACACAGAGGTGAACTTCAAACTTATTACCTGCCTCAGACCTTGAGCTCCCTTTTTATAAGCATCGTCACCGTTCGGTCAACTGATCCTTAGGTTCGGTCGATTGAACACACTCCCTTCCTTCTTTGCTGAGATCCAATCTTCGAGCATTTATGATCTTTAATGGTTCGGTCGACCGATCACCTTGTTCAGTCTACCGAATAGTGAATTTCCTTGTTTGCTAAGATTCACATTTAATGCTACTTTAATGAAATGATCTTTTGGTCAACCGATCATCTGGTTCGGTCAATCGATTAGCCAAGTTTCCTTCTCTGCTTTGGCTAGGTCTAATTTATGCCACATCATCAAGGTTCGATCGACCGATCAAGTCATTTCCTATAAAATAGAGTTAGACAATATATTCCTGCAAAACAAAGGCTAGCACAATAATATAGTAAGATGCATGAGTAGCATTTGACAGTAGAATTGTCTTGATCTCAACTTGGAAATATTTTCGATTTTTTCAGTTGTATTACTGACCTAGAATTTGTTCCTTCCTAGAACACGACCTCACTGTCGCTCCTCCAGTTGCTTACCTCAACCTACCTGTCAAACCTTGGTCCTCCAGACCTGTTTGGACTTTGTCGCTTAGTTTCAGATCGGTCCACCAGGACTTTCCCTTGATCTTCAATCCCCCAAACCTATCGAGCTTCCTTGCCAAGTGTCGGGTCCTCTTGGCCCACTTGGTCTTTCTTCTTGGCTTCCAGGCTCTGCTAAGTTTTTCTTGTTGGATCAAAAAGAATTTAGATATCTTCACAATGATATGATATTGTCCATTTTGGGCCTAAGCCCTCATGGTTTTGCTCTTGGGCTCTACCCAAAAGGTCTTATGCTAATGGAGATATCTTTTCTCTTATAAACTCATGATCTTTTCCATATATTTTCAATGTGGGACTATGTTTGCAACCTTGCAACCCCAACATTTCTTGCCTAATCGCAACTAGAGCTTTTCCGGTTGAGTAAATAGCATGCACACTCAGTCAACTTATTAGATCACAACAAGACTTAACTTGAACCTTTGACAACATCAAAACTCAGGTTTGATTCTAGTGCATCTTGCACCAACAGTTAAGACCTTTCTTTGTTAACATGCGATTCTCCTTAACTCACTTGGACTTCCCCTTGCCTACCTCCGAGTTAGGACTTTAACTTTGCCTAACCTCCAGTTAGGACTTTGTCTTTGCCTAACCTCCAGTTAAGACTTTGTCTTGCCTAACCTCCGGTTAGAATTTTGTCATTCAAGTATCCGGTCCTCTACGACCTACTTGACTTTTCTCTCGCATATCGTCAAGTATCCAGTCAATCTTGGCATACTTGACCTCTCTTTGATATTTTTCAAATATATTGTTTAAACATCAAAACTCAAACTCGAATCCATTCGAGCTTAGTCAAGCTAGTCAACCTTGATCCATGGACGATTGCACCAACAATCTCTCAACAATAGAGGAAATGAGCAAAGGATTCTAGATTCTCTACAACTCTACCAAGTTCTCTCCTTCTCGATCTTCTTCTTCCAACAAACTACCTCAAGGAAATCCTAACTTAAGCGCCAGAATTGCTTGTCAGGATTCTCTGGCACCAGTCCAATCCTCTTTAATTTGGAGTGCTTTTCAAGTCTCTTCATCCTTCTCACCAACAATCTTCGGAGAATGTGTGTGTCAATTTATTTATTGACTGATGTCTTAACCATCAACAGTACAATATTTATCCTTACTAACTCGTTAATTAGCAAAAGAAATTTAAATTTTATTTACAGATTATTATTCATAGTTCCCTTTCCCTTCTAACCATCCGAACCGCTCCTGCAGCGTTAACATATTATTAGTGCATGTGGCGAATTAAGTATAGCAATTTGCCTTGTCAAGTCCCCATCTTGATTTGCCCCAATTGGGACCATCTCATTCCACCGTACCTCATGATATAAATCGATCAGTCGGAATCATAATGTGACAAATGAAGGATTACAAGTTAGAGGAGACAACTCGAACTAATAGTGATCTAAAAGCAGGCAAAACTTTTGAGCAGAGTCACTCTTAACCCGCCTTGTCGGACACTATATGAGACCAAAACTATAATTTATATGTGTGGGGTAGTCTACTGGGTCCCCGTCAATAGAGTTTTCTTCCTTTTTTAAAATTTTATTTTCTATTGCCTCAAAAAATCGATAAAAAAAATATATAAATTATCTCACATTTGATTATTCCTCTTCGAACCTACTTTCGAGTTGGCAATCAAGTTGAATTGCTCGATCCGTGATCAGTTGGTTCGACATGTATGGCACAATTAGTCGTGCCTCACATGGCTATATATATTAAAATATAACATTTGTATTTCGGAAGAACAAAGTGATTTGTCTAAATAATTTATGTAAGTGTCTTTCTTTAATTACGAGAGAATAAAATCATATATATATTTGATTAAATTATCCATTTGGGATACGTGATATGATCTCGATGGGAATTGGATAAGATTATAAATGGCTTTTTAATTTCATTGATTGTCCACATCCCAACTGCCACATCATAAGCCATGTGGTGGCAACTAATACCTTGTCTAATTACAATAATATTCATCATTCTTTATTTCACGTAATTTCATGCATGCAAGCTAAGCCATGCACACATTATTATTATTAGTAGTAGTATTAGTATTTTCTTTGATTATTTACTAATATGGTATAAACTAAAATTAAAAATGCTGTGATAATGATTCTAATGTCCATCAAATCAAGGGGACAAACTAAATGCACGAGTAGAGGTTTTAACACTTGATGAATCACCCTCATGTGAAGTGTCTGGCGGTGCAATTAGGAGCCAAATTTGTGGCCACGCCAATCCCACGTAAATGCTGCATGTCCCATGCACGCATGCAAAATATGTGTTCATCCCAAAATGTTCATCCCAAATAAAATAAAATTATATGAAAAAGATGATTATCAAATAAAATTATAAAAGATGATATGAAGAGATGATCGATGTGCACGCCGTCGCTTCTTATAAATATCTACGCAAATTAAATTATAGTCTTTGAAATTTTTGTACATGATGATACAAAATCGACAGACGACTCCTTTGATATGATATGATGTTCCTGTTTTCTTGTACATATGGCTTGTGATTGACTAATTTAATCAAATAAATATTAATTATTATTGCAATAATGTTAGTGTGAGCCAAATAGGTTATTCTGGCTTTATAATATATAGATAAAATTACAATAATGTCGATGCCATCCATTGTGGAAGAAGTCCACGTGGCCTTGTCCCGGACTAGCACAATTAATTATGCTAAGATAAGGATCTCTTTGGAACACTGTAAGAAAATTCACGAATAGCGATCGATCTTGGAGATGGCGTGTTAGATATATGGCTTGTGTAGATTTTAATTTAGCAAAAAACGATTTTAAATGGTTCTATGTGTCAAAAGGAACATTAATGATCTAAGTCAGGAAAAGAGTTCTGACTCAGGTACTCCAACACTTATGTCATTGATTGAGTGAGTAGAATGAATAATAGGAGGAATAGTGATTATGAGTACGTAAAATTATATAGTATCATATACCTACGTCTGTAAATAGAGAGTTCTTTTTATAGTGTCACTGTTTGTTTATGCATGAATCTCAAAGTACTTTCAAAAAAGGACAGACGATCAAGATGCTTTGACACATTTCCCAAAATGAAGTGCAATCTCTACGTTTGGGAAGCTTCTGATGTACAGTTTGCATACAGTCCTTTATCCCCCATGGTACAAAATGTCAAAATGAAATATGAGGCCGTTAGATTAAGGGACCCACAATATGTTCATCTGGTAAGCCGACCGAGTCCTTTGTAAAGCCCGACCAGATATTGCTTGCAAGACCCACGAGGTCAGATTTAGGGGATGTTGTCGGGGATTCCTCCTTCGCTGAGCCTTTTAGTTTAGCCATTGAATTTGATTAGACTAAGTATTCAGTTTGTCCGATCAAACCATATGTTCGTTAGGTTGGATGACTCGGCCGAAATAGTTAATCATAGTAGCCTGAATGTTGAAAAAGACTTTGCTCTAGAGGGTACGGACTCAACTCGAAATTCCAACCATAATGAGGGGCTTGGGGTTTGACTGGCCAAAGGGTCCAATTAGATGAAGAGTCCAGTCAGATGACCACTCAGTTGAGACAATCATATGCGTTGGCCCTGAATACTAATAATACTCTTTGACTTTGACTTTGACTGTCATGCCAGTTGACTTCCTTGATTTTGACTTGACTTAAAGGTTCCACACTATTCATTGCATTATCGACGAAATTGTGATTCTATCAGAAAACTCAGATGGAATCGTGATTCTATCGGGGATTTACAACAGAATTAGTATTTCATCCATAACTAAAGATATAAATGGGATTTCGTCAGTAATTGATCGTATGGAACATTTAATCAATGAGTAAGTTACCGATAGAACCGTGTATTCCATTAGGATCCCTCGAATCCCTCGACGGAATTGAGATTTCGTCAGGAAGGGAAGAAGGGTTGCGTGCATAAGATCCCTAATTTTTCATCTCAGAGTCTACCAATAAAATTATGATTCCGTTAGAATTCTTCAACGGAATTTGAATTCTATCGGGGATTCTCGATGGAATCTCAATTTCGTTAGGAAGGGAAGAAGGATTGTGCGTATAAGATCTCTAATTTTTCATCCCAGAGTTTGTCAATTAAATTATGATTTTGTCATAATTCCCCAACAGGATTGGTATTCTGTCAAGGATTCCCGATAAAATCTCAATTTCATCGTAAAGGGAAGAAGACGAGCCCTAATTTTTATTCTACGTCTACCAATAGAATTGTGATTATGTCGAAAATCTCAGATGGAATTGATATTCAAATATGTTTGGGAGTTTTTAAAGAAGTTTGTGAAATAAAACAAGTTGAAGAAAATTCTAAGTATTATAGTTGTAATTAAGATTTGAGGTTCCTAATTTGAGTGCGATAGTGAAATTTCTAACCTGCTTTATCATATAGGAGACTATAAAAAAATTTATATAAAGCTCTAATAAATAATAAACCTAATTAGACCTAGAGTGATCGGTCTAATTTTATAGAATTTTTCTATCAATTATTATGGTAAATCAAAAAGTATTAATGGTGGACGGTCCAGAAATTTAGCATCTTTTAGTTACGCGTTTCATTTGGAGAAATTCTTTTATATATTTATTATAGTTAAGGATCGAATCGTGAATATTTAGGTGACAATCTAAATACTATACTGCTGTACCATCACCCTGAGACTATATAAAGCCCTAGTATACCTTTAGGATGGATAAAAATTGCGAATATTAATTAAACAGTGACAAGGAGAAAACGAACTGTTGTTCGATTAATAATTGAAGCTGTTTTGGTTGGCCCATGAGACAATTCTACATGTTCATAAGAGCTCGTGATGCAGCACTCAAGTTGGGGAACAAAATAGGGCCCGCGACCGATAAAATAGTTGCGTCCTGTTCTTTTTTTTCGAGGGTTTTTTTAGAAAAATACAAGCACCTTAAGATAGCTCGGTCGTTCAGTCAGAATTTTTCAGTTTAGACCTTAATTAATTTAGTCTCTTAATTAGATTTTTTTTTTTTTTGAAAAAAAAATGATGTTTAATCCTATCATTTGTATCAATTGAAATTGATCTTGCTTGTCTAATCCAATCAATAGAGGCCTCCGCTTGTCGCGGGCCCTTGCACGATATAGATCACGGTAGTCCCTTTATCGATCGAGATTGTTTTGATTGTGTGCATAATATCTGTGTGTGAATATGAACCTATAGTTGTGTGTGAATATGGAGGCTAATCGATTAGAGTAGGTTGTTAGAAATTTGATACTTCTTTAAGGGGGCCTCCTATTTTATAGATGTCATGATATTGCCAATGATTCACGCGCCTAGAGAGTTTGATCGTCCGACAGGAGAAGAAATAACCTAAGTGGTTGGAAGCATAGATCATCGGATGTAAACAAGTTCATTAGAACTTCATACTCAAACTTTAAGCTTATAAAAGTTAGGAACACAAGAAAAAAAGGGTTTTTTTTTTATATATACATTAGCATCAATCGAGGAAAATAATTAATTTTCCATAAAATATTTAAACTAATATCTCAAGTCCATAAAAAATGTCATATTTCAGTACATCCTAAATGTAAGTATGGACCTAAATATATAAAGTTTTAAGAGTTATTAAAAAACTATATATATATATATATATATATAGAGTTTTGTTATGCTACGGACTCTATCCTACGGATTGCTACGGACTGCCATGTCATTTTAATTTTAATTTTTTAAATGCAACTTTTCCTTTTTTTTTCTCTCGTTGCCGAAACCACGAACACTGTTCGTGTGCCAAGCCAGACGACCATCGTGCCAGGCGGCCATCGTGCCAGGCAGCCATCGTGCTAGCCTCGCCGCCGGCCACCCGCCCATCGCCCACCGCCGCCCACCCGCCCACCGCCGGCCGGGGTCTGACCGTGATCGGATTCCAGCTGCGATCACGTCGGATTCCGGCCGCGATCAATCCAGATGCCAGGCGGCCATCGTGCCATCCTCGCCGCTGGCCACCCGCCCATCGCCCACCGCCGCCCACCGCCGGCGTGGTCGCGTTCGAATTCCGGCGCGGTCGCGTCCAAAACAATTGGTTCTCGCTTCTGACTGTGCTCACCGCGCCTCCTCGCGCGCCCGCCACACGCCCTACCCGGCCATCTGCCCACCGCCGGCGGCCTCCGGCCGCCTGGAGACACCCATACTATAGACCAGAAGGTGAACCCGTCGGGGATAGCGTCCGGAATCCGACCTCTATCGCGACGTACTGGACGCTCGCGACTGGACGTGATCGCGCCAGATTCCGGCGTGATCGCGGCCGGATTCCGGCGCGATCGCGGACGGAATCTGGCGCGATCACGTCCAGTCGCGATCGCGTCCGGAATCCGGCCACGATCGCGCCGGAATCCGGCCGCGATCTCGTCCAGTCGGCAGCGTCCAGTCGGCACGATCGCGTCCAGTCGGCAGCGTCCAGTCGCGAGCGTCCAGTCGGTAGCGTCCAGTCGCAAGCGTCCAGTCCGAAATTCGGCACGATCGCGTCCAGTCGGCGCGGTGAGCATTTCGTTACAGCGAGAAGAAGAAAACAATTAAGAAAGAGAAAATATTGCATTTAAAAAATTAAAATTAAAATGACATGGCAAAGTCCGTAGTAATCCGTAGGATAGAGTCCGTAGCATAACAAATCTATATATATATATATATATATATATATATATATATATATATATATATATATTTAAAAATATGAGTAAAAACTAACTTCATTCCTCCAAATTAACATAACAGAGAACTTTCTTTTAGAAAATTTGATGCCTTAAAATAAATAATCTAACTTGATTGAATAAAAAAATATAATATATATATACACACGAATCAGAAATGCTGCGCGCTGTGCACAATTTCTTTTCTTTTTTTCTTTTTAAATTTTGAATTAAAAAATAATTAAAATATTTTTAAATATTTTATTTTTAAGATTTAAGCTTCCCAATTGAGTTATAATTTTTAAATTTTTTTTTTTAAGATTCTACCTCTAGGATTCTGATTTTTAAATTAGGTTATAATGTTTAGCTAAAAGAAAAAAAATAATTCGCTAATTGCTAGTGTCACCCACCGCTACCGTCCACGATTGCAGCCAAGCAGGGGCGTATTAGCATAAGACTAGAGGGACCACGGTCTCCCAAAGGCGGAAGAAAAGTTTGAGTTGCCGATTGCTGATAGGTCGATTACACAACCGTCGACGTTGACTTCATATATAGAACAAGTCATCGCATAGCACAATCGGAAAATACATCAGCCCAGCCTTCCAAACCTAAATCCGACCCCTCCCAATCTAAAATCTTATATACGTGATCGTGCACGCGTCGCGTGTGTAATATAATACATAGAGTCATTAGAGTAAAGTACTGACTTTTGAAAATCTGAATTATTTGGATCTTTGAAAATCCGAATTGTTTGAATTTTCGAGTGTCACATTTACAGCTTTCCTATGAAAAAAATTAATTTAATTTAATATTATACTTATCTTAGTAAAAAAAACTAAGAAAAGTATATTTTGTAATATTGTCGACCTAAAATATTTATAGAAATTTCTTTGATCATAGTGTTGTCATTTCTAAGATGTGGGACTAAAGAGAACTATATTTTTTTATATAAAATAACCAGAGAAAATTAATGATGAGAAAATTTCATAATAATATGCCGCAACTAAGTCTCGAACTCTAAATCATTTACTGATTGTTTCGCTTGTGGAATTACTAATAAAGATTGAAATTATTTTTAGTGTGAATAGAAAAAAAGGATATTAACGTAAATTCATTTTAGGCTTCACCAAAGTTGGTTAGTAAAAGGGGGAGATTTTTAATAAAATAGTAAGATATATATATATATATATATATATATATATATATATATATATATATATATATATATATATATATATATATATATATATATATATATATATATATATATATATAATTTAACTTTAGGCCCAGGTAAATTGGTGATCGGTCATTTAGCATGTTCGATGAAAATTGACTTATCACGAGTTAGTTCATCACTGACTTTGTGTTTTAATTAATAAGCAACACACAAGGAGTGTGTTGCTTATAAACGCATTAACCACTAATAAAAAGTATACCTTCATTAGGACGTCGGCTATACGGTGAGGGAGCAAATGAAAGAGTTTGATAGTCGGCCATGTACCCATATAGAGATTGACGACAATAGAAGTAAGTCGAAGAGAATAAATTAATAACTAAAAGAAAATCAAATAATATTATCAATTATTAAATTTATCATTTCTCTTTATCCCAATTGTATTCTCCTCCTCTACCTCCCCTCTCCTTCAAGTAAACAACAGAATTATCTAAATTCGATAAAAAAAAAAAATATGCATACTGTACTTTATTTTTCCGGGCATATAATGCACACTCATTGTTCATTAGAATCTCTAATGTGACTGTACTTTGATGGGGTCTAGAATCACATCAGTGCTTGGACCATTTATTTAAAAATTAAATTATAAATAATAATTCACAAAAATAAAATTCTGGTATTAATTCATATAAATTGTTTTTTTTATTTCTACTAAAAAGTAATTTAAATACTTAGCGTTAACCTTTTAACTCCATCCACTTAATTAAATTTAAAGATGCATGCAGAAAAAAACAATTGCTAAATTTAGCAAATAATCCAAAATTGGAACCGACTCGATTTATTTATTTTACCTTTTTTTTTGCAAAATTTGCTTATTATTTGTTCACATCGAAACCCAAGTCCATGAAATTTTCTATTACATCAAAATAAATTTAATGGAGGAATATTAAATTATTTATTTCTCGTATCTAAACTACATAAAAACATTTCATTTATTTATTCCTAAAAAAAATTGTGGGTGTAAATTCGTTTTATCAAATAAAAATCTATATATAATAATTAATTGTTTAAATATCCTCTTTACTATACATCATTTTATTTTATTATATTATTATTATTATTATTATTTTATTCTAATATTTAATTGCAAATAATAACTCTTCTACAGCACAAAACTCAATCTCTCTCTCTCTCTTTCCGTCTTAATTCTTTATCTTGACGCCAGTTCTTCTCTTCTCTTGTGCCACAAGAATCGGCAGTTTGGGGGAGCTCCTGATCCAATGCGGATCGCCGGCTCGTGATCGGCTCCCGGATCGGGCATTGAGGAGGACTGCAATGAGCTCTGCGAGGGCGATGCACCCCCTCTGCTGCATCGTCCTCGATCGGCACAGCGACGTCGGCGACCGATCCTTGGACCTGGCGCCCTCCGGGGGCGACGAGGCGGAGGCGGCGCCGACCAAAAACGGCGAGGAAGTCGCCGTGGAAGGTGTGCTCTACAAGTGGACCAATTACGGCCGCGGCTGGCGGTCCCGCTGGTTCTCCCTCCGCCACGGTGTGCTCTCTTACTCCAAGATCCGGCCAGGCGACGACGTAGCCAAGGAAGAAGGCGGCGTACGGATCATCGGAGACGCCTCCGCGAAGCTCTCCGCCCGAGCGGCCGCTGGGAGAAAGCCGTCCGCCAAGCCGGTCGGCATCGTTTATCTTAAGGTACGCGGCAGATCCCGATCATCTATCTCATTTTGCGGAAAATGCTATTTCCCCCGTCTATTTAATTATCTCCACGAAAGAGAAATCCCCTCGAGTGGCATTGCACCAGATCCGGAAATTTGAATGGGCCAAAATGTTGAGCTGATTGAAAAATTTGGAATTAACTTGTTAGACAAAAACCTCGCCCGATTTCCTCGCTCGGCTGCGATTCTCCCGCTTTCGAGCTCCGTGGGGCTAAACAACTGGATCTCTCTCTTCCATCCATTCTACCCCCTCCCAAAAAATTATTTTAGTTATTTCTCAATTTCTTACCCGTCTTCTTATGTATAAACGAAAAAGAGTTCTTTTTCCCAGTTCCAAATTCATTTCTCATGATGGATTTTCTTTTACCTCTTTCCTTTCCTTTTACTCTCCCTTACTCGCAGTGAAAGAGGTGAATTTTCGAGAGTGGGTCACCCTTCCGAGGGTTTAATTTGTTGCCTACCAAGGCAGTACCCACGGCGCTCTACTCTTTGGTTATAAAGTGGGGAGCAGCTCGGCGTTGTTTTGATCCGCGCCACGGAAGCGAAGTTTTGTTTCGTCTTGCTTGGACATTTTATTGCTGGTGGTTGCTTGTCTCTAGGGTTGTATTAGTCGCTGGCGTCAGTCTACTGTTCATGATTATTCCTGGAAACAACTAGATTGGGGCACAGGGTGCATGGGCACATTGAGCCTTGAATTGGAAAAAATAGTTACCGTAGAAGCATAGCTAAGGTGGATCTCTAATTTTACAGTAGAATAAATTTATTTTGCTATTCTTTCTTTGATAGGTTCTTTTGTATTTGATTTATTTTTCCAAATTTTTTCTTTCTTGTAACTGAGAATCTTTCCGCTTTAGCTTTGGTGCCTGCTTTAAGAGGGATTTAGTTGACTTGTGAGGGCTATGGTCCTCTTTTATATCAAATGGAGCAGTTTGCTAAACTTGTCTGCTTTAGGTATCTTTCAGAATACTCCTAGGCATCTAATCTGATCACACAAACTTAGGTTTTCATGTATTCTGGGAACTAACATCTCAACTAACTTTATGTTGTCAAAATGTAGGTTGGAGAGCATCTACTTTTACTTTGTGATGCCAGCCCTTGACTAGGATAACTAAGAGCAGTTTTGTAAGAGCTAACAAACTTTACTTTAGGAACACTGCAATTGTTTAATTCATTAAGCAGAGAGACTATGAGCAACAGATTATGTAATATGAATTCAAAGAGGCCAAAACAATTTCTTTGAAATATAAGTTTATCAATCAACTGAAGAAAAATACAGGCGATTTTCTTAAGGGACTTAGGAGCATGGCAACAAAGGAGGTAAGTGGATGAAGATGTCCAATATTGCATGATGGTTGGAGATGTCAGATATGCATGATACTGTGATAAATGACTAGATTAGCATTTGCTTGCTGGCACATTTACAGTACTCAAATGATTTATGTGCTGAACTGCAACAGAGGTGCATGCCAGATCTGTACCAGTGGAATGAATAGATGCATATCCTGGACCATTCATATAAGGAGATGATACATAGTTCATCACACCACAATGACTGTTATATGGATTTCAGAATCAATAAAACAGTAGCAATAGAGGTAATAGGGATTTCACTGGTTGCCTATAATTGCAATTTGCTATGTTTATAAGGGCAACCCAGTGCACGAAGCTCCTGCTATGCGGGGTCCTCCTCGAGAAGGATCCATTGTACATAGTCTTACTCTGCTTTTTGCAAGAGACATGTTTTCAGGATTCAAATCCGTGACCTTTTGGTCACAAAGCAACAACTATATCGTTGCGCCAAGACTCCCCTTCTTGCTATGTTTATCACGAATAAAAATAATTGACTGTTACCATGTTTTGATGTCCCACTCTAACACTTGTGGCCTCTTATTCTAGCGGGGTAAGTACTGGTATGCCAAAATGCCATCCAGCGTGTGTTTACTCTAATTCTTATATTTAGCTACAATCTTCACCAATTGTAAGATTGTGTGGTTTCTCTATCATTCAATTAACAAGCATTTAGGAAATAAACACGGCTTAGACAAATGTTTAAGAAACAACAAAGTTTACATTTTGCATCCTGAGGTCAGTTGTTTGGAGTTTGGCAAACTTTGGTTCTTGGTCTTCAAGCCACACAAAAATATCTTGTTAAACTAGATTGGTAGATTACATTAGTACGTGTTGAGTTTTTTTTGTAGCTATATTGGATTAGACTTTCATTTGTTTCTCCTTAAACTTCTAATTTGTCTATATTTAACTCCTCTTAGGTTTCGTCCTTTCGAGAGAGCAAGTCTGATGATAGACGGTTCTATATATTTTCTCGCACAAAGACGCTTCATCTGAAAACTGATACAGAGAAAGATCGTGTTGCATGGATTCAGGCATTAATCTTGGCAAGAAGTGTATATTCATTTAGAACATTAAGCGAACGAATTTCTTCTCTCTCAAATGGTGTAACATTTTCAACCGATAGACTTAGAGATCGTATGCATGCTGAGGGACTTAGGGAGGATGTGATAAGAGACTGTGAACATATTATGTTATCAGAGCTCTCGGAATATCAGAGGCAGGTAAAACTTCAGTATGCAGAACACCTAAAGTTTCTAGGAACTGTTGAGCAGCATTTAGAGGTAAGAAGTACAACTTTCAAATAATCCTTTACCAAGTTTTTCCTAGACTAAAAATGTATTTATTTATTTTACTTTACAACATTGTTTATTTGTGTGTTTGCTATAACATAGTATGTAATATGCAGAGTTTTATATGCACTTTTGCAGGACATTAACACTGAAGATGAAGAAACAACTTGTGGTGGTCATTTGCAGCTATTGAAAACTGAATTTTCTTGTTCTGGACACGGTAAGTACAGTGGTATAACATGTTCCTATCTTTTCAAGTTTTACTTCATAATGATGATCATTTATGTTGTTTATATTCAATATTTACATTTTTTTAATGGTGCTTGAAGTGCTCACTATTCCATATATCTTTCAAATTGCACTGTTGTCAATTAGCAAATGGTTTAGGACTTTTAGGTATTCAGTTAGATTATTGGTTTCTTTTGTTGGTATCATGGTGTTTGATTGCCTTATCCATCCTAAGACCCTATTACAATGAGATAATATTAATACGCGGTCAGCAAAAACAAGAAATAAATGAGCAACAGATTCAAGGCCTGCACAAATTTCTTCCCTATTAATTTCTTTTTTGGCTGTCCAGAATATAGCACAACGGAATCATCAGATGATGTAGAAAAGCAAGAGACTGATGACATGTCAGATGATGATGAGCCAAATTTCTTTGATACAAATGAGTGCTTCAGTGACAATTCTGGATCCCATTCTTCTTCTACTTTGACCAGGGTGACACATCATGAATGTAAGAATTCTGGAAGTGAGAACATTGGTGATGTGAAGATAATGCACTCCAAAGAAAAAGATTGTTGTCAGGATGTATTTCCATATCCTGAAAGGCGAAAGAAGTTACCAGAACCTGTTGAGAAGGAGAAAAGTGTGGGTCTTTGGTCTTTGATTAAAGACAATGTTGGTAAGGATCTGACACGTGTTTGCCTACCAGTTTACTTCAATGAACCACTGTCATCCCTTCAGAAGTGCTTTGAAGAGCTTGAGTATTCACAACTCTTGGATGAAGCCTATGAATATGGCGTAAAGGTTTGATGGCTCTTTGCTTATCATTGCTTATTTTATTGATGTCAATGCATTAATTAACAAATACCTGCTGAAAGTTTTGTGCTGATTCCATTTTTTTCCAAACTAAATGATTCATGTAAAAGCCTCTTGCAAAAAAGCAGGGTAAGGCTGCGTATAATGGATCCTTCCCCGGGACCCGTATAGCGGGAGCTTCGTGCAGCGGGCTGCCTATTTTAAATGATTTATGTAAAATCAGGATGGCAGGTAGAAAAATGATGGATGGACAACCTAATTTTCAATAAGAATTGCCTAAAAAATCAGTTGCGATTATTTCATCCAATTCCATTTAATACTCTAGAGTCCATACTGATTCAAATTTAGCACCTCCTATAATAACAAACTTTAGTTTTCAGGTGTTATCTGATGAACCAGTTTGTCTGACTTGATTCAATCTTGTATTGAAATCATTATAATTCTCATTCTGCACTATGTAATTCCATTTTATAAAACTTGATCTTTTTTTTTCTTTATTTATTAGGGGAACAGTCTGATGAGAATTCTGAAGGTAGCAGCATTCGCAGTTTCTGCATATGCCTCTTCTATTGGTCGAATTTGCAAGCCTTTCAACCCTTTGTTAGGAGAAACATATGAAGCTGACTTCCCTGAAAAAGGGATCCGTTTCATCTCAGAAAAGGTCAGTAGTAACATGTTCAATACACTTATGAACATGTTCAGATCAATTTCTTATAACTTGTTCATATTTCTTTTAATTATGTGCTTTGAATTAGGTGTAATCTCATTCTCATAGATGAAAGAGTTAGGGAAAGCATGTTGTTGGATAGCCTATCCATTTACAGCCCGAGTCTAATAAATAAGAAGTGTGAAGAATAGGGCATGATGAAAGAGAACTTCATATGAGAAAGATATCTAAAATAACTTATTACCAAAGGTGTGATGCTACAGAGGGTCAATGGTGGAATAAGATTCATGCAACAATTCCTTTGAATTATAGATATTGTCTGATGTTGTGTCTTGAATGCTGAATATTCTTTTCAACATTCTGATGGATATAAATACAACGTTTTCCCTTTCTCCTATTACCTGCTTCAATCACTGTTATCTGTCATATGTTGCACTCAGAAACTTGTATAGGTTAAAACCTAAATACTTATTTTGAATGCCTACTTATTCTGTTTATTATGTTCTGATTAAGAAGATGCAACTATATTTGATAGATTACATAACTAGCAAATGCTGTCAGAATTTTCATTAAGAGCTAAATCCTAAGACTGGACAGAATGCGATTTAGCTGACCACAAACCAGTCGGGAAGTTCTTCCTTTTCAACATAACTTACTAATTTATGGCAAAGTGACTTAATTATTTCATTTAATAACAAAGCAAAGACATCTGTTCGCAAATTATTGCTTTTATTTCTCATAAGATTTCTTATTGCTTGTGTAAAATCCTTTGAAATTTCTATCACTGTGGCATATATGCATCTGGATTATCTTTAGAAACAAATTACTTGGTTGGTTCTCTCCCATTAACCTCATTAAGTATCCATGATCAAGGGCATTCTGTTGATCTTCTCTTATGATTAGATTTAGCACATTTGGTTTCCTAATATAAACATGTCATATTGATATTAAAGTGTAGCCTGGTGCACCAATGCTGGGTCCCGAGGAAGGGTCCGACTATATTAAGTTTATTGTACATAGCCTTACCCAACCTATTTTCGTGACTCCAATCCGTGACCTCAAGGTCACATGACACTAATTTTACCGTTCTGCCAAGACTCCGCTCTCCTTTTGAAATGTCATATTGATATTCCTC
The DNA here is from genome assembly GCF_018446385.1 of Zingiber officinale. Lineage (NCBI taxonomy): Eukaryota > Viridiplantae > Streptophyta > Magnoliopsida > Zingiberales > Zingiberaceae > Zingiber > Zingiber officinale. Next base: position 12,779,146 of record NC_055997.1, read on the forward strand.
TCCAAAAATGTCCGACGTAATCCATCGGTGTTTATAGCATGATTTATTATTTATTTTCCCAAAGGAATCTTAGAGTAATATACCTTGAGATCTGAGAAAGTAAAAAAGAAATCATACCACGCCAACAACATGAATTATCTTTTTTGCTAATTTTGATGTGATTTTCCTTGTAAAAACAAATTGTCATTTCATCCAATTTTTTTTTCAGTAACTGCTGCCCAATTAACAATTACTTGAAACATTTTCATATTATACAATCTATTAACCTATTATCTCAAATAAAGAATCATTAGGTTGATATCTAAAACATCTCTGTTCCCTGCATACAGCTTTCTTTCTTGATTGCCTGGTTTAAAGTTATTCACAGATCAGAAAGTAAAAGATTTTGAATTGGATATGATCTTCTTCATCATTTTAATTTCTAGGTTAGCCATCATCCAATGCTCATTGCCTGCCACTGCGAAGGCAAAGGTTGGAAATTTTGGGGGGATAGCAACCTTACCTCAAAGTTCTGGGGGCAATCTATCCAGCTCGATCCTGTTGGCATTTTGACCCTTGAATTTGATGATGGCGAGATATTCCAGTGGAGCAAGGTCTGTTAACCTGGCATTCTCATGTAATCTTATCAGCTTAAGTTTTTCATTATAATTTGAATTTATATATCCTAGGTCACAACCACCATCTATAATCTCATATTTGGCAAACTTTACTGTGAACACCATGGAATCATGAACATAAAAGGAAACAGAATGTTTTCATGCCAACTCAGATTTAAGGAGAAGTCTCTTCTAGATCGAAATCCTCATCAAGTAAGAAGAAAACTACTTTGCATTTGGCCTTGCTTTCAACTTCTAAGACCATACATGAAACAATCTAACTATTACACAGGTGGTAGGATTTGTTGAGGACACAAACAAGACCAAAGTCGCATCTTTAATTGGAAAATGGGATGACAGAATGTATTACTATAAAGAAGATGATGTTTCTAACAAGGCTGCTATTCCTACTGAAAATGCTTGTTTGCTATGGAAAAGGAGTGACCCTTCTACTGATCCAACACGATACAACTTGACATCATTTGCAATCACACTCAACGAGTTAACTTCTGAGCTGCAGGTATCAGTTTAGAACATGTGTTGCTAGTTTTTTACTTGTGCATTACTCTTTCTAATGCTTCTGATGCAAATGGTTTTTTATGGATCAAGGAGAAACTCCCACCTACAGATTCGAGACTTCGACCAGATCAGAGGCATCTGGAAAATGGGGAGTATGGGAAGGCAAATGAAGAGAAGTTACGTCTGGAACAAAGGCAGCGAATGGTAAGCAAGCATCCTTCAGTTATTATGTAAATGTTTTACTTAATTCTTGTGAGAAATCATCTGAACAGCAGACAGTGTGCCTCCTTATGTTTGCTGGTTTAGAAACAAAAGCGATTTAACTGTCATCACTAAGCAAAGAAATGTTGTTGAAGTTGGAAAGCCATTTTGTTAAATTGGGGCGAAGCTTATTCCATCCCAAAATGACTAGTTATTAATTTTATATGGTATCAGAGCTAAGACTGTTCCTTTTAGTCATGATGAGCAAAGGGGAGCATGTCGATCTCCACGCTCATTAGTCTACATGTACAAGCATAGTGATTCGTTATGTTTATATTTAGAAATGTATCTACTTTTGAGTGACTAGTTAGTGGGTCTGCTTAATCCACCAAGGGATTTGGGGGAACACAATCCTTAGCTCCCCACTCTCTTCTCCTACAAGATGGAGAACCCTTCACCTCCACAAGAATGAACCATTGGATTTACTGCAAACTATGACTCTGCCAAACCAACAGTTTAGCTTGTTTACGGGATGGCCTATAACCTCTTGAAAAGAATTAACGACTCGAGTCTTCTTTTGTTGAGTTGTCTGTGGCATTTCTATCTTAACATATAAGCTAAGACAGGAATGAATTTCTTGGTCTGATACTTTGAACTGTCTGTCAGGCAAGGAAAATGCAAGAGAATGGTTGGAAGCCAAGATGGTTCCAAAGAGCAAGCGAAGATGGTACATACCGCTACACAGGTGGCTATTGGGAGGCAAGGGAACAGAAAAATTGGAATCAATGCCCAAACATATTCGGCGAAGTTTAAAGATCACATTCCTCTACATCAAGACCCGCCACTACTTCAGGTTGGCACTTCACAGTATCCTACCTTCCTCCTTCAGGAGTCACAATTTGTCCACAAGATTATCAAACACCAGGAAGTTGCATCTCATCCAACAAGAACAGTATTTATTCATAGAATTATAGTTGTTTTCTTCCTTTATTTTTTCTTGTTGCATTAGCAATTTGTTTGTGGTCATATCTATTCAATCCCCTTTTCCCGGGAGAGTTTAATTAGTCAACAATTGTTCGACAAGAACGAAACGAGGTCAAGACCGTAAATTTTGTGGCAAGAGTAGTGCAGACAAAGTTTCAGCTTATGTACAATTGATGGCGACAATAAAATGATCATAGTAATTCATATTTCCTTTGTTAATTATGTTTCATTTCGTTTGGATATGAACTTTTGGATGTGCCAGGTGGTGCGAACTGCAAACAAATTTAATTTTTTTTTGTATAATTAAATATATAATTATTATGAAATGCCTATTGAGAATTTTATGTTATTGCTAAATCACTCTCTAAGTTAAATTAATTATAGTAATTTTAATATTTTAAGTCGATTAATTAATATACTGTGATCAAATTAATCTAATCTAACTCAATTTAAAAATGATTAATAAATAAAATCACTAGGTAGCACGGACATGAATAATAATTAACTTTTTAAAATGTGTAATATATTATCTTCAGGTTGTTTTATTGTTTATTATTATTATTATTATAATATCTGTACTAATAAAGAGTTTAAGTGGTAGGAAGGTGGAAATATTATTTTATTTTTAGAATAAAAAATTTTATTCTCTATGATTCAAACTGTAGTATAAATTTAAATTTAGAGAATTATAAGGGCATTCAACGTAAATGATATTTTTTTTAACAATAAATAGAAAATTTAGAATAATAATTAATTTTACATAAGCGGTGGAGATACTGTGATTCTTTAAAAAAAAATATGAAGTAAACATTACGGAACATTTTTATAAATCACCCTGATACAAATGATATTATCAATGTAGGACAATTAAAATCCGGCCTCAGGGGTATTTTCGTCCATAGTGGTAAAAGGCGATTCAATCACCCAACACCTCCTCCAGCCCGGGGTGTTTTCGTCATGAGAATTGTTGGAGGAGATAAGAGAGCGACTATTATTAGGACTGCGACTGAGGAAGAGAGTGAGAGGGCGAGAGGGATCTGCGCTCCTCCAAAATCGAACTTTTCCTCTCCGAGATCCCATCGTTGTACCAATCTCCTAGTTCTACACATTCAATTTGTAAGGAGGCAACGAATCGTAAGCAGAGGTGGATAAAATTTTCCAGATCCGTCGTAAAGTAGATCTGAAGGTGGGAGGAGAAATGAGCGAAGGAGGGTTCCTGGAAATCGAGCCTAAGGAGCTCAAGTTCGTTTGTAAGTCCTACATTTCCCTTTTCTTCTCCTCGATCAATCGATCCATGTTTTCTGTGTGTTTTACGCGGTTTGGCTTTCTTTCTGGACGGTGTGAGGTTGGAGTCGCGTACTCGCGTTCGATCTTAAACTTGCTTAATGGTTCGCATTTGATCCTCGAAAGTCCTCTTTTTTGATGATCGTGCATGATGATTGTGGATTGTTTTGTTTGGCTTCTTGGGTGGACTGTTTGATCGCAAAGAATTCAGTTAGTTTGCTAACAAATTTTTTGCTGGTTGTGGATCGAGCAGTTGAGTTGAAGAAGCAGAGCTCGTGTTCCCTGCAACTAATTAACAAGACAGATCAGTATGTTGCCTTTAAGGTATTTCTTTTCTCCTTTTTATTGCATTATTATATCTATGGCATTTCTACATGCTTGGTAAAAGAAAAGCATTTTATCAAATTTATTTTCTCCATTTATTGCATTATTATATCTGCCTCACCTCCTTTGTGCACAATCAGAAAATGAGTGTTTTAACACGCTCCTGGTTTTGTGTAAATCTTGTTGGTTCTTCACCATATTATGATCCAGTTTGTTTTAACAGGATTATTCTTGATTTTCAACTTCCCTCTCCAACTCATGATTTATGGATAACAAAATAATTTTTTTGATCGTCTTCCAACCTAAGATGGTCAAAGTAGGATCTTTCTCATCTTAGTCTGGCAAGTTGCTCTGCAAATCAGCTTGCATGTGGCATTTTGGAAAAAATAACTAATTTTTTCAGCACCTTCTGATTTAATATCCTCAATTTGGGGTCTCTCACAGCTTAAGTTCCTTAAACTAGGGTCTTGACTTTGCAAGTTGACTTCAAATCTACTTGCATGGTGAAAAGCTATTAACTTGTAATATGATATTCATTCAAATCTAATTGTTTGAGTTTTTTGTTAACCACAAAAAATTGTCATCTCAATATAAATCATTTATTGGTTATCATCCACGCCTCAGTATTATGTAAGATTATTCATGCTAAAGCCATTATATGCTTCGGCTGTTACATTCATGTATATGAATCACCATACATTTCTTCACCACATGTAATATCTAGTCGAACTGTATCATTTGTAAACAAGATTAGTGGCCATTGCCTATTTTTTCATCATGCAAGTAGATTTGCAAATCAATTTATGGGTTTAAGTCCATAACTTCATGCAAAAATTGATGTGTAATCCCAATTTAGATTCATGGGGGCTCAAGATAATCTAACTTTTCTTTAAAAATTATGCTGCTGATTCTCAAATCAATTTGTCGTTTCAAAACCAATATCAATATTGAAAAAAATAAAGTTGGGGCATGTATGGTAAAAAATAGCACGAGGAGCATGGTTTAATCATTAATGAGTGCAGAGGCTTGACTTGGTAAAGTGCCAAAAAAAAGAGAAGGATATGTTAATAGATATTGATCATTGTTTTTGTCCTGCATTATAGGTTAAAACAACCAATCCAAAGAAATATTGTGTTCGCCCCAACACAGGGATTGTCTTACCTAGGGCAACCTGTGATGTCACAGGTACCCCTTAATTCTTGATTTGGTTGGGAATGTTAGATAACTGATTCACTTTCATTGTCTTCATCATTCAATCTTACTACTGCTTATATCCTTCATGCTCGATGCTTTAGTCACAATGCAAGCTCAAAAGGAAGCCCCACCTGACATGCAATGCAAAGACAAGTTCCTACTTCAGAGTGTTATCACGGAGCATGGTGCAGAAACCAAGGATGTAACCCCTGAAATGGTAGTTCATTGCCATATAAATATATATATTTTGTGTTTATTTTTATTTTAGGACAGTAACTAGAATTGATTATAAATTCCAATTGTCAGTTCAATAAAGAACCTGGTAAGGTTGTAGATGAGTTCAAGTTGCCGGTACTTTATGTTCTTTCTAGTCCACCCTCGCCTGTGCCTGAGGAAGCAGAAGAAGGATCTTCACCAAGGTCATCAACATTTGAAAATGGGGCTCAAAGTTTTCAACATGATTCAGTAAGTACAATGATACCAGTCCATAACTGAACTGCATTAGCACAAATGTTTCTTTCTTTAGGGCCTGTTTACTTGGTGGGAGAGGAGAGTAGCATGCGGAGTCACTCTCTGCTTTCTGTTTACCTGTGTGATTTGAGCAGAGGATGGAGTGAGTAGTACTCTGAGGCAGAGCCATTTTTTGGCACCAAACTCGTCCCCTAATTTTGAGGGGAGAAGAAGAGAAAAGGTGGATGAGAGAAATGACAAATTTATCCCTTTTCAACTTTACATAATAATATTAGGTACTTAGGGTATTTTTATCTATTCCACCTAGCTTTCCTCTCCACTTTCTTTGTGCTTGTAAACAAGGTCGGAGGAGATCAAATCTTTTCCCTCCTCTCCTCTCCTCTCCTTTCCGAGGATGTAAATTCTAAATAGAACCTTAATGATGCATACTCAAAGTGTTTTATATGTTGCTTAGTTTATTTGATTCCTAAACAAATTTCAGGAAACTAGATCACATGAACCCCCAAAGGAGAAGTCATCAGAGGTAATTTCTTTCTCCCTTCGCTTTTATATGTTTTGGCATCAAACTGATAGAAACTAAGCTAATATTAGAACAATATAAATTTCCAAATACAATCAGATACCATGTTGCATAGAAGTTTACAAGTGATTTGTTAATATAAAAAACGCGAAAAAAAATAAGTGACTTGATATATTCTATTTACTGGAGAAATTTAAGAATCTCGAACTTTCCGTTGCCTCATCCAGTCTTTTTTGGCCGATCTTTTCTGATTTGTTATTCTTTAACACAAAGCTCCTCAAAACTGGCTTCTAATAATGAGCCACATAAAAAAATGAACAAATTTGTCTTTTAAAAAAGAAGTAACCTGAATTTTCCTTGGCCCTGAATTATTATCTTTTTTATTATTTCTAAAATGTAATGTTGAGGAGTATCAGGTCTAGCAGTGCAAATTCTTATGATTTTACAGATTCAGTGTCCTCTGAATCACTTAGTTGTTTGATCCATGGCATGGTTGCATCTTGATTCTCATCTACATCTTTGAGTTACTCTCTATCATTTCAGCATTGTGTCTGGTTAAGTGAATCTTATTGTTTAATGATTACATAACAAGACTAAAGATGTGCATCAATTTACTTGACATCCAAGGTTAGAACTAAGTTTAGGTTTTTCATAGATTTAGTGTCAAACACATGGCTTCTCAGTTATGATTTACTTTTGTTTGACTGGGCTTCCCAAGTCTCTTATGTCCATTGTGAGTTTATCTGACAATGTGTCTAGTTCAATGCATAAATGGTTAGCTTGATGGCTTGGTAGTAATACAAGTTGGGAGCCTACATTTTTATGTTTAAGTGCTTGACCACCAAATGTAAACACCTTAATCTATGAAATAAAATAGTTTTGGATTTAGTTCTCTTGACATTCTTATTTCATATGCTATTATTAGTAAAACCCCTAGACATGTTTTTTTCTTTTTATTTTATCATCTAGTAGAGTTGTATGACAATAGCTTATCTTTGTTTGCCACATGCAGACATTGGCTATGATCTCAAAATTGACTGAAGAAAAAAATTCTGCCATTCAATATAACCAGAAGCTCAGACAAGAACTGGTATGCAGTTTTCTGCACGCAAATGTATTTTACTCTTTTAAGTGTGTTATTTGGCTTTAATTCTGCAGATTATCATTTAAGTCACAATGAAAATATGGGGGACTAGTCTGGTGACTGCAACCTTTGATTCTTTGTTATTTCTGTTATATGTTTTTTTCATATGCTTCCATTTCAAAGTTCATTGTATTCCCAAATTCATTGCACTGAAATAGGGCTTCTGTATTTGACAATATCCGAATGAGAGACTCTCTCGCAATCCACTGCGTCGAAGAATTGAACTACCCCTTCATACAAGTTGCTTTTTACCAAGTTGTCTGGTGAAATAGTTTCATGACCGTTTTCCCTCATTTTATATTATCATTATCACGATTTAATATGCTTTGGGTATTGGTACCACCTAGATCAATTTTAGCACAACTTCAATTTAAAATGGCTGAATCGAGAATTTTTTAATAGAGGGGCCCAAATTTGGAATTCTTCATTAGTGGAGGCCTATCTATTGATCTAGATATTTCCAAGAAACTATCTCCATCCAAAGATGATAATTCATATTCTCAGTAGAACACTCATTAACACTGGAACATCCGTTCAGTGCCGGAAAGCTTTGCCACTCAAAGCGACCTACATATTCCAAAGGTATAAGCATATAATGTGAGAAAAGAGGTAAGCTAAAAATGTCAGCCAAATAGGAGAGCTCTCGGATCAGGAAGGCAAGATAGTGCTAGATAGAAAGCCAACAACAAAACAGGAAGAGAAGAGGCTAGTGAATGCCATTATCTCAGGAGAACGTGGACTTAAGGTGGCTTCCCTATTTTAGGGAAGAGATATGTGAGGGGATCCAAGCATGGCACATTTATTGTTGATGCTAGATGAAGTTTGGAAGCTACATAAAATGGGACAAGTTTAATTAGTTTAGCTTCATTTAGTGGTCTGTAATAAAAAAAATTAAAATACAACAGGATGTCCATTGTGTGGTGGATGAGAGCAACTCAAGCCAAACATACACATACTTGATTAAGGTGGCAGCAGTTTGGTGCAGAAAGGTTGTCCAACATGTATTTCCCTTACCTTTTCAGATACCTCTTACAGATTATTCAAGAAGTCAAATTAGCTATATTATTTCGAGTTAGATATGGATATGCAACACGAGTATATCTAATGATTTTTCATGCAATCAATAAGGGTATTAGATGTCTACTCGGAACATCCCTAGAATATTTTTCTAGATTTCTCCAGCTGCATATATCAATTCTAAGGTGATTATAAGGAAAACAACAATAAAAAATTTAGATCTCTAAAACCGTGATTTCAAGTGCTCGTCAGTAGGAAGTTATTCTAGATTAAGTTATTGGTATTCCTAGTATAGTTTGATTGTGTACTGAAACATATCATTCCAGTAATTGGCCAATTTAAAGACCATGCCAACATAGATAAATGTTATTGTGAAAATCACATTAACATTATTTTACTTGTGCCAACCATGATAGGCCTGTCTCAGTCAGTATCATTTCGAACCAACCAAGACAGCAAATTTCTATTTTCCTTGTCCTTTGATTTGGTTTGTCAGCCATGGAAAGAGGTAAAACACTAAGGACTGTGAACTCCAAATTGAACACCAACAACTGCAAAGAAGAAAAGTGATGTTGAATTCAAAGAAACTGAGATGTAGTCATTCATATACTTGCTCATCTTTTTCTAGTCATGTGGCTCTATTTTAACTCTCAGTGCTTAATCCACATATATTTGTGGGCAAACATGTGAATTCCTAAGAGCATAATTTAAGGAATCTTTATAGAATGCTATAAGAATCAATACTCTCATGAATTATGCAATACTGGTTTGCTATTAGTAAAGTACAAATGACTGTAAAATTGGTGTATTTTTATAATTTGTTACTCTAAATTTGATTCAATTGACTGTAAAATTGGTACAGCGGCATTTTATAAACAAGCTAAATGGTAGAGAATTATAAGATGAAAATGTTACTTGGTCTCGATAAGCTTTGAACTATGGCGAAACATGTCTAGTGTTAGCCTCAAAAAAACCCACCACTCCGGTCGCAGTCAAAATGTCAACATAGAATTTTCCCATTATTCCCCTTGATCACCACATACTTTTTTCTCGAGATACTAACGTTCCTATGATGTTTCTATAATGACAGGATTTACTAAGGAAAGAATGCAGCATGCACCAAGGTGGCTTCAGCATTACACTTGTTGTGTTGGTGGGATTGCTCGGTGCTCTTATTGGCTACATAATCAAGAAGTCATAGGACACACTTCTCCCATTGCTTCTCCAACTCGATGGTATTTTTTTGTTCTTCTGATCAAACCGGGGACTCCTATCAATCATAACTTATCTAGTAATCTTGTTGTAGTCATTTATTTGGATTGTGTTCTTCATTATGCTATAGACTGAAATACCTTTACTGGAGGTAAAGACCTCAAAATACATAGTTTCTGGGGCTTGTTTAAGCTTACCTTTGACTCTTGCTCAATGCTGTTCCCTTTGAGTTGGGAAAAAAAACCCGGAGTGTGTTTCACTTTGTTTAGCATAGCACAAGGTGGATATTTTCTTACATTGCAGCACTTCTACCTCTTTCTTCCCTAAGAGTTCTACTAATGGTGCCCTGTTTGATTAAAAAAATATTTAGACAGTGTTTAGCAATAGTTATATCATCCAATGTTCTGATTCATTTGGTTCACAGAATGCAGGGGCATAAATGAGCTGAATCGAGTTGGATTGTGTTCGAGTTTGCTCATGTTTTTAGCAAGAATCTAATTGAGCTTAAACCTAGCTCTGTAAACTTGGCAGCTATCGATATTACATCTCAACGCAACATACCAAGAATCCTAACTAATCTCACACTTCCACTCAACCCACTGCACTGCTACATGTGTTCATTCGACGCACAATTCTCGCTTCCCTGTCAGTTGAATTGGCTGTGAAATCGTTCGACTAGGTAGTCACTTTGCTGCAATTTAACAGCTAGCTTAACTACCTATCTACTTACCTAAATTAAACTAATGAAAAATTGTAGAGTGGAAAAGAAATCAGCTAGTTCGTTACTCCTTTAGGAGACTGTAAAGCCTTGAAATCATAGCTAAGAGGTTGCCAAATCATGACCTTCCGGTCGAGCGATTTCGCGGCTACTTTAGCTATCTGGTCACAATTTATGGTCGCCTGACTGCGACTTTTAGACGAACTCGGCCACTAATTTCATAATCAGCTCGACCGTATGACTACGATTTTATGGTTAGCTCATTCACTTGGCTGTGATTTCGCAGTCGCCTACTCGAGTTGGTTTGATTAAGTTAAATTGTAGCAAAAAGGAGGCGATTTATTAATTTTGAAAAGGTAGGGCGGTGATTTGGGTAATTGAATATTTGGGTGGAAATAAATTAAATCGCTCGCGAGTTATTCGGATCTCGGTTCGAAAAAAATTCATTCGATAAGTTAATGAGCCGAGCTTGAGCTTGATTTCGAGCTCGAAAAAATTATCGAGCCGAGCTCGAGCTTAATAGTATTTAGTTCATGAACTTGTGAGCATATTCGTTAAGAGGTTTGCGAATATATTCATTAAGAGGTTCACAGACATATTCATTAAAAGACTCATAATTAAAATTTGAATCAAACTCGAGCTGAGTTTGAACTTAAGGATAACAAACCGAGCTTGAATTTGAGCCTTTACTGTTTGGCTGGGCCAGGCCGGATTTTACGATCCAGAGAATGTTCCCTTTGTATGTATTGATGGGGATGCATGATCCTCACTTATAAAATAGGTGAGGACTATGCATCTCCACCAATGCATGGAAAGGAAGCATTCTCTGGAGCGCAAAAAGCGGTCCAGAGAATCTCCTCTCCGGCTGGGCTCGGTTTAAATGAGCACAAATCTTTTGGATCATTTTTTTATGGTCTAGGGGATGTGCCACTCGTATTTGCGACCGAATCGTGGTTGCGATCTGGCCATAAATTGTTGCAATCCCTTCCTGGGTTCATCGTCCCCACCAGGTTATAATTTTTGTTCGGAGTGAGCGGGCTCCAGTGGTGGATAAGTGGCCAGGTTACTGAGCACCGAGCAAGGGTGCCCTCCGGGCGACCTCCGGCCGTCCACTCCGAACAAAAATTATAATTTAGTGGGGACGATGAACCCAAGAAGAAATCGCAATCATTTATGATCGGATCGCGATGACGATCTGGCCACAAATATGAATGACACATTCCCTAGGCAACAAAAAGTGGTTCAGCCCCGGTTCAAATACACCCGTGCAGTGGTGGTTCAGTGGATTGCCTTGTGTTATATATAAGGCCTCAGATGGCAAGGGTAGACCTAAAGTCGACCGGTCGAGCCGAGTGTCGGTGAAGGAAGAAGCAGCAGCGATGAAGCAGCCGCCGGCGTCGTCGTACTTGTACAACCAGCAGCAGGATGAGGAGATAGAGGAGGCGGCGGGCGTGTCGATCGGCATGGAGATTGATGACTCCGACCCCGTCGACATCCTCGCCGACTTCGATCGACAGCAGCCTCCCGTCGACGTCGACTTCTTCAACTCCTTCGAGGACGATTTCGACGATCAGGATCTCGCCTGACCGCATTCCTCCCCTCTCGCCCTCTTTCGCTTCTGGTATTTTCCGCCTTTCTATTTCTCGATTGGGGAATCACTTTGTTCGCACGCTAGGGTTTCTATTTTCGCTTTAGCTGCGTCGATGCCATCTTGTTGCATGACTGCGGGCATATAATTGCTAGATGGGGAACTTTTGTTTGGTTGTTAGATTTTGCAGTAGCAAGCATTTTTATGAGATTACCTTTCCTACTTCCAGTGGTTAACTACTCTGAATTCGTGATTGTGAATATACAATTGCTCATGTTTGCTTGGTCGTTAGGTTTTTTGCATGTTAGAAATCATGGTCTAATTTTTTTTAATGTTGAAATTTGAATACATTTTGCTTAAGTATTGATGAATGATCTCACAATTGCTAACATGTAGTTGCTGAAGATCTGATTGTTTGATTGTTTACAGTTATCAGGAAGCTAGTAAGCATGTTGTGAGACTTAATAGTGGTGAAATTTTGGATTATCTTCATTTCACAGGAGATGTTTGTACAACATATCTTGTGATCATTGAACATATACTCTCTTCATGGAAAACCTGTTGATTTTGTTGTTATGGTTTGTTGAAGTGAGAAATTGTGTTAAGATTACATTTTAGTCAGTAATTTGGATACCTTTCATTTAGAGTTGGAATGGATGCAATCTTATTGCATGATTGTGAGCATACAATTGGCCACTGGAGTCTGTTTGTTAGGTTGCTTGGGGTTTTGCTGCAAGTAAGCATGGTGTGAGACATTAGCAGGGAAATTTGAAGATTTTGCCTGTGTTGTGATGGATATACTCTCATGGCATGATTCATTTGTTTCTGAACAGTAGATGGAAGGATCGAACCCTTTGCCACATTACATAAATGTTCAACTCAAAGAGTTGAGAGTGTGAGCGAGAGAGGATTTGTTGGAATGACCCAATTTGTGCAAGAAACCTGGGCTATGCCAAAAATGGCTCATGCACCACGTGCTATGAAGCCAAACTACTTAGATGTCTATTTGATCATATATATGGTTCCCTTTAAAATCTACTTAGCCGTCCCATTATGTAGCTTAAGCAGGGGCTTTTTAGAACTGTGATAAACATAATTTTTGATACAATTGCTGATGATGGTACAAAATTGGAATCATTATTTCTTTATGCACCATTGTTTTAATGCTGATCCTGGAGATATAATTTTTTTGTGTTTTATTTTCACTAGGTATGTTATGATCAGCATCTGATCCTTCGACTCATCACTAACAATGTGATTTTGGTGCCTCAGCTCTTTGGGACTGCGAGCATAGTAAAGAAGCAAGCCATGGAATCCTTCGACAGCTTATTTCTTGTGTCAATTTCCTTTAGTACGAGTCTGTTTTTTCGCATCGTGCTGCCATGGACACGAATGCTCATCAGCTGCTATGTCGAGTTGGTGAGACATAGTTTGAGCAATTATAATTGCGTATCAACTGTAATGAAGACTGAACTTAAGACCCCCAAACCTATCGTCGATCATGTGCTTGGTCGAGAGGGTCCTGTTATAGTCTTGTCTGATTGGGCAGATGGAATTTTAGCCGTTTGATAGATTAACAATCAACGGCTAAGATTTGGCTGATGGCTATCAAACCGAGGGCCCCACCATTGGATTTGCGGTTGTTTTGCTCACGATCGCTGCAGAAATTATATCCTTGTGCATTGTTTATTCGTTTTTTTAAAATTTGTTTTGATTGTGTTCTTGCACGTATTGATTTAGCGACCGATATATCTTTTATGCATTAAACGAAGCATTAAATGGTACGTATAATTTTCAAATTGTTTGTTATAATTATTTTCGATATGGCATTTTATAAATTTCGTTTCTCCATTCTGTGAGACTGCTATCACCAATATTATTTAAGCTAATTATATTATTTTTATTATGTTGATAAACTATTGGTTTTAATATTTTACATCTAAATTTTTTAAAATGCTGAACGTGTCCATATCATCTGTTTCTAACTTAATTAATCATTTTTTTAGAACTGTACCGTAATCAATCTGGATCTAAACTCAGTCAACATATTTCTCCCTACTAAATTTCTGTTAAATTAAAACATAAAACCCTATTTATAGAAATGGATGAATTTAAATAAATTATTCTGATTAGGATATAAGATGTCTTCTGATAGTAATTAATATACAACCATCACGTTAAAAACTTGCTAGAATTTTCCAAATAGACTATAAGTTTGTTTCATCTTAAAATATTACGAGTACAATGAACCATCCGGTTTCAATATTATCTAAATTTGGATACATCATAATATGTATACTTACAACATAACTCTACCAGTTCCATGGTAGAAAACCGTCTTTCTCCAAGCACGTGCACAAACTTGACTCCAGAGAAGAAAACTATTTTCTCGTTGCAGATAAGCAGAAGCTTAAAGTCACAGGGGTCCCTGTTATTCTGCGATAACTGAACGTCCACACAATGAGACGCATTGAGCTTGGCATCACATGCTAACGGCTTGAATTATCCAAGTATGGAGATTCTTTAACCGAACATCCAGAGCACCTGATGATTCTCATTTCTTCTTTTGATCTTTAGCTAGCTGCTGTTCTTTGGTGAGCATCCTTGGTGCGATAGCCATGGCCATCAGTTCTTGGAATAGAAGCTTGCACGCATATGGTATGTGTACCTGTATGAGTAGATCAAAATGTATCACTTAAAATATGACTATATTGTTTGAAGAAATAGCATGTTAATCTTCCACGTTAACGAAAAGGAAAGTTTTCCATTTCAACATCGCACAGTTTACCATCTTTTTTCTAAATCCCTCCAGGTTCTCAAACTCTCCTCATTTCACCCGCTAACAGCCAACATTCTTACTCTTGCCGTGTTTTCTAAGGTGACATGGTACAAGGGCAGACCCTCTGGTCCACAAAACAGTGGCTCAAGGGATGGACCACTTGCAATTACGACTACGACCTGATTGTAATTGATTGTGATCCCTTCCTGAGTTCATTGGTCCCCTAGGTTATAGTTTGAGTTGGGACGGATGGCCGGAGGCTGCCGGAGACGGGCAAGTGGCCGAGCAGCTTGGCGCCAAGTGGAAAGGGCGGCTTCTGGGTGGCCACCCGCCCCGACCCAAACTATAACCTAGGGACGATGAAGCCAAGGAGGGATCGCAACCAATTGCGATCATGATCCGGCCGCAATTACAAGTGATCCATCCCTTAGTCTGTTTTTTTTGGACCAGGGGATATGGCCTCGACAAGGTACATACCGACATACCCACGACATCATTATTCCATTAGGGAAACTAATGAAGATCATAATTAAAGTGTGAAACAAAGAGTTTGGAAACTCCATAGGGTGTTTTGATGACTTCAAAATTCCAGAAAGCATATTGAAAAAAATGTAAACCTCAGGGAGCAAAATGAAAACCTCACCAACGGTAGAAGAAACACGGGAAGAAAATGAACCAACACTTGCAGATACACAATAAAAGAGAGGAACAGAGGAACTTACTTGAACAATGTCGGTTTTGTTCTTACACCCTCTGCATTCAAAGGAACTCTTCTTGAGATTGGCAATGGCTACGAGCCCACATTTCTCACACACATGAACCCTGTATGCATCACTTTGGTCAAATAGTCGTTCCTTGAGGAAGTGTGCAGCACCATGGGCAATCATGCAGTCTCGCTCCATCTCTCCGAACCTGAGGCCACCATCTCGAGAACGTCCTTCCGCAGGCTGCCTTGTCAGAATTTGCACAGGTCCACGCCCTCGAGAATGGATCTTGTCGTCGACCATGTGTTTCAATCTCTGGTAATAGGTAGGACCAAGGAATATCATGGCAGGCAGCCTTCGTCCTGTATGACCATTATACATGGTTTCAAAACCACGCATTTGATAACCACACTTGTGAAGAGCCTTGCTGATATTGTCAACCTAAAAAGAAACAAACATACAAACAAAAAAGATGTATTAGTTGAAAGGGATGGCAAATCTTATTTATAGGAACATGTCAATAGATTTTCTCTTACAGTGACATCAGTGAATGGCGTAGCATCACCCTCCTTTCCCATATGAGCAGCAACTTTACCCATGATACATTCAATCAGCTGACCGATGGTCATTCGAGAAGGTATAGCATGCGGGTTCACAATAATGTCAGGGGTAATGCCTTCGACTGTCCATGGCATATCTTCCTGCGTGTATGTCATACCAACAGTTCCCTTCTGACCATGTCTGCTACTAAATTTGTCTCCGATTTGTGGTATCCGCACAGATCGCACCCTCACTTTCACAAACCTCAACCCATCTGCATTTGTAGTTAACAAAACCTGCAAGATGAGACATGCTTAAATTACCACAACAAGACTGCTTGAAGTACAAAGGCTTGTGAATTGTAAGAGATAATCCATCGCTGGCATATAAGTCTTCAAATTACCTGATCCACCATCCCACTCTCACTGTGCCGTAAACTAGTACTATGGTCTCGTCGGGTGTATCTTGAAGCTTGTCCTTGTGAATCGTCTTGAGCAATGGGGCTTGTCTTCCCAATTATAACATCTTCACCTGAGACCCTTGTACCCTGGCATAAATTCATACAAACAAATTGAAAGGCAGTGGAGGTAATGAAGTGAGCAAGACATAAACTATAAACTGTAAATGGGCACCCTTCCAGATGCACTGGAATATCATACTTACAGGAGGTGCAAGACCATCATCATCCAATTTTTCATAGGAACCATGACGCATGCCCTGAAATTAAGAGAACAACACCATCTCAGATGCAAATTCTTGACCATGGCAAGGAAAATGTGAACTACTAACCATAGTGTTGTCCCTATTTGGTTGCCCAAAATCCTCCTTAACAAGAGTTCCCATTTTCTTTTCCTCATCTCTATGACAGGAAAAAGGTCAGCAACATACTGTTCTACGTAATAAGCATTCAAAAGTTTGATGTATCAAGTTTAATTATAACAAACCTGTAGGAACGGAAGAATAAGGATCTGAAGAACCCACGATCTATCGAAGATTGGTTCATGATGACAGAATCTTCTTGGTTATACCCAGAATAACAGGAAATGGCGACAATAGCATTCTAAACAAGGATGACAAATATGAAACCAATACTCAAAGATAAGAGCATGCCTCTTTCAGATGACACGAAAAATTCTTACAATGCCAGCTGGGAGTTGTCTAAAGTGTAAATGTTCCATAGCACGAGTTGTAACGAGTGGCTTCTGAGGGTAGTACAGAACATAAGCTAGTGTGTCCTGCACACAAACCCCAACAAATTACCATATGCACCTACACATAAGTCTGTGATTTGGAGGTAACTATAATATTTGAAATATACCAACCATTCTTAATTGATAATTTGTGACGTATATTCCCATGGCTTGTTTACCCATTGCTGATTGATATGTATTACGAGGAGACTGAAACAATTACCAGAAAATTAAAAATAAGATATGTTTAATTGAGCTCCTCTGGTCATGTTCCTATTGAAGTGAGAGCTAGTTCCCATCAATTGGCAGACCAATAGAAATATGTTATCAAATTACCACGACATCAATCAATACAGACAACTCACTTGATTGTGGTCGGGAAAGGGAATGATGGATGCACAAACACCCAATATCAACGAAGGATGGATCTCGCAATGAGTGTAAGTATCACAATAAGCCTCCTCAGGATTCTGCCTTGCATTCACAAGATCCTGAAGCAACAGCAATACCAGTTAATAGAAACTTCACACAAGCATTTACAACTCCAGAAGAAACCCTAGTAAATGCCAACTTTTAGTTGAGATATTTATATAACCATCATGAGTATGTTTAAACAGAACAGTTAGCAATCCTCTAAGCACTCCAATGAATGAAAAGGCGAACAAGATTCTAAAAAAATTACTGTCTCACATAGAAAAGGTCGTGCACTATTATCAATTAGCATTAGCTAACATGATATAATCAATACTTGGGGCCAATAGGCTTAATGTCTTATCTCTTCGAAAAAAAAAATGAACTTGTGTCATAAAAAGACACTTTACAAACTATCTGGGTACTTACATTGATTGTCATTGAAATCATGGTAGTTTCTTCTTCCTCAGTGTCTATGTATTCAATGAATCCTTTAGCAACAAGGTCATGCCAACCTTCCTCAGGAGTTTCCTGTAAAATGAGATGCATATAATAGTTAACAAAATGAATAGAAACCAAAAATGTTTGACATTTTTTCATCGGAATAATATTACCCTCTGTTGCAGTGCTCGAATGTCCTTTTTCTTAATCAAAAGCCTTTGCTTTTCAACAATAAAAAGTGGACGACTGCAGCGACCATAGTCAGTATAAAGGCGCAATTCTTTCAGCGGAATGTCCCGTATGACTCCCACCTCAGTGTTGACATCAATCTGTGAGAATGCATATATTAAAGGCATCAAGCTTCATAAGAGAAAGCATCAATAGCATCGAGTAAAACATAATGTTGAAAGAAAAAATTGCATGTGATCATTATAAAATACTCAGAAGAAACCAAGAAGAAAAGTCAAAGGGGAGAAAGGGAGCAATTTGGAGCTCCTATTTTCTTCCGCTAAAAAATGGCAAACATACTGATGTAACTATGCATATCTTGGGAATGGAAAAATCAAAAAGGTAGTTTGGCAGTTTTTTCTCATTTAGTATTCTAGACCTAATTATATATTTAGAAAATTTTAGTGTTTTTAACACCTTGGGGAGCACAAACAGAACTTACTTATGGTCCTACCTTCTTTTTTTAAACCCGCATATAAAGACCTCAAAAAAAAAAAAAGACAAGTGAAAAAGAATTATTTTCTACCTCAAAGTAAAAAAATTTCAAAACCATGATATATGTTAAAAGAACCATAGTTGAAAACACCAACAGCTACAGATGAAATTTTATACGCATGGCCAAATGATATATGAGCTATAATACCTGTCTCCTCAATTGTCTTAAGGTTTTAACCAACATCTCTGGGTTTCTGTGAATCCCAACCCAACAGCCATTGACAAAAATTTTTGTTGACTGTGGAATAACAGCCGGAGAGATTTCCTGCAGGAAGTCGAATAAAAAAAGTTAAAGTGAATTAGTGTATTATAGCAGCCACTAGAATGTTAGACCTGAAATTGACAATATCTGCATATTTTCTGTAACAAGTAGAACTTACCTCAAAGTTCTCAGTACTCCACTCGTCTAAAAACTCCAATATTGGATTTGCAGCAGATCCTACTGTTATGTACACCATTAATGCTAGATTCTTGACAAGGCCACAAGCCTGTGATGACCAGAATGACCAGAATAAATAAGTTAACGGTGAAAACAAGTGTCAAAAACGGAACATGGATAATCAATCACAAGACAATATAGCATGTCATATAATAAATTATAAGGCAACTCTTGATTAGCTGTTTGCACATTTAAAGAAACAACCTGTCCTTCAGGTGTTTCAGCAGGACACATCATGCCCCAATGAGAATTATGCAACTGACGAGGCTTTGCTAGTTTCCCTGATAACAAAAAAATATCAGTATTAATATAGCAAAAAGAATAGGCAAGTAAAATAACTTTGAAGGATGCTAAAGTTATAATATGGTAATAGGAATCACCTTCACGTCCTATGGGAGAATTTAACCTCCGTAGGTGAGATAGTGTGGATGCATATGTCAATCGATTCAACACCTGATAGTTGAAACATTGATACAGAGTTGTTACACCAACAAATAGAGCAAAGCTAATACCTAAAGGCAGCGGATTTATATAGGAAAGAATGAAGAGATGGGACCTGTGAAACGCCTGCCCTAGTACCAGCTTGATTAGCCTGTCCCCAATTTCCAGTTGCAAGGGAGTACTTTAGACCACTAGTAATAGTCTTAGCTTTGATTGCAAATTGCAAGTTCACATCCTTTCCATTGTCAACACACTAACACATCAAAAACACAACCAAGTCAGAAATCAGACAATTATAGAAGGATCAAGGACGAGATATGGAGGATTATAACCTTTTGAACATAGGATCTCACATCCCTTGTCAATTTTCTAAAGAGCTACACATGGAAACAAAAGAAACAATTCAACCTCTCAAGTCAATAAAAAATCAACTGATGTAGAATATACTGAGACAAACCATTCGGAACAAGCCACCAAGCAGAGGACCAGCAAGATCCAGCCTTTTGTTGCCATAGTGATCCCTATCATCTTCTGGTCTTCGTCCAAGGGCGCACAACAATAGACGATGAATGATATATCTATAAGAAAGAGAAAGTATCAATATCCCTATTTTATCACAATTGCAAAGAAGAACAAAGGTAAGAAACCCCACCCAAAGTAATAGGCTTTTTTTGTTTCACAGTATTCACCAACACCAACATGAGGCAACATTTCTTTTTGAAGAATTTCTTTGGCATATCTACAACACGTGAATCACATATTTAGAGAAGCACAACCAAAAAGAACCAAGAAACTAACATATATTACTTGATCCGCTTGTCCCTTGTGACACCAACTGTTGCTCCTCTTTTACCAATATAGTCCAGTGCCACCTACACAAAGGAAGTAAAACTCTTAAATTGCACCCTACAGAATTACATTACACAAGCAAACAAACAAACAAATACTGTAAGATTGATCCTAAACTCGCAAAATACAAGGTGACTGCTGGTTTGTTGCCATAATGTTACATACATGTGAAACAGTTTAGTTCAGCTACGAAAGTACCAACTTTCACATCAGCCCCTCATTTCTTGGAGATAATAATAAACAATTCAAACTCCAGAAAATTTTTGTTGGTGAAAGAACTTTCTTTCCACTGTAAAAGTATAATTGCATCTACTACACAAGAGTATGATGTCAGCAAAAGGAATAAATATATCCTTCAGGATTAGCTAAGCCCTTCATTTGTAACCAAATACCAGACGTTAGCATATACATGGATAAAAAGAAACTAGCATTAATCTAATAAAGCAGGGACACAAAATCAATTACCAAAACAAACAAAAAGAGATTGGAACTTGACAAATTACCTGTTGGTTCTGAATAACAAATGCTTCCTCGAGGGAGGGTCTCAGCAATTCCATCATTTGAGAATCAGAAAATTCATAGCATATGTGTTCGAGTATATCCTTATCAGCAACAAAACCTAATGCCCGGAAGATAATTATTATAGGGATATCAGCTCGGATATAGGGGAGAGTAGCTCGAATGTATTGTCCAGATGAACCCTGTTGGACAAAACATAAGAATCAACATGCAGTTTTAAGTAAAATGAAAAAAAAATACAAATGCAGGAAAAAAAAAAAAGGAAATACATGTAAAAGAGTTACCCCTTTTGCACTTGCACGAGAAAGCATGCGGACAAACATGCTGCTTGCTGGCCTGTTTTGGTTCTCAGCCATAGACCTAACTTCAGCTACATAAGCAAACTTGTTTGGCTGCCTTTTCTTAAATACATATACATGATTGGTGCTCATCTTTTCCTGTGCAATAAGCACCTTTTCACTTCCATTGATGATGAAATATCCTCCTTGATCATAAGGACACTCCCCAAGTTCAGTGAGATCCTTCTCAGAGTTCTGATACAAAGTGCAATAACTGGACCGGAGCATTATAGGCACCTGCAAGAAAAATAATAGACAAGATGAATAAAATAATCAACGCCCATGGAAAAAAATATGAAACAAAATGTTTTGATCAATGAATATCTTTTACCTTTCCGATAAACACTTTTGCAAAATCTTGAGTCTCTGTCACTTCTTCACAATCATGACCCTTCTTTATAATTCTTTTAGTGACGTCAACATACAATGGAGCAGAATAAGTCAAGTTCCTCAATCTTGCTGCTTTTGGGAATAATGTAGCAGTTTCACCATCAGACTCTGTCATCATAGGCCTGCTCAAATATATCTGCCCGAAGCTTATCTTATAAATAGTCTGCAAAAAAAAAACATAACATAGCTCAGCAAATTGAAAAAGGCCTAAGAACTCACTAATTTCCAGAGATAGACTAATAATCCAGAAGATAACAACCAGAAGAGATATATCCAATTGCAGTTTGCTTAAAGCAACTTAGTCATGTATGATTTTGAACCGAGATGCTATCTAAATCATATTCAAGATAAATCTCATTAGTGCATGTTATCTGCTCATGATATTGTATAATTTGATGAGAATAAATAGATCAAATTCAATGCTTGAATTGTAGAGAAGCTTTCAAAAAGTAAAGATTTCAATTTAGTAGAACTAAAACTGAATAAATCAGAAATGTATTTCCAATCATACAAAAATAATTCTGAGAATACTTATGATGAATGAACATGAAATTCTTCTCAGCAAGAGTTCAAGATATCCTAGAAAATATTATTTGATAAGAAGATATTGATGACACAGTCATTAGGAAAATTAAGGTAGGTGGTTGAAATGGAAGGCGCTTGTTGAGTTTTGTGCTTAAAAGGAAAGCGATTGTGAAATGGCATGTCATACTTTATAGAATGGATGTTGTCCAAGGAAGAAACATATACACACATATATAAATAAAATAATTTTTAAAACAAATAATGATGAGAATTTCAAGACGGGCGTGCACATGAAACAAAAAATATTGATGTCCAAGAGAAATTAGATTTAGCTCCAATGTGTGGTTAAATAAGAACACCAGATCTTTAATCCAACCAGATCTTCTACTCAACTCCCTCTGCTAATATTCAATCCAATTCTGAAGGCCTCTAAGAACACCAGATCTTTAATCCAACCACATGTTTACTTCTTGAGCCCTGATATCGATCAGCTACTACACCCACTTATCCTGTTAATTGAGCTACTTAGAGGAACCAAGAAGCAATCGAACGGCGAAACGAGGGTAGACCTCGACGAAGTCAGACTGGCGGCCCGGGTTATGCTGGGACTCGGGGCGGATCTCAATGTCCGAGGACTCATCCACGATCTCCTGCATAGTGTTCTGGATGAACTCGTCGAAGGAGTCCAGCTGCTGCCGCACAAGACCCTTCTCCTCGAAGTAGGCGCTGATCACCGCCCAGGCGTCCTCCTGGGTGATATCGTCGTCATCGTCGTTGTCCATCATTGCATAGTCGTCCTCCATATCGCCGTCTGACCTCGACTCTCACGCCGTTCCAAAATTCCGGAAAATAACTTGGCTCTGTTCTCGGACGTTTTAACGGCAAAAGAACGGCTCGGAAACGGCCAGAACAGAACGGCAGCCCTTTTGTCCAGCGGCGACTCACGGCGGTAGGCTGCCGCGATGGGAAAGAACGAGAAGTGCCAGCCGACGGTGAAACCTGCGGTGCGCCAGGAAGGAGGAAAACAAACTGGGAAATTGTTTGCGGCGGCCGGTAATGATTCCCGTCCGCTACTAGCGAGCGACTCGACTTGGACGCGGCGGCGCTGTGCGCAGTTGAAACCTAGTTTTTAATATAAATTAGATATTAATAAATCAAATTAATTCCCATCAATAATTTAATAAAGTCTAATCAACTTACGAATATTCTATAAAATCTGTTTAAAATTTGAAAATTTCTAAATAAATTCTATATATTCATATTTATTTATTTTAATTAACTTATGATTATTAATCAAATTATTATTATTATTATTATTATTATTATTAATTTGATTATTAAACTTATTTAAATAGAATTTTAAATGAAAAATTATATATATATATATATATATATATATATATATATATATATATATATATATATATATATATATTCGTGCTGCGTCGTGTTCGTTTCGTGAATAATATTAGAACTGGAATGGTAGAATATGCAACGGTGGTCACATTTGTTCCAGTGAACCATGCACTCGTTGACTAGAGGGGGGAGAAGAAATTTGAAGTGATGCTAAAAATACGCTCCCCCCTCCCCCGGCTACATAATTAGAAATAACTCATGACGATTTCGTCGACATGATATTGTCATATTGGTCGATATAAGCACGATATAAGCATAGCCCCAGGTTTGTGGCACACCAATCCTAAGAAAAATTAGGCCCTGAGTAAAGTTATAGATTTGGCCATTTAGACTCTCTCTCCTGTATAAACTTGAAAAGTCAAATATATATTAAAAAAACTAATTACATATCCTAATCAAAGTAAACCAAAATACGAAGAAACCACACATTAAATAACATTTTAAATAATTTCTCAAAATAACTTATTCAACAATGCATTCTTCTTTTAGAAAGTCTATTAATTATGTCATTATGAGATATTCTCCTATGTCTTTTTCTACGTAGAGCATCATCAAGTTATTCAATCTCTCTTAATTTATTGTAGTTTTCAAATAAGATTTTAATAATTTTAACTTTAAAAAGCTCCTTTTAATTGATACTACAGTAATAAAAATAGTCAGTAACATTTGATAGACAACCACGACTACAAGAAACACATCTATTTTAAATACAAACTGTAAAATTTTAATGGTCTAAATTTATGTAGGTATTTTTTTTTCACATTTCGAAGAAATAGGATTTTCAGTCGACGAAAAATTATATTTTTTTGATGTAGGGAGCACCAGACGATCGAACCTGTGCTTTAATAAAGGCAAAGAACTTAAAAGTTAAGTTGTCTTGTGATCTAACAAATATAACTGACTTTGTAGGAAAGTCCTAAGTGATTTTAGACAAAAGAAAAGTCCTAGTTGAGGCTAGACAGGTGAAAAATCCTAGCTGTGATTAGACAATGAAGTCCTAATTCGGGGAACTAATAAAGTCTTGACGGATTGAGAACGTTGGGCGAAATTCTAGAGTCGAGACGCTAAGTAAAAAATCCTGGAGGTCATGGACACAAGGTGGAAGATTAGATGGGTCGGGATCAGATGTCTAGCATGAAGTCCTAACGTCTTATACTTTGAGCAAAAATCCAGACGGTCTGGAGGACCGATCTAACAAAAGGTAATTTCTCATGAGAGAAATAGGTGAGGATGCATTCCCCGAAGAAGGAAGAGTAGACATTGATCAAACTTAGAATTTTAACAAAACTCAAAGTTAGTACCAAAGAGTCTAGAAGTTATCCAATTCATATTTTATATATTATTTATTGCTTGTACTAACTCTTTTTTAAAGGAAAATATACTTGGGCTAACTTTTTTTTTTATATATAAGGAAATAAGGTTGGAAAAAATAGTGGTCCGGACACCCGGAAGAGTTCCGGACGCCCAAAGTCAAGCCCAAAGCGAGAGCCAACATAGAAACTCTTCCTACAAGAAGAACACTCTCTGCTTCTTCCGGGATCTGGTTCAGAAGCACTGCCGTTGCTAAGCTAATTCCGTCAACTATTTTTACCTTCAGCATGGGATTCCTTTTAACATAAAGCCTACCATATCCATTCAGTTCATCATCCTGGAATCATGATTTAATTTGCAGTACAGCTTTAATTCGCTATATTGCAAGATGAATTAAACTAAACAAATGTGATGTGCTAAGAGAGGATTTAGACATAATTACTTGGTTTAGCAGACCTAAACTTATAACTCTGGCGCCCATCTTATCTGCTTCCAATATAGAATTTTCAATCATGTCATTTATTTTCTCTTTTCCAATGGCTGATAAATACTGGAAGCAAACAAATGACTTGTGTCAGAAATAGAATCTCCAGTTATTGACATACAAAATGAGATGCAATTGGGAATTCTTATTTGGAAGGTGAATCTCGGCACTAGCCATGTCTCCGTATGCAGTTTCTTTAACTTATTCCTCTCTACGGTGAGGGTAGTCCCAAATATCGAAGCTACAAGCACCAATGCGTATGAGAAGGGGAACAGAATCCACAAGTAGAACTGGTTGCTGTATGGCTTAGAAGCTACTGAGGCAAAGCCAGTTCGTGAATGGTACACGGATTGCAGAGTGGTCAAATGGGTCAGATGAACAGCATCGACAATTTCGTCCTTTTTTATCATGGACTTTTCATATAACTCTTCCGAAGACTCCTCCATTGTCCCATATATGTAGTCATATATGAGGATGAACAAAGAGTAGTTAGTTCGAAATTTGGTGTGATGAAGGGAGTGAAACCTGCAGAAGCCAACAATTCACTTAAACCCCACTGAGCTAGCATTAGTATATATATACTACTATATACTTACGAGGGAGTGTACATGAAGTACTTCAGAGGGGGAAAGGCATTGAATAACCACTTTGGCACCATCTCAAAGTTGCAGTGCCCTATGTAGTTCATGAAATCGATATAAATGAAATACCCAAATCCTGCTGCCAAGGAAGCTGTTCCAGTTGAAACCAGGGCTACTAAAGGGCTTGTGAAGAGCAGGAAGTAAACTAGCATTTCAGCAAACGGATGGATCACAGCTACAACAGTCAACATATTCGAGGCATTTAGTCTTATAGAAGCTCTTAGTATATTACCGGCCGAGTGAAGGACGAGTGGACATCAATGAATGCCTGTACGCGCTTGGTCAGGCAAAGCCTGACCGAGCGTAAAGCCATTTAGTCTTATGGAAACTCTTAGTATATTACCGGTTGAGTGGGCACCAATGAGTGCCTGCACGCGCTCGGTCAGACAAAACCCGATCGGTCGTAGAGACATTTAGCCTTATAGAAGCTCTTAGTATATTACCAGTCGAGTGAAGGCCGAGTGGGCACCAATGAGTGTCTGCACGCGCTTGGTCAAACAATATCCGATCAAGCGTAAAGACATTTAGCCTTATGAAAACTCTTAGTATATTACCGATCGAGTGAAAGCCGAGTGAGCACCAATGAGTGTCTGCACGTGCTTGGTTAGGCAAAGTCCGACTGAGCATAAAGACATTTAGCCTTATAGAAACTCTTAGTATATTACCGGCCAAGTGAAGGTCGAGTGAACATCGATGCATCTTCACACTCTCGGTCTGGCAAAGTCTAACCGAGCGTAAAGACATTAGTCTTATGGAAACTCTTAGTATATTATCGACCGAAGGAAAGTCGAGCAGGTACCAATGTGTGTCTGCACGCGCTCAGGCAAAGCCCGACCGAGCGTAAAAGTACTTAACTTTATAGCAGCTTATGGTATATGACCGGTTGGCAACTTATGGTCAGTATGTGTTCGGCTGGATAAAGTCTGACTGAGTGTAAGGGCACTCAGCCTCCTAAAGTTCATAAACATTCTCAGTCGAAACATGCTCAGCAGAAGGTATTCTCAATATATATACGACCGACTTGAACGATCAGTTGAAATATATTTAACAGAAGTATATGAGTATGACAGCCCAGCAAACTTGGCTGAAAATATCTTCTAAAAGCTTCTTCAGTTATAATGACGTATTCATATGCATATCTCATCACAAATATGAGTCACAAATGACAAAAAGAGGTGCATTTGGGGTAAAAAAAGATTATTGCACGAAGCTCGAGAGATGACTTCATCTCCTAACAAACCCTAACGAACCGGGGACTACTTCACGACTACGGAGGTCACATGAGGTCGTATAAAAAGGGAGATCCTCTCCGTTGGCAAGGTACGCAAGTTCTAGCATCTAAACTCTATTTCAAAGTACTTCAGTTGTTGTTCTTTTCTTCTTCCTCTTCTTCCACCCTTGAGAGAGAAACTGACTTGAGCGTCGAAGGGCCTAGCCAGGGATCTCCACCCCGATCTTAGGTCATTAACGCTTTATTGGTTTGTGTCGCTGTGCGCAGGATCATGGAGAGGTTCTTGTAGGTCTCCAAGAGGCTATCTTCATCAAGGATCGTCGTTCACCGGAGCCAGCACACCACTTCGCATATTTCAGACAGGATTATGTATTATTTAGATTGTGTTTGTTTTTATTTGTTTCTATCCACAAAACTATTTATTTGTATAAGTTTATTTGTGTTTGTACAAGTTTATTTGTGTTTGTGATATATGATTTGTTAGGATGTGGGAATTGTTAGAATTGTGTTTGTTTGTATGTATGGATTGTTAGGATGTGTAAAATGTGATTGCATGTATGAATTATAAAATGTGATATTTGTATGTATGAAATATATCATCGCTTGTGATGATTTTATATAAATATGTAAATTATAAATAGGGTAGATCCCGAATACAAAATAGTCATTTTAATTTATTTTTTTTACCAATGGAGTGTTTCGGTCGGTATTCCGCGTTCCATATTGTTATTATTTGTTGATATTTTTCAACGAAAACTACTATTTCAGTCGATAATTACCGATGGAATAGTGATTGCTGTTAGTAATTACTGACAGAATAGTGATTTTCGTTGGTAATTACCTATAACAATAGAAGTTTCCATCGGTATACCCGTTTATTGGGTACCGACGGAAATACTATTTCCATAAATAATTATCAATGGAATGCTCTGTTTCCATCGATAATTACCAACAGCATGCATTGTTTCTATCGGTAAATGTTGGTTGTTCAAACACTGGGAAAAATATTTTCGACAGTATCTATCGATAGAGATAATGTTTTCGTCGATAAATATTTTTAGAATTTACCAAGGGAATGCACTATTTCCGTCAGTAAATGTTGGTTGTTCAAATGACAGGAACAGTATTTTCGGTAGTGTATACGATGGAGACACTATTTTCGTCAGCAAATATTTTTGGAATTTACCGACGGAATATGTATTCCGTCGGATACTTTAACGACGATAGTTTAAATTTCGTCGGAAAAGCCATTTCCGACAAATCATCTCCCAACAAATGATTTTCTGTCAAAACTCTATCGATGACTCAATATACCGACGTAATTATGAGGGAAAATTCTGTCGGTAAATCAAAATATTTTTGTAGTGAATGATGAATGTCCATTTGATTTTTTCCCAAATATATTTGAAAATAAATAAGAAATTTTTAGTAACAGAATGAGTACAGTTTTTACATGAATAGATAATATAATAATAAATTTTAGAAGAAAAAAAATTGATACTAAAATAAAAAATATTTACTGAATAAAGCTATCAAATTATAATAATCCAAAATACTTAATACGCCAATTTATCAAAAAGTCTATGCAAATTTCTAAATTTACTAAAAGGTACATACTATTTTGATATTTACAAAGGAAGCATCTTTTTAAGCAGTAGAGATCCTCTGGTCCGTAAATTGTGGACCAAGAGATGGTCCATTACATGAGGACCCTTGATTTGGATAGACTCCACCTTTAAATAGGTGGGGTCCATCCAAATCAAGGGTCTAAAAAAGTGGATCATCTTCTGGTCCGCAATTTACAGACCAGAGGATCCGCCCTCCTTTTTAAGTGCATGTCCAATTTTATCCTTCTAACAAATTTATTTTTTTTCTTTTCTCTGTTATTTCTCACACTCTCTTTTATTTCTGTCCTATACATGCAACCAATCTTATTTTTCCTCTCCTCTCTTCTCTTTTCTCTTTTTTTTTTTTTTTTGCATCTATACATGCATAACATAGGCCTAATATGCAAATCATATCAGAACCATGATATTTAGAGTTTAGTTGATGTTTTGATAATATTTTAATACATTTAGATAAGTCGACATAATCAATAGATAACATATTTAAACTTTTTGCAACTTTAAAAATCGACAGAAACTGATCCATTATTTATTTTGGCTTCTACGGAGATATAAAAAATATAATAAGGATGAAGTGGCAAAAATCCTCATGGGTGGGCCTGATATAAATCATATCAAGCCCATGTTGGGCCTAATATGAAATCATATAAGACTCATGTTGGGATGTATACTATAAGCCTAGATTTTCTAGGAACATCTGTTTTTGAGATATTTTGAAATGAGAATCACTTTGGTCAAATGTCTATATTTTATATTTATATATATGTCGATGTAGTTGTCCATTTAATTTAGATTGTAGATAATATGGTGTGTGATGCCACACAGAAGATCATGTTATCGGTTTCTTATAAATTATAAATAGTAGCCCACGACCAAGATGGATTGAGACAAACCATTGGAACAGTTGTAGTGTAATTTGGTATTAGTTTGTCTTGACTATATAATTACACTAGTACACTATGTGTGTATTGAGCAGAACCATTTGAGGTTGTTCGATTTATACTGACTATATAAAAGAACAGAACCTCTATTATTATGGATGTGCGTACTCTTAATCCCGATATAATAACAAACACATATACTTAGCATTTATTTCTTTAACTTATCAATGTGTGAGATTTATTCGTTAAATCAATATGCCCGATAAGTTGGGAAATAGTACCATTTGTATGGTGTGTTGTTGATTATAAAGGAAAACTGTGTCCTATTTATTTAGGTTGATGATGCCTCCTTGAGGAGCTCATAAGGATTATCATGTAAACCCTGTAGGTGGACTTAGTCCGACATGATAATAAAGTTAAGTGGTACTACTCTTGGAGTCATATGTTAATTAAATGAGTTGTCAATAACTTATTTAATTAACGGTCATACGATATCTTAAACATAGGGAGATTAACACACTCATGATAAGTAGGAGCCCATATTGTAATATAGGATTGGTGTGGTAGTTCAATTATAACCCTTTAGTGGTATGAGTTATTATTGATGAACTTGAGTTGAGTGTTCAGGTCGAACACATGAAGCTCAAGTCTATCAGGAGGCCAAAACCAATTCCTTCTCTCGGTCCCTATTGTAGCCTATATATATATAAAGCCTCACATCCACCCTTCGATAACCGGGTTTGGTTTAACTTGGTTTGGTTTTGTAGTATCGAAAGCGCTAGAGGGGGGGGGGGGGGGGAATAGCGCTCGTGGCTATTTTAGCGATTTAAAACTAAGAGTAGAAACGCAGTGGAAAGTAAATGCAAACATACAGAGACGCAAGTGGTTTACTTCGTTCGGAGCCTATCTCGACTCCTACTCGAAGCCCCGCGGTCCTTGACCGCTTTCGGTGGGCAACAACTATATGTCGGAAAGATGATTACAAGTTGGAGTACAATTAGTGCAATAAAGGAACTATACCAACGAAAAAGAAAACAAAGAACTTTGGAGTTGATTCGTTGGAGTAGCAGAGCGTTATTGAGGCATTAGCAGCAGCACACGGAATAACAGAGTTTTCTGTTCGGAAATCGATGATCTTGTTGGTTGCTACTCGGAAAACCTAAAGGTTCCACTGTACAAAAATTTTGTATAAAGGTCTGAACCTT
Source organism: Zingiber officinale (assembly GCF_018446385.1). Lineage (NCBI taxonomy): Eukaryota > Viridiplantae > Streptophyta > Magnoliopsida > Zingiberales > Zingiberaceae > Zingiber > Zingiber officinale. Next base: position 12,810,001 of record NC_055997.1, read on the forward strand.
TTCCTAGCTACCATGTGTTCTTTTAAATTAAATTTTGGATCGCCTGCGGAACTTAACACGTTTGATCCAAAACTTAATCTATTTGTTCTTTTAGGTTTAGACTTGGATCTCCTGCAGAACTTAACACGTTCGACCCAAATCACCTTAAGTTATTAATTCCATTAAATATTAATTTCCATAATTGGTTCCCAGTACTGACGTGGCGAGGCACATGATCTTCTTGGATATGGGAGCAACCACCACCGACTAGACAAAACCTTTTATGGAAAGCTAATATTTAATTTCCTAAAATAACTTTAGGTTAACCGAAAAAAACAATCAAATCACAAGGAAAAAAAAACAAAAGAACACTATATCGAAAACAAATTTGAAACACTAGAATCGTATGCCTCTTGTATTTAGTATTATTTCCAAAAATAACTAGTATGATGCGGAAAGAAAAATACTAGTTATACCTTTTACAAAAACCTCTTGATCTTCTACCGTATTCCTCTTCTAACCTCGGACGTTGTGTGGGCAACGATCTTCCGAGATGAGAACCACCAAGCACCTTCTTCTTCCTTGCAAGTTTTGGCCATCAAAACTTCTTCTCGGATGAAGAGGTTCGACCACCACCACCATGCTCCAAGGGATGCTAGAAAAGAGGCTTCTTTTCTCTCCTTCTTCCCCTTCTTAGATCCGGCCACCAAAGCTATCTCCACCATGAGAAAGTTTCGGCCACACAAAGGAGAGGAGAGAAAAGAAAGGGCCGGCCACACCCAAAGAAGAAAAGAGGGAGAAAAAATAATAGAGACATTCACCATGAAACCTCCTCTACCTCCTCTTTTATAATCCTTGGTCTTGGCAAATAAGAAAAATTTAATAAAAAACTTCCTTAATTCTTTTGCCATTGAAAAGGAAAATTTATTTAATTAAAAATAATTTTCTTTTCATCATGTTAATGGCCGGCCACCTTAATCCCTTTAATCAAGGAAATTTTAATTCACACAAGAATTAAAACTTCTTAATTTGCTTCCGGAAATTTATAAAAATTTCTCAAATAATTTTTCCCTTCATGGTGGTTAATAAAAAGGAAATTTTATAAATTAAAATATTTCTTTTAAACATGTGGATAAAAAGAAAGTTATCTCTAAAAAAATAAAATCTCTTTTAATCTACAAATAAGGAAAGATATCAAATCTTTTCTTAATCTTTTTTGTAGAAACTTATAAAAGAGAATATTTAATTTTAAACTCTCTTTTAAATCATGAACATGATTAAAAATGAAAGTTTTCTTAAAATTTAAAATCCTCCTTTAATCAACAAATAAGGAAAGATTTTAAATTTTAAACTCTCTTTTAAACATGTAGATGATTTACAAATAAGGAAAGTTTTTACCAAAAAATTAAAACCATCCTTTTAAACTACAAATAAGGAAAGAGATTAATCTCTTCTCTTAATCTTTTGTAGAAAGTTATAAAAGGAAATTTTAATTTTAAACTCTCTTTAAAATCATGATATCCATATAAGAAATAATTTTAATAAAATCCTTTTTAATATTCTAGTGGTACCACCTAAGCTTGGGACCCAAGCTTTGGTCGGCCACCTACATGACTCATCCACTTGGTCTTGGTCGGCTAGCTTGGGTTCCAAGCTAGCTTGGCCGCCCCATGGATGGGTAAGAAGGTGGGTATCGGTGGGTATAAATCTCTATATACTAGAGGCTACGATAGGGACCGAGAGGAGGAATTGGTTTTGGTCTCCGATGAAATTAAGCATCCCGTGTTCGCCTGAACACACAACTTAATTTCATCAATAATAATTCATTCCACTAAAGAACTATTATTGAACTAACGCACCAATCCCAAATTACATTTTGGGCTCCTTCTTATTATGAGTGTGTTAGTCTCCCTGTGTTTAAGATAACAAATGTCCACTAATTAAGTAAGTTACTGACAACTCACTTAATTAATATCTAGCTCCAAGAGTAGTACCACTCAACTTCATCGTCATGTTGGACTAAGTCCACCTGCAGGGTTTAACATGACAATCCTTATGAGCTTCTCTTGGGGACATTCTCAACCTAGATCACTAGGACACAGTTTCCTTCTATAATCAACAACACACACTATAAGTGATATCATTTCCCAACTTATCGGGCTTATTGATTTATCGAACTAAATCTCACCCATTGATAAATTAAAGAAATAAATATCAAATATATGTGCTTGTTATTATATTAGGATTAAGAGCACATACTTCCATAATAACTGAGGTGTTTGTTCCTTCATAAAGTCAGTATAAAAGGAACGACCTCAAATGGTCCTACTCAATACACTCTAAGTGTATTAGTGTAATTATATAGTTAAGATAAACTAATACCTAATTACACTACGACTTTCCAATGGTTTGTTCCTTTCCATCTTAGTCATGAGCTACTGTTTATAATTTATAAGGAAACCGATAACATGATCTTCTGTGTGTGACACCACACACCATGTTATCTACAATATAAATTAATTGAACAACTACATTTATCATAAATGTAGACATTTGACCAATGTGATTCTTATTTCTAGATAAATGTTTATACCAAAAGCTAGGCTTTTAGTATACACTCTAACAATCTCCCACTTATACTAAAAGACTAAGCTGCCATATCCCTGCCATACATCCGATTCCCAACCCTTCAACATGCCCATCAAAAGCTCTTGCCTTAAGGACCTTAGTGAAAGGATCTATAGGTCATCACCTGATGCAATCTAGGCGGCAACAACTTCTCCTCGCTTATACGATTTCTCATATTGGGTGATACTTGCGCTCTATTGTGTTTACTTGCCTTATAGACTTATAGTTTCTTCGAGTTTGCTACTGCACCAATTTTATTACAATAAATTGTAATAATCTTTGGACAAACCAGAAATCATATCTAAGTCTATCTTGAGGTTATTGAGTCATTCAGCTTTTATGGCTACCTCAGAGGCTTGCCATATACTAAGCTTCTATGGTAGAGTCCAGAAAAACACCTATGCTTATCACTCTTCCATAGTTATGACTTTACCTCCTAAAGTAAACACAAAATCCCGAGGTTGACTTATTATTGTCCCTATCCGATTGGAAGTCAAAATCCATGCAACTCACAAGGACCAAATTAACTGCCTTGTAAGCTAGCATATAATCTCTAGTGCCTCTAAGGTACTTCAATATATGCTTTACTGCAGTCCACTGTCCTTGTCCTGGGTTACTTTGATATCTGCTAACTATGCCCTTGGCAAAACAGATTTCTGATCTCGTGCATAGCATACATTAGGCTTCCGACAACCGAAGCATAAAGAACTGCCTTTATTTCCTTTATCTCCTTTGATGTCTACAGAGACATATCTTTAGATAAAGTTTCTCCATGCTGAAAAGGTAAGAAATCTTTCTTGGAGTTTTGCATGCTTTAAAACGAGCAAGGATTTTTCCGATGTATGAAGCTTGGGATAAGTAAAATATTCTTTCCTTGCGATCCCTTATTACTTTGATCTCAAGAATATATACATTCTCCCAAGTCCTTTATATCGAATTGTTTGGATAACCATACCCTTACTTCTGACAACATTTTGATATTGTTTCCAACTACCAAAAATGTTATCTACGTATAGTACAAGAAATACCACCACGCTTCCATCACACCTTTTGTATACACAAGACTTATCCGGTTACTAAATCCATAGATCTGGATTACTTTGATAAACCAGATGTTCCAAGACCTTGAAGCTTTGCCTCAGTCCATAGACTGATTGAGCTTTCACACAAGATGCTCTTAGCCCTTTGTAATGAACCCTTCTGGTTGCTTTATATGGATGCTTTCTTCAAGACTTCCATTAAGGAATGCTGTCTTGTCATCCACTTGCCAAATAGATAAAAGAATCCGGATAGACTTAAGCATGGCTACCAGTGAAAAAGTTTCCTTTTTCATCAAGCCTTGCTTTGAAAGTTACTACCTTCCTGTCTATCCCTCTTTTCCTATTATAGACCTTTTTACACCTAACGGTTTTTACACCATTTGGTGATTCTACAAGCTTTCAGATTTTATTAGAATACATATATTCTAATTCTGTTATTCATTACTCTTTGCCAAGATACTGCATCTTTATCTTGGAGTACTTCATCATATGACCGGAGATCAGGTACATGTCCTCTAGGGATCGAATCCAAAAACTCTCCCAAAACATGAACCTATTTAGGTTGCCTAACAACCCTCCCACTACGACAAGGCACTTTCTGCAATTGTGTATCATTTGTGATACGTGTTGCAGTTTTCTTGTGGTATCTCATCTTGTACAGTTGGTACTATGTTAGACATGTCCTTTATTATTTCCTTAAGAACAAATTTACTTATGAGCACGTGGTTCATTATATAGTCCTTTTCTAAAAATCAGTCATTGATGCTAACAATGACCTTCTGATTTTAAGACTATAATCCTACTTTTGTTTATCTAGGATAACTTACAAACAAGTGAACTCCTATCCAACTTATCATTGTCTCTCTTTAACATATGTGCTGGATTACCCGAATCCGAATATGCTTCAAAATAGGTTTTCACCTATTCAGCAATTCTATATGAGTAGAGAGTTCTAACTTGGAAGGTACTATGTTCACTTTCGTTTTCAGAGTTTATCCTTAAAACAAATTTGGTAATTTTCTGAATAACTCATCATCTATCTAATTATTCCATAAGAGTCCTTTACCTTCTTTCTACTACACCATTCTGTTGGGGTGTACCAGATGCAGTTAGTTGGGATTGAAATCCAACTTCTGATAAGTGACTCCTAAAATCTCTCAAGAGTTACTTGCCACTACGATCTTCCATAGTGACTTTTTACTTTAACATTTCTCCGCATCAACCTTGTACACTTTGAACTAATCAAAGTACTTAGTCTTGCGGTACATTAAGTAAATTTATTTGTATCTTGAATAGTTGTCTATAAAATAGACAAAATATTCAATACTACCTCTTGTCTGGATAGTTATAGGATCACACAAATCAGAATGAACCGATTTCAACATATCTTTGATTCCATACCCCTTGGACTTAAAAGCTTCTTGGTTATTTTCCTTCCAAGTAAGACTCGCAGGTTGGAAAGATTTCCACTACCAATGAACCCAAAAGTTCATCAGCCACCAATGAATCCTACTCAAGTATAACCTAGCTTTAGATGCCAAAGATATAATTGGTTCATTTCCGAAGGTTGCTTTCTCTTAAAATTAGAAGATGTGTTACTAATTTCCATTTGTTGCATTGTGGGAGTTATTGGACTATAAATTATCAACCATCGTACCAGAATAGATAACTTCCCTATTTTTCTTGATAACAACTTTGTTATCAAAATAGACACAATATTTATAATAGTTTAGAAACTGAAATCAGGTTCTTTCTAAACTTGGTACGTAAAGACAATTACTTAAAATCCATATTTTATTCTTATCAAAGGATAAACATCTCCCACTGCAACAGCTACCACTTTTACAGTAGTGCCCATGTGGACGGTGATTTACCTTTCATTTAGTTGTCGGGTTTCCTGGAACCCTGCAATGAATTGTAGACATGATTAATGACATCTTGTATCTACACTCCAGGTTCTGGTAGATAACACCACTAGACATGTTTCAACTAATGAATTAAATACACCTAAATTGTTCTTAGTTCTTAGAAGACAGTCTACCTTAATGTCCAAGTCCTATTTCCAATCATTACAATTGGGACTACTAAGTCTTTTCTATAGTATAACAACTAGGGAATTGACAAACATTTTAAATCCTAAGAATCACAAAAATATTTGATCAAGATCAATTCCTTAAAATCCCCATGAATTTTATATGCCACGATAGTGTGGACGTATACAAAATCAAAGAGGAGATTTTATCCATTAATTTTATTATCTCGTCAACTTTACTTTATGACGAATAAAATTAATAGTTGATCTGTCTTTGATCAAATATTTGGTCAAAAACTTTTGAATTTTAAAAAAAATATTGATTCCTCAAACAATATTATTTAAATTCACCAACACCTCAAACACCATGAATTTTGCATGCCACGTTAGTGTGGACGTATACAAATTCAACATTTGTAAAAGGAGGGTTTAACCCATTAATTTTATTATCTTGTCAACCTAACTTTTTGACAAATAAAATTAATAGTTGGTATCATTTGGTCACACAAATAATAGCAGTGACTCCGATGGGGAGGATACTATTAGATGTGTCTAAGTGTATACCATTACTTGACACTAAGTCCATTAATAAGATTATGCCCCTTCCGTTGGGGAAGATCGCACGCTCTTAATTAACTTCCTATAGTCATCCAAAAATGGAAGTATGTTCTAGTGATCCACAAACAAGCTCATCCATTATGGAGGAAGGCACTCAGAGCCAACGCGCAAGCTTGTTTGCATCACTTACAAACTAGTAATGGAGATCATGGGATTTACTTAAACATCCCTCTCCCACTTAGTTATTTATAAATGAGGAATTTTAACTATGCTAGCCTACTAACATGCACACACAGCACAATATAAAAGCAATAAATAAAAAATCTAATTTTTCAACTATTATGGCTTTTTATCTCTTATTGTCCTCCGTGTGTTGTCATCCCAAGCTGCTGCCATATTTGGCCACTGCCACCGGGTCTAGCTGTCGCATCCATCTTGCTCCTAGTTTCGCTACGCCTCTGGTCCTTAGAAGGTTCCACTCTTTGCAAGATTCGATCCGCGACATAAATAAAATTTTACATTTTGATCCTATATTCCTCGAAGGAATGTACATGTAAACTAGATCGAACATAAAATAAAATTTACATCCATCGATCCTATATTCCATAAAAGGAATGTACATGTAACTAGATCAAAAAATAAAATCCTAATAAAATTAAATACAGCTCCTGCTGTATTTTATAATACAATCATGCACACACAATAAAATGCCCTTGACATGTCCAAGGGTCCAATCACACACATAATAACTATAAGCCATAATAGTTGGATCCTGCATTCACAAAGTTAGCACATCCTACTATTATCCTGCTTAAATTATGTATGACATGTGCATAATTAAACTAATACCAAATACACAGAGGCAAAACCCTAGCTCTGATACCAATTGTTGGTTGCTACTCGGAAAACCTAGAGGTTCCACTGTACAAAAATTTTGTACAAAGGTCTGAACCTTTTCCAAGCTACCATGTGTTCTTTTAAATTAAATTTTGGATCTCCTGCGGAACTTAACACGTTTGATCCAAAACTTAATCTATTTGTTCTTTTAGGTTTAGACTTGGATCTCCTGCGGAACTTAACACGTTCGACCCAAATCACCTTAAGTTATTAATTCCATTAAATATTAATTTCCATAATTGGTTCCCAGTACTGACGTGGCGAGGTACATGGCCTTCTTGGATATAGGAGCAACCACCACCGACTAGACAAAACCTTTTATGGAAAGCTAATATTTAATTTCCTAAAATAACTTTAGGTTAACCGAAAAGAATAATCAAATCACAAGGAAAAGAAAAACAAAAGAACACTATATCGAAAACAAATTCGAAACACTAGAATCGTATGCCTCTTGTATTTAGTATTATTTCCAAAAATAACTAGTATGATGCGGAAAGAAAAATACTAGTTATACCTTTTAGAAAAACCTCTTGATCTTCTACCGTATTCCTCTTCTAACCTCGGACGTTGTGTGTGCAACGATCTTCCGAGATGAGAACCACCAAGCACCTTCTTCTTCCTTGCAAGTTTCGGCCATCAAAACTTCTTCTCGGATGAAGAGGTTCGGCCACCACCACCATGCTCCAAGGGATGCTAGAAAAGAGGCTTCTTTTCTCTCCTTCTTCTCCTTCTTAGATCCGGCCACCAAAGCTATCTCCACCATGAGAAAGTTTCGGCCACACAAAGGAGAGGAGAGAAAAGAAAGGGCCGGCCACACCCAAAGAAGAAAAGAGGGAGAAAAAATAATAGAGACATTCACCATGAAGCCTCCTCTACCTCCTCTTTTATAATCCTTGGTCTTGGCAAATAAGGAAAATTTAATAAAAACTTCCTTAATTCTTTTGCCATTGAAAAGGAAAATTTATTTAATTAAAAATAATTTTCTTTTCATCATGTTAATGGCCGACCACCTTAATCCCTTTAATCAAGGAAATTTTAATTCACACAAGAATTAAAACTTCCTAATTTGCTTCCAGAAATTTATAAAAATTTCTCAAATAATTTTTCCCTTCATGGTGGTTAATAAAAAGGAAATTTTATAAATTAAAATATTTCTTTTAAACATGTGGATAAAAAGAAAGTTATCTCTAAAAAAATAAAATCTCTTTTAATCTACAAATAAGGAAAGATATCAAATATTTTCTTAATCTTTTGTAGAAACTTATAAAAGAGAATATTTAATTTTAAACTCTCTTTTAAATCATGAACATGATTAAAAATGAAAGTTTTCTTAAAATTTAAAATCCTCCTTTAATCAACAAATAAGGAAAGATTTCAAATTTTAAACTCTCTTTTAACATGTAGATGATTTACAAATAAGGAAAGTTTTTACCAAAAAATTAAAACCATCCTTTTAAACTACAAATAAGGAAAGAGATTAATCTCTTCTCTTAATCTTTTGTAGAAAGTTATAAAAGGAAATTTTTAATTTTTAAACCCTCTTTTAAAATCATGATATCCACATAAGAAATAATTTTAATAAAAATCCTTTTTAATATTCTAGTGGTCGGCCACCTAAGCTTGGGACCCAAGCTTTGGCCGACCACCAACTGACTCATCTACTTGGTCTTGGCCGGCCCTAGCTTGGGTTCCAAGCTAGCTTGGCCGGCCCCATTAGATGGGTAAGAAGGTGGGTATGCGGTGGGTATAAATCTCTATATACTAGAGGCTACGATAGGGACCGAGAGGAGGAATTGGTTTTGGTCTCCCGATGAAATTAAGCATCCCGTGTTCGCCCCGAACACACAACTTAATTTCATCAATAATAATTCATTCCACTAAAGAACTATTATTGAACTACCGCACCAATCCCAAATTACATTTTGGGCTCCTTCTTATTATGAGTGTGTTAGTCTCCCTGTGTTTAAGATGTCGAATGTCCACTAATTAAATGAGTTACTGACAACTCACTTAATTAATATCTTAGTCCAAGAGTAGTACCACTCAACTTCATCGTCATGTTGGACTAAGTCCACCTGCAGTGTTTAACATAACAATCCTTATGAGCTCCTCTTGGGGACATTCTCAACCTAGATCACTAGGACACAGTTTCCTTCTATAATCAACAACACACACTATAAGTGATATCATTTCCCAACTTATCGGGCTTATTGATTTATCGAACTAAATCTCACCCATTGATAAATTAAAGAAATAAATATCAAATATATGTGCTTGTTATTATATTAGGATTAAGAGCACATACTTCCATAATAACTGAGGTTTTTGTTCCTTCATAAAGTCAGTATAAAAGGAACGACCTCAAATGGTCCTACTCAATACACTCTAAGTGTATTAGTGTAATTATATAGTTAAGATAAACTAATACCTAATTACACTACGACTTTCCAATGGTTTGTTCCTTTCCATCTTAGTCATGAGCTACTGTTTATAATTTATAAGGAAACCGATAACATGATCTTCTGTGTGTGACACCACACACCATGTTATCTACAATATAAATTAATTGAACAACTACATTTATCATAAATGTAGACATTTGACCAATGTGATTCTTATTTCTAGATAAATGTTTATACCAAAAGCTAGGCTTTTAGTATACACTCTAACAGATCTGAGCTGCACCTCGGGGCCTCCTTTTATAGCTCTGCAAAGTCTGATCCAGATCCCCAAGCTTCGAGATCAAGTTTGACCCGACGCGGATCGGTCGATCGATCAAGCGATCTTCTCCCATCCGATCCGCCCGATCCTCTCGCACCGTTGGTCAAACTCTATCTGAGGTTCGGTCGACCGATCAACTGTTCTGACTCAGCCCAGTCAACTTGATCCAATCGACACCAAACTCAAGTTCGGTCGACCGATCACGAGGTCCGGTCAACCGATCCCCTGGTCGAGCCCGGTCCAACCTCTGGAGATCTGATCTGCTGGCTTGTGGGTTCGGTCGACCGATCCCAAGGTTCGGTCGACGGATCCCGATCACTTCTAACCCTGCACAAAAAGGTTAGTCTCCTGCAAAACAGAGTTAGAGCAAAATAGATAATTTGTAAACAAATGAATTGACAGCCTTCGGACTGTCCGGGTCTGACTTCAGGTTTCCAACCGGAAACCCTAGGTCGACCCGACGCCTACTGTTCCCTCTACGGGAAACGCGTCCTCACCTACTCCACTTAGGAGATTTACCTGATGTCAGTTCGGTCCTCCAGACCGACTGAACTTTCCGCCTAGGGTTACCACCCCCTAGGGTTTTTCTCCACCTAGGGTTACCACCCCCTAGGACCTAAGGTTACCCCCCCTTAGGGTTTTCCGCCACCTAGGGTTACCACCCCCTAGGACCTAAGGTTCCCCCCCCCCCCCCCCCCCTTAGGTTTTCACCTTGCCTAACCGCAGCTAGGACTTTTGCCTAAGCATCACTTAGGACTTTCCTGCAAGCTCCATGAACCTTGTTAGATAACACTACAGCTTAATTTTGAACCCTTTGTCATAATCAAAACTCAGGTTCGATCATCTGGTGCTCACTGCACCAACAATCTCCTCCTTTTTGATTATGGCAACCTTGGTTCAAAGTTAAGTAAACCATAACATTAAATAAAGGAATAAATAATGGAAATTAACCATGAGCATCAATGCAATTTAAAGTTTATGCTCCCCTTTCATTATGTTTAATTTCATGATTTCTTAACTTTGACATAAATCAAAAAGAGTTAACAAAAGAGAGAAATAGTCTATTTAATTTTAAGCTTCCCCTAAAGGGTAGCATAGTTAAGTACTTAGACTTTGAAAAAAAAATTGGTTAAGTACTTAGCTTAATTTATAAGGCTTTTGAAAATAATAGTTTTGTCACGTATTTAGTCTTAAAAAGACTTAACTTTTCAAAAAGAATTGTTTTGAAAAATACTTAGCTACATTTGAAATGTTTAGCTATGTTTTCAGCTTAAAAATGATTGCGTTGAGAAAATATCTTGCCAAGTAGCTAAGTTTAGAAAATAATTTAATTAAGTTTAGTTAGAGAAAACTTAATTAAGTACTTAGCTTTGAAAACATTTAGCTTCTAGAGGAGTTATAATTTAAAAGTCAGGTCATAAATAATTTTAACTTTAAAGCTAAGTTTAAAAATAACCTAAATTTTTGAAAATAGTTTTTAATTTTTTTTAAGTCAAGTCAAAGATAATTTTTATTTTAAAAACCAAGAAGAAAAATTTATTTTAATGAAAAACTAACTTTAAGACCAACTCAAAATCACTCCATCTTAATTAATGCCTTAATAAATTCTTAGGGTCCTAGAGTCCAAGCATGAGTGGTTAAATTGATGTTCAGTTATTCAAATTATTTTGAACAGGTATCAGAGCCCTAAAGTACAAGCATGCTCAATCTTACAATCTTCATTTCCTTCACCAACTGTTTAACCTTTAGCTACTTGCTTATTGCCTAATTTTCCATCTCACTCATTCTGGGTTTTCAGGCATGTGTAGCTTATGAGTGAGTGAGAGATGGAGTTAACTTTGTCAGTGAAACTATTGAAAATATAAGTTTGAATTTCAAATAGTAAATATTAAACTTTGAGACTATAGTAAAAATATTTTAAAATAACTTTGCTAATAACCTTGTCAAGATGATTTCCTAATGATTTTCAGATATTTAAAATAAAGTCTATTTTAAAATGATTTTGAATAATTTTTAAAGGATTTTTAAATGAATTTTTAAAATGATCTTCAAATAAATTTTTAAAGGATTTTTCAAATAATTTTTAAAAGATTTTTCAAATAATTTTGAAATTAAGTTTTAAAAGTTTTTTAAATAATTGTTTAAAAGATTTTTCAAATAGTTTTGAAATTAAGTTTTAAAAGATTTTTCAAATAATTTCTAAAAGATTTTTTAAATAATTTTGAAATTAAGTTTTAAAAGATTTTTAAATAATTTCAAAGATTTTTCAAATAGTTTTGAAATTAAGTTTTAAAAGATTTTTAAATAATTGTTTAAAATATTTTTCAAATAGTTTTGAAATTAAGTTTTAAAAGATTTTTAAATAATTTTTAAAATATTTTTCAAATAATTTTGAAATTAAGTTTTAAAAGATTTTTAAATAATTGTTTAAAATATTTTTCAAATAGTTTTGAAATTAAGTTTTAAAAGATTTTTAAATAATTGTTTAAAATATTTTTCAAATAGTTTTGAAATTAAGTTTTAAGTTTGAAAAAATAATTTAAGTTAATTAAGTTTAAAAAATAATTTAAGTTAATTAAGTTTGGAAATTTAATTTAAGTTAATTAAGTTTGAAAAAAATAATTTAAGTTAATTAAGTTTAAAAAATAATTTAAGTTAATTAAGTTTGAAAAATAATTTAAGTTAATTAAGTTTAAGTTAATTAAGTTTTAAAAGATTTTTAAATAATTGTTTAAAATATTTTTCAAATAGTTTTGAAATCAAGTTTTAAATGATATTTAAAATAATATTTAAAATATTTTTCAAATAATTTTTAAAAGATTTTTCAAATAATTTTGAAAATAAGTTTTAAAAGATTTTTAAAATAATATTTAAAAGATTTTTCAAATAATTTTGAAATTAAGTTTTAAATTATTTTTAAATAATTGTTTAAAAGATTTTTCAAATAGTTTTGAAATTAAGTTTTAAAAGATTTTTAAAATAATATTTAAAAGATTTTTCAAATAATTTTTAAAAGATTTTTCAAATAATTTTGAAATTTAGTTTTAAAGGTTTTTTAAATAATTGTTTAAAAGATTTTTCAAATAGTTTTGAAATTAAGTTTCCAAAGATTTTTAAATAATTGTTTAAAATATTTTTCAAATAGTTTTGAAATTAAGTTTTAAATGATTTTAACAGATTTTTTAAATAATTTTTGAAATTAAGTTTTAAAAGATTTTTAAATAGTTGTTTAAAAGATTTTTTAAATAGTTTTGAAATTAAGTTTTAAAAGATTTTTAAATAATTTAAAATATTTTTCAAATAAGTTTGAAAAATAATTTAAGTTAATTAAGTTTAAAAAAATAATTTAAGTTGATTAAGTTTAAAAATAATTTAAGTTAATTAAGTTTAAGTTAATTAAGTTTGAAAAATAATTTAAGTTAATTAAGTTTAAAAAATTAATTATGAATTGAATTAACTTTAATTATACTTAGTCATCTCACCCGATTTTCAATCAGGTAATCCTATAATTGTTGTGAGATGAATTGAGGTTTAATTATAGGGTTTGGTTTAACTTTGTGTTAGATTCAGGTTTAGCTTTGGGCTCAACAAATAGGCATTCTTTGGATAAACTTCTGGGCTATGGTAAGTCACTTAGACATCATTAAAGTAACCATGCCTTCGAAGTTTTCCAAATAGTCCTACCCATTAAACTTAATACAAAACCTTGGTCTAACTAGTTAGGATCCATAAATGGTAGCTTCAGTCAGTTCCACTTAGCCAAATGCACCAGGTCGAAGCCATATCTTTCTAGACATGCGATGACTAAGTTTCCCCAACGTACTATCATCCAATACTTCACCAGTACCGTCGGTCAAGTTAAACCTAGCTCATTTTAATCTATCCTTAATTACCCTGCCGGGTAGTCTACTCTTGGTTACCCTTATGGGGTGGATTAAGTTCGGAGGTGCCAGCTATTCTGGAGTCTTCCTTTGGATTTTAATTTGATTTAATTTGATTTTAATTTAATTTAATTCGAAGTTTATTTAATCTGATTTCCTTTTTAGCTTGTTTCATAGTGTTTAAGTTTTACTTTAGACTTGAAATCTAAGTCTAGATTTTGTGATTTGACTAAATTATTAACAATCTTCTCTGATTTATCAATTTTATCTTTTAAAATATTATTTTGTATTCCTAATTTTCTTAAAGTTAATTTCTTATTTTTACTTAATAATTTTGAGTTATTCTTGTTTATATATGAATCAAATTTAATCATGGTATTATTAGCATGTGTATCTAATTTTGAAGAAAAATCTATACTTGAGCAAGCAAGATTAGTTGAACTACTGCAATCATGTGTTGTAAAAACTGGATTTTCATATAATGTAAATTTATTTACCTTGATTTCTCCCTCTGGATTATTAGATCTTCTTTCTGGGCATTGTCTTTTGCAGTGACCCATTTGTTTGCATTTGGAGCATTTAATTTGTTCCTTCCCTCTTTTGATCATTTTCTCCTTCTCCTTCGATTGTACTGACCGAGTCTTATGAGTAGAACACTCGTTTTTATAGTGCCCTCTCTCCCTACACTTAAAACAAGTTATGTGACATTTGCATTTTGAATTTACAATCTTACCTCTCAAATTCATGATAGGATCCTCCCCCTTGACTATTGCCACCTCGAGTTCAGACTCAAATTCAGCAATTTCCTCTCTGGCCATTAGTGCTATGAAATCGGTCTAATCTGATTCTTCCGAGTCTGGTTCGGATGTTGACTCTGGAGATTCGTATTTGGGTTGGCAGTCTTGTTCAATTTCTGACTCTGAAGGAACCTCATAAAGTTTGAGTAGTTTCTCCCAAAGCTCTTTAGCAGTGTCGAACCTTCCGACTCGATCAAGCTCTGAATTTGATAGTCCGCCTAGGAGAATACATGTTGCCTTTGCATTTGTCTCGAAGTTTCTTATTGTTTGTGCATCCCACTTGTCCCAGGTGATGGATACACCTTCTTCAGTTGGGAGAATGAGTATGATCTGGACTATGGTCCATGTCTCCACTTGGGTTTTCAGTTGGTGATCCATCTGGTCTTTCCAGTAACCAAAATTTTCGCTGGACAAGAGTGGTAGGCTTGTTGTGTTGTATCCATCTTCATAGGCCATTTAAAAACCTAGCACACAATATAAACAAAAAAAACTTGTTCAAGACTTGGTCTTGGATTAGTAGTGCGGGAAAAAATAGAACACGAACTCGGGTAGTGTTGCACCAACCTCGAGCAAGAAATCTAAAAAATAAATTGGAAAATGGTAAGAGTACCGATTCCAATCGACTCCTAAAACAAAAAAAAAAATGCCACGAAAGATGCTTGATTGGTGGTTGCACCAGATCAAAGCTACCCCGCTCTGATACCAATTGTAGGATCAAAAGCGCTAGAGGGAGGGGGGGGGGGGGGGGTGAATAGCGCTCGTGGCTATTTTAGCGATTTAAAACTAAGAGTAGAAACGCAGCGGAAAGTAAATGCAAACACACAGAGACGCAAGTGGTTTACTTCGTTCGGAGCCTATCTCGACTCCTACTCGAAGGCCCACGGTCCTTGACCGCTTTCGGTGGGCAACAACTATATGTCAGAAAGATGATTACAAGTTGGAGTACAATTAGTGAAATAAAGGAACTATACCAATGAAAAAGAGAACAGAGAACTTTGGAGTTGATTCGTTGGAGTAGTAGAGCGTTGTTGAGGCGTTAACAGTAGCACACGGAATAGCAGAGTTTTCTATTCGGAAATCGATGATCTGAGCTGCACCTTGGGGCCTCCTTTTATAGCTCTGCAAAGTCTGATCCAGATCCCCAAGCTTCGGGATCAAGTTTGACCCGACGCGGATCGGTCGACCGATCCCAATGTTCGGTCGACCGATCAGGCGATCTTCTCCCATCCGATCCGCCCGATCCTCTCGCTCCGCTGGTCAAACTCTATCTGAGGTTCGGTTGACTGATCACCGTTTTCGGTCGACCGATCAGCTGTTCTGACTCAGCCCAGTCAGTTTGATCCAGTTGACACCAAACTCAGGTTCGGTCGACCGATCACGAGGTCCGGTGACCGATCCCCTGGTCGAGCCCGATCCAACCTCTGGAGATCTGATCTGCTGGCTTGTGGGTTCGGTCGACCGATCCCAAGGTTCGGTCGACGGATCCCGATCACTTCTAACCCTGCACAAAAAGGTTAGTCTCCTACAAAACAGAGTTAGAGCAAAATAGATAATTTGTAAACAAATGAATTGACAGCCTTCGGACTGTCTGGGTCTGACTTCAGGTTTCCGACCGGAAACCCTAGGTCGACCCGACGCCTACTGTTCCCTCTACGGGAAACGCGTCCTCACCTACTCCACTCAGGAGATTTACCTGATGTCAGTCCGGTCCTCCAGACCGACTGAACTTTCTGCCTAGGGTTACCACCCCCTAGGACCTAGGGTTACCGCCCCCTAGGGTTTTTCTCCACCTAGGATTACCACCCCCTAGGACCTAAGGTTACCCCCCCTTAGGGTTTTCCGTCACCTAGGGTTACCACCCCCTAGGACATAAGGTTACCCCCCTTTAGGGTTTTCCGCCACCTAGGGTTACCACCCCCTAGGACATAAGGTTACCCCCCCCCCCCCACCTTAGGTTTTCACCTTGCCTAACCGCAGCTAGGACTTTTGCCTAAGCATCACTTAGGACTTTCCTGCAAGCTCCATGAACCTTGTTAGATAACACCACAGCTTAACTTTGAACCCTTTGTCATAATCAAAACTCAGGTTCGATCATCTGGTGCTCACTGCACCAACAGGTTAACCTAACTTTGTTTGGTTTAACTTAACTCGGTTTGGTTTAACTTAACTTGGTTTAGTTTAACTTACTTGGTTTGGTTTAACTTAACTTGGTTTAGTTTAACTTACTTGGTTTAGTTTAACATAATTTGTTTAGATTTTTTCTAAACAAAATTTTGTTAATTTTTCTTTCCTTGTAACCAACGGCTAGTCTATAAAAAGGAGTAGGATATGACCCCTAATGTAACGCCCGCCCCTCCTTCTAGTAGAGGCGGGGTTACTTTCTCATACATACGTACATAAATTTCATAAAAAAAAAAGAAAACAGTGGAAGTAATTATTTTTTTTTCATTTAAAGCACAACTAATCATACGAGCATGCTTAGCATAGTTATGAACTTAAAGAGTCATAATACCCATTTCTAACATAAGCATAAGTGAAATGATCATGCAAGACATCAACATAAATTAAGCAAAGTTCATATCAATCCTAAATCAACGTAAGCAGGTCTTTCTTTCCTAGCCAAGCCACCACCACACACATCTCCTGCCCCTCTTGCTGCTCCTTTAGTTTATCCATCCTTTACCTTTATCTGTGGTACAAGGAAAATAACTATAAGCACACGAGGCTTAGTAAGATTCTTTCCTACTCACAAATAAAACATGTCATAGCGAAATCATACAACATATAGCATGGACACATGAGCATCTAACCAACATATCATGCAAGAGTATCATATCACATTTTAACATAGCATAAGAGAGAACATTATATCATACCATATCATAACAGAAAAGAACATCATGTCATGTTATATCATAAAAGAAACATCATGTCATATCATGTCATAACACAATTGAAGGCATCATATCATATCATCACGTAAAAGTAAGCATCATGACATATCATATCATAGCATAAGGAACATCACATCATAGCATAAAGAACATCATATCATATCACATCATAACATAATCATGTATGCAATGAAAAATGTCCTTTAAAACATGGGTAATAACATGTGCAAGATGCTTTTAAGAAAAAAAACAAAACATATCATATAATACTTGAACATAATATCATCATGAGGGCCCGGCTTGTACCACATACATACATAAATGCGTGCAATCCCTAGGACATGATAGCTAGCCCCGAACCTACTAGGGATCTAGGTCCGTTCATAGTCCGTCGACCTAGGGGCGTACTAAGGAGCTCATCCCTTTACTAGACCCGTTCATAGTCCGTCGGTCTAGGGGCGCTTATGGAGCCCACCCTTGGTACAAGCCATACAAAGTAAAATAACATGTCATATAATCATAGTATATCATGTTCATGTCATTCATAGCATATAATGTTCATGTCTTTCATCATTCATCATTTTCATGTCATTCATAATTTAACTTAGCATGAGAGTGCTCTTAGTCCCACTTGATAGGGAAGCAACTCTTAGGCCTTTCACTTAGCATATCATAAAGAGTGCTCTTAGTCCCAACAAATAGGGAAGCAACTCTTAGGCCTTTCACTTAGCATATCATAAACATACGTGCTTGAGCATATATCACATCATAGGAGACATTTCAAATGCATGATTCACAAGCGTACATAGATGATATCATGGGAACATAATCATGCATGGAACATAAGTTAACATCTCCTAATTCATATCATGGCATGTAAAGCACATAATGAGTCATAATTTAGGTCTCAATCATCAACCTATCATAGGTGGCCGAAACATGTAAGGAATCACCTAGGTTGAAAGCAACATACAAGCATATGAACCCTAAACAAATTTCATATCATTTATCATAAGGAACATCATGAGCATTTTTAGTTTAGGTTCTAACCTTCCTAGGTCTACAAACATGTTGTGGCCGAAACATACAAGGCCTAAACCTAGGTTTCAAATAGCATATAAACATGTGAACCCTAAACCAATTCCATATTATTTATCCTAAGGAACATCATGAGCATATTTGGTTTAGGTTCTAAGTTTCCTAGGTCTACAAACATGTTGTGGCCGAAACATACAAGGCCTAAACCTAGGTTTCAAATAGCATATAAACATGTGAACCTTAAACCAATTCCATATTATTTATCCTAAGGAACATCATGAGCATATTTGGTTTAGGTTCTAAGCTTCCGAGGTCTACAAACCAAGATGCCCTAGGTCTACAAACCAAGATGTGGCCGAAAGTCATGAAGTGTGAAATTAAGTTCTAAACCAAAGACAAGCATAAGAATATCATGTTATCTTCATATCATATCATAGGGAAAAACATGAGCATGTTAGGGTTGAGTTAAGCTTGCCTAGCCCTTTTAATCCTAGCTTGGCCGAAAGTTCTAAGCATGAATACCTAGTTCTAACCAACATAAAATCATAAGTACATCAAGTTATCTTCCTACCATATCATGAGGGAGATCATGAGTAAGTTGGATTTGTGTTTAACTTTTTCTAGGCTTTTTAAACTTGGCATGGCCGAAACCCTAAGGTGGGGTTCATCTAATTCCAAGTAACATACAACCATGAAACACCAAAGATATATTCATATCATGTCATTAGAAAAATCATAAACATGTTGGATTTGAATTTAAGCTTTCCTAGGCTTTTAAACTTGGCATGGCCAAATCCCTAAGGTGGGGTTCATCTAATTCCAAGTAACATACAAACATGAAACACCAAGGATATATTCATATCATGTCATTAGAAAAATCATAAACATGTTATATTTGAGTTTAAGCTTTCCTAGGCTTTTAAACTTGGCTTGGCCGAAACCCTAAGGTGGGGTTCATCTAATTCCAAGTAACATACAAACATGAAACACCAAGGAATTATTCATATCATGTCATTAGAAAAATCATAAACATGTTAGATTTGGGTTTAAGCTTTCCTAGGCTTTTAAACTTGGCTTGGCCGAAACCCTAAGGTGGGGTTCATCTAATTCCAAGTAACATACAAACATGAAACACCAAGGAATTATTCATATCATGTCATTAGAAAAATCATAAACATGTTAGATTTGAGTTTAAGCTTTCCTAGGCTTTTAAACTTGGCTTAGCCGAAACCCTAAGGTGGGGTTCATCTAATTCCAAGTAACATACAAACATGAAACACCAAGGAATTATTCATATCATGTCATTAGAAAAATCATAAACATGTTAGATTTGAGTTTAAGCTTTCCTAGGCTTTTAAACTTGGCTTGGCCGAAACCCTAAGGTGGGGTTCATCTAATTCCAAGTAACATACAAACATGAAACACCAAGGAATTATTCATATCATGTCATTAGAAAAATCATAAACATGTTAGATTTGAGTTTAAGCTTTCCTAGGCTTTTAAACTTGGCATGGACGAAAGTTGTAAGACAACTTCCTAGGTTTTTAAGCCATTTAAATCTATGGAAAAATCATGAGCTACTTGTACCACAAGTGAGGGAATACTCACATCCTTTCGCTTGTGGTTCCTAATGAAAATGATACCCTTGTGAGGAGGAAGAAGAGAGCTTCTCCTTCTAGCACTCCCTTTTTCTTCTCTTGCTTGGAAGGGGTAGATCTTGAAGGCTCCTCCTTGTGGATTAGTATTCTTAGGAAGAAAGACCTTAGGTGGATTTCGAAATTAAGAGAGGGAGAGCTTTAGGTTTCGGCAATGGTGAGGAAGAGGAAAGAAAGAAGAAAAATGAAATCCCTTTCTTTCTTTCTTCTTTATGCTAAGTGGGAGGAAAAAACAAAGATGAACTTTGCCTCCCCTTTCTCCTTAACTCATTCATATCATTCCCTAATGAGAATATATCCCCATTCGTCCCCTTAATTTCTTCTAATCCTATCTCCTCCTTCATCCCACGAAAATGGAAGGGAGAGAAGAGAAAGACAATTGTCTTTTTGCTTGTTCTTAATCAAGAGAAGGAGGAAGAAAGCTACTTGATATTTTCTTGTTTCCTTCTCTTAACCATATCCTTACTTTATCTAAAATTTCCATCCCCTTTTCAACAATAATCCATAATGGCCTAGTGGTCATTCCATAACTCCTAAAAGTTGCCATTTAATAAAAAGATTCAAGGTTCAATCCTTGACTTCACCTCTTTTCTTTTTTTATATCTTTTTGGTTCTATCTTCCTTTTTATTCTACAAAACAAAGGATACTCACATATGTATAACTACTAGTTTTCGTGGGTGTTACACCTAAAACCTAACTTTCTATTATTCCACAATTCCTTCTCTTCTAGTGGTTGTTGCCCCCTCTCCTCCTCCTAGGGTCGGCACCCCTTTCTCCTCCATCTTCTTTATGGCCGGCGGCCTTTTCTCCTCCTTATGGTCGGCGGCTTGAAGAAAGGGAAGAAGAGGAAGAAAAGCAAGAAGAGGAAGAAGATTAAAAGGTGCCTCATCCTAGAGACTCCCTTTGTGGCCGGCGGTTTGGAAGAGAAGAAAATTAGGGTGGTGATGTCTTGGTAGATCGTCGCTCACACGACGTCCAAGAAGAGGAGAGGAATACGGCAGAAGATCAAGAGGTCTATAACTACGAAGAAAGGTACAACTAGTTCTTTAATTCCACTACGTATCTAGTTTTGTTTTCTTCGTATCGATTTTGCGTATCGATTTTGTATACCAACACAAGAGGCCAACGATCTTGTATTTCGATCAAGGCGTGCTTTGATCATTTAAGAACTTGCTTGATTGATCGAACACATCTTTTATCGAACATGCGGGTTGCTAGGAGAAGTTTTGTACTTGTACAATTTTTGTACAGGAAAGTTTAAACAAAACGAAATCCCAACACCAACAACTCATTCATATTAGGCCTAATGTGGAGGTGTTTTTTTGTCAAATCTTTCTTATTATATTTTAACATTTTTTAGAAGCCAAAATAGAAATGGATATCATATTTGAACTCCTTGCAACTTTAGAAAACCTACGATTAAAGGTGATAATCGTCATATGTTGGGCCTGATATGAATCATATCAAGTCTAACATAAGACTGATATGAATCATATCAAATCCAACATGGGGCTTATATGATTCCATATTAAGTCCAACACGGGCCTAATAAATTTCAAAAGTGATAATACAAGAAAACCTATGATTAAAGGTTTTAGTTTTGAAGATGACAGACTTATGCATGGAAATTGGGCAAAGGAACCCACAGTTGATATCATTCTTCTGTTCTCCAGGATCCTTGCATTGTGTGCAATTCCTGAACCAAATGAGAAAACTGGTAGCTTTACTTATGAAGCAGAATCACCAAATGAAGCAGCATTTCTTGTTGCTGCCACGAAATTTGGCTTTGAGTTTTGTAAGAAGACTCAATATGTTGTATTCATTAGGGAGAAATATTCATCTTTTGAAGATCTTATTGAGAGGTAACAATTTAGTTTACATGTTTTAATCAGCAGGTGTTCTTTTTTTATGAAGATCTTGGCAACTTAATATTTTATTCTGATATAGGGAGTTCAAGAGTCTCAATCTGTTGGAATTCAATAGCAAAAGGAAGAGAATGTCTATAATTGTGCATGATCAAGGCCGACCGTGACTTTTAGGGTCCCTTGGCGAAAAGAGAAAAGGGATCTCTATAGGAAAATTTTTTTATTAACGTACAATTTGAATAGAGTTTAATAGAAAACTTGAAAATCAATATATTTCATTTAAAATATGATAAACTCTATATAAAATATATATTTCTCAAGATTCTTTAAAAAGTGCAACACCATATAAAGTATGTTTCCCAAGTTTCTCCAAAAAGTGCAATACCTACAAATACAAAAAAATATAAAATAATCATTGAAAAAATCTAGATCTTTAGCATTTTGAGAAGCAAAATCAACAATAAG
The DNA here is from genome assembly GCF_018446385.1 of Zingiber officinale. Lineage (NCBI taxonomy): Eukaryota > Viridiplantae > Streptophyta > Magnoliopsida > Zingiberales > Zingiberaceae > Zingiber > Zingiber officinale. Next base: position 12,832,452 of record NC_055997.1, read on the forward strand.
TTCTTCAAAATCATGTTTTTCTAATACTTAATCTTTGATGCATAAAATTGTCAAGTCATTTATATTCAAATCATTATCATTATTTTCTCTCAATTCTTCGTGCTCATTTGTTGCATGATTATGATCATCATTTTCTTTCAATTCTTCTCACTTATTAATTGCATGATTATTTAGTTCTTCTTGATTTCTCAATTGTTGCTCATTTAGTTCTTCTTGATTACTCAATTGTTGCTCATTTAGTTCTTCTTGACTTTCTTCTTGTAATTCATCAACTTAATCTTCAATTAAAGAGTCAACTTTAAAAAACTTATGAAAAATACCTTTGTGAATTTTAATAATATGTTCTACTCTTTTTTTTTTATGACTCCCAGATTGATATTTCTTTGGAAATATGTTTGTATTACAAATTTCAAATGTAAAAATAAAACACACAAAACTAGCAACAAAGCTAGCAATGAAACAAACACAAGCAGTGAAAATAATAGTAACAGAGCAATAAAGTCTATTTTATGCTTGAAGCAATCGATATAATCAAGTCTATAATAATTAAAATTTGGATGATTTATTTTAACTCTTTCAAATTTACAAGAAAAATTATAAAATATTGTACTCAAGTACAATATTAAAAATTAATATTGAATATTGACAATAATAAAAAATATAGATAAGTAGGTAACTTATATTGTAAATTTATATAGTGATGAAACTAAAATTTCAATTGGAGAATAGACTTTTTGATTTAATTAGAAGAGATTCAAAGGAGAAGAAGGGAGAAAATTAACATTCATGATTCAAACTTTACTCTTCAGAGTATTCCGACTTCTGTAAATGAATTAATGAAGAAAGAGTTGTACAGGGAATAAAATATTGGAAAGGAAAAAAAAAGATCGTTTACATTTCTTCTTCTTTTTTTCTTTCCTTTCTTTTTTAGATTTTTAATGGAAAATATATTTTTTGGGGCCTTTATTAAAACAATCCAACAATATATATATTTTTGGACCTTTAATAAAATAATCTAATAAAATATTTTTTTTGGACCTTTATTGAAATAATCTAACAATATATATATTTTTAGACCATTATTAAAAAAATCTAATAAAGTATATTTTTTTAGATTTTTATTAAAACAATCTAATTATATATCCCCTAAAAATCAGGGGCTTAGACCGTCGCCCCCAGTGATATGCCTTAGGGCCGACCCTGCGTGATGCAAGTGGAAAAATTTTTCTTCTTTGCAAAGGTGCTAATAGGTATGTCTAACTTTTATGCAAAGGATTTTTTTTATATAACTGGAGTTGTAGTTTGTGTGAATTGTCTTAATTGTTACTGAGATTTGATTTTTTTTTTTAAAAAAAATATTTTCCTATAGCAACATAATATTTTGGCTTCTATAAGATCTTAAAATTTAATAAGGAAGAATCGACAAAAATCTCCATACATGGGCCTGATATGATTCCATATCAAGCCCAATACATATTAGGTCGCATTTTTACCAATTATTTCTTATTATATTTTAACATCTTATAGAAGCTAAAATTAATAATGAATAACATATTTAAAGTCCTTGCAACATCAGAAATCCACACAAACTAAAATGAACAAAATCGGAGTTCTCTAGGTCCATTAGTGGATTTCGGTCAAAACTCACTGATGAACATAGAGAGCTCCAATTACACCTGATCCGGTGGTAAGGCCGGGCCCGCTCAGCAGAAGGGTCAATGACACGATGGTGGTCAAAGTCAAGACGGTCAACACCCCAATAGTCATCGTCTGATTGGAAGTAAGAGAACCCGATCGGATATCAATACAGCTCGGCTCCAGACCGAGCTTCCGACGCTCAGAAGATCAAGTATCAACAAATCCAGATGCTGAGCGGACAGCGGAGGGATGACTGAGCAACTCTCCCATTCGGCCCAAGGGCAAGGTCGCCCGGATGAATGAGGGCAGGCCAAGCGACTCTCCCACTCGGCCCCAAGAGGGGTAGCCATCCGAATGGACGAGTATCGGCCGAGTGGCTCTCCCGCTCGACCTAGAAACAGACAAAGGGAGTAGATGGTGATATCCTTCTGGGAACCAGTGCCACTGACAGGCGGCATGGTTGACGACATGATCAGACAGAGGATCATCAGACGGAAGCTTCCACTATCTTGTCAGGGATATGTTCGGGCTATTAAGGTAAGGTGTCAGAGACGCTTTTCTGACACGTCTTTTCAGGCTATGCTTTGAGAAGTGTGCATATCTTGAGAAGCGTGCACGCGCTCTCCTGGAGCCCTATATAAGGACCCTCAAGATTTGACAGAGGGAAGGGGATCTCTACTGTAGCTATTGTTATGTTGTTGCTTTCACTTCTCTTCTTTGCTTGCTTATTGCTACTACTAATGACTGACTTGAGCGTCAGAGGGCCAACGCCGGGGAACTCCTCCCTAGCTCAGCACTGACGTCTTGTGGTTGCAGGCTCATCCCGTCAGAGGCCCACACACATTCAACAGGAGTGCCACGTTCCCAGCACCCATTGCCTCAACTCTCGATCAGGATCAAATTTGGCGCCGTCTGTGGGAAATCACCTGCATCCGAGCCAAGAAGATGGAAGACGCTGGACGACTTCACACCGTGACACTCACCCAAGAGGAACTCGACATGCTCGTACAGGCTCGAGCACAGAAGATAGTAGAGCAGCAGTAGCAAAAGGCACTAGCTAATCGACTGTCACAACAAGCAACGTCGGCCTTAGGAGGCCAAGCGGCGGATGAAGACCGACCAGAGCAAATCTCCGTCTGGGGGCAGAACAAAGGGTCGACCGGCACGCATGGGGAGGCGTTGTCCGCCCCAAATACAATTCCACCGGGCTCTGTTCTAAACGCCCTCGGAGATTGCTTAGGCGAATCATGAGAAAGGATCTTCTTCAGACGAAACGCCCGTTCGGGACGTGAGGAAAGGCAAAGTGCCCCGAGCTGGCGTATCTCCCAAGCGGATCAATCGTCAGTTCTTTGAGACGATACTGTAAGACCCACTACCAAGGCACTATGCTCCTATGACGATCTGAGAGTATAATGGGTCGACTGATCTGGACGACCATTTGGGTAAGTTCGACAACACCGCTACTCTTCATCAGTATACAGATGGCGTGAAGTGCCAAGTCTTCCTCAACACACTGTCTGGCTCGGCGCAACGGTGGTTCAGAAGGTTATTGGACGGGTCGATTCGAAGCTTCAAGGACTTCCGAACGACCTTCTTACACCATTTCGCAAGCAGCATACGCTACCAAAAGACGAGCGCCAGCTTATTTTCCATGAAGCAAGGACCCAGGGAGGCCCTCCGAGCTTACATTAAACGTTTCAACCAGGTAGCCATGGATATCTCTTCAGTCTCATCTGAGACCATGATGAATGCGTTTACTCAGGGCCTAGTTGAATGAGACTTCTTCTGGTCGCTCATCCGGAAGCCACCCTGAGACTATGACCACATGCTCAAGAAAGCTAGTGAATATATAAATGTGGAAGAGGTCTAGGCAACAAGAAGGAAGGAGGCATCAACCGAGCCCTCGACACCGACCGAACGCAGGCCACCGGGTGGCCTATAACCACCCAGGGGACCGAGGGCCGAAGGAGCATGGCCACATCAAGAGGCGAGGGTGCATGCCGTGCAGCACGGCATGCGCCCTCCGACCGACCAAAGGCATTGAAGGGCAAGGTATGGACTCACATGTTTTGTTCTTTCCACCAATCGACGTCCCACAACACCCGCGACTGTCGTGGGTTAACGCCAATCGCCCGACCGACACCAAGTGGTTATCATCGTCGATCGCCTTCACCCGACCGGTGACATGGGCATCAAACCGCCAGGCGACGAGAAGATGCCAGGCGGTCACCCGAGCAGCAGCATCAAGGAGCAATGACCATCCCCGAGCGTCACATGAGCGACACAGGCAGTCTGCTCAGGAGGAGGAAAACAGAAGCAATGCAGTTCGGGGAGAGATAAACATCATCGCCGGTGAATCGACCAGCGGAGACTCCAACCGAGCCAGAAAATCATACGCTCGACGGCTAGAGATCCATGTCATGGGCTGTAGCTGGGAGAATGTGAGTGGGCTCAAAATGAGCTTCGGACCCAGGGATCTTGAGGGAATAGAAGTTCCTCACGACGCCACCCTCATCATCCGAGCGGTGATCGCCAATTATACTATTCATCGAATTTTCATTGACACAGGCAACTCGGTGAATATAATTTTTAAGAAGGCGTTCGACTAGCTCCAAATCGATCGGGGCGAGCTGCTGCCAATGACAACCCCACTATATGGGTTCACTGGCAACGAGGTGCAGCCGATCGACCAAACTAAGTTGGCTATATCGCTCAGGGAGGAGCCACTTAGGAGGACCCGGACCATAAATTTCATCGTGGTGGATGCCCCCTCAGCCTACAATGTCATCCTAGGCCGACCGGCCCTCAATGAATTCCAAGCGGTAGTTTCAACCTACTGCCAAAAAATCAAGTTTCCGGTGGACGACCGGGTGGGAGAAGTAAAAGGGGACCAGCTGGTCGCTCGGCGCTGCTACGTTGAGATGGTCAAGACCGAGGCTAGATCTACTCGAAAGGCTCCCAGACTAGAGGTAAGCGCCATCACTGAAAAACCGCATACTCTAGTTTATGAAGAGAAAGAGGAAGTGCAAATCTATCTTAGCCGAGCGGAAGCAACAACTTTCATCACATCCGACCTGGGAGCTGAGCAGAAGGCGAAGCTGGTCGCCTATCTCCAACAAAACCACGATATATTCGCATGGTTGACGCACGAGCTCCCCAGGATCTCCCTGAGCGTCACGCAGCACAAGCTCCACGTCCGACCAAACACTCGGCCAGTAAAGCAGAGAAAGAGCGACTTCAGCGCAGAACAAAATGTGATCATCCGAGTGAAAAAAGAGAAGCTCTTGGAAGCCAACCACATACATGAGGTTCAATTCCTGAGCTGGCTTGCAAATGTGGTGTTGGTCTCCAAGCCAAGTAACAAATGGCGGGTCTGCATCGACTTCTGGGACCTCAACAAGGCATGCCCTAAGGACTTTTACCCGCTACCTCAGATTGATCAGATGATAGACTCCACTGCTGGATGCGAGTTTATATGTATGCTAGATACGTATCAAGGGTACCACTAAGTGTTGCTCGCCCTAGAAGATCAAGAGAAGGTTAGTTCCATCACAACCGATGGAATCTACTGCTACAATGTCATGTCGTTCGGACTGAAGAACGTTGCGCTACTTATCAAAGGTTGATGAATAGGGTGTTCCGATGGTAGATTGGCCGCAACATGGAGGTATATGTCGACAACATACTGATTAAGTCCCTCCGAGATGCTGACTTATGTGCAGATATCAAGTAGACCTGCCAGACACTCAGGACATATGGAATCAAGCTAAATCCAAACAAGTGTCTGTTCGGCGCAAGGAGCGGGTGTTTCCTGGGCTACATTGTCATAGAATGAGGCATCGAGGCGAACCCCAACAAAGTAAAGGCGCTACAAGATATGCCACCACCGAGGAATTTGAGGGAAGCTCACAGGTCGGATAACAACCTTGTCTCGGTTCATCTCTAAATCGTCCGACCGGAGCTTGCTTTTCTTCAAAATTTTATGCCGAGCTACCAAGTTTCAATGGGATGAGGAATGCGACCGAGCGTTCGAAGAGCTTAAGGAGTACCTCAATTCGTTGCCTGTACTATCTAAGTTGAGTGTTGGTGAGCCACTCCGAATTTATCTGTCCTCAACCGAGCATGTGGTCGGCTCGGCGCTAGTAAAACAAAATGGCGAGGAACAACCGGTGTATTTCCTAAGTATATATTGAAAGATGTTGAATCCCGCTACACCGGTCTCGAGAAACTGAATTTTGCATTGGTGCTCGCCGCTCGGAGGCTTCGCCCCTACTTCCTCGTGTATTCCATCATCGTGATGACCAACAGTCCTTTGGCGAGGGTCCTTCTCAATCCAGAAGCGTCCGGACATCTAATCAAATGGATGACGAAGCTCAGCAAGTTTGATATCCAATACCAGCCCCGAACGACCATCAAAGTGCAATACTTGGCGGATTTCATCACTAAGGTACAGAATTCTGAACCAAAAACCGTTTGAAAAATATATGTAGATGATTCGACCACTCGGCAGGGTAACGGGATTGGAATACTACTCATCTCCCCCCAAGAGGAGCAGATGCAGCTGTCCGTTCAGCTAGGCTACCGGGCAACCAACAATGAAGTCGAATATGAAACACTTATAGCTGGCCTACAAGTTGCCCGGCACATCGAAGCTGTCAGGGTCCTCTTCCACTCGGACTCGCAGTTGGGCGCTCAGCAGCTGGCCGGGATGTTCGAGATTAGCAACACACGGCTCAGGCTCTACGCTGAGGCTTTCGAAAAGCTGAAGGCCAACTTTCGGGAGGTCGTAATACAGAATATCCCCTGAGCGCAGAACCAAGCTGTAGACGAATTGGCCAAACTCGCCAGCTCGTTATTGCCGATCGTCATATCACAGCCGATCGAGCAGGTGTCTTTAGTGGCCCACATTGACTGAATGGAGGGACTTACCTTCCTAGATGATTGGAGGATGGCGCTGACAAAGTTTCTACGATCGGGAGCTACACCGTCCGATCGGGAGGAGACCCGCTTATTAAGAAAGAGGGTTGGTCGGTTCACCCTGATCGAAGATCAGCTCTACAAGAAGGCTTTCTCTAGGCCCCTACTTAAATGCGTCGGGTCGGAGGATGCTGACTACATACTGCAGGAGGTACACCAAGGGTCCTATGGAGGACACCCAGATGGCCGCTCATTGGTAGGGAAGATTTTACTTGCCGGATACTTCTGGCCAACCCTCCAAGAGGACGCCGCTCGAACGGTTGTCACCTGCTTGTCCTGCTAGAAGTATCACAACCTCTCGCACCGGCCGACCGAGAAGATGAAGGCGTTCACAGTGGCTTGTCCGTTCAACCAGTGGGGTATGGACATCATGAGGTCCTTTCCCATGGCGATGGGTTAGAGGAAGTTCCTACTTGTCGCGGTTGACTATTTTCTCCAAATGGGTTGAAGCCGAGCCGCTAGCGAGGATAACCGAGCAGATGACCATGAAGTTCATTTGGAAGTACATCATTTATCGGTTCGGGATCCCGCGCCGGCTCGTCTCCAATAATGGGAGACAATTCATGGGTCAGAAGCTCAAGAAGTGGTGTGAAGGGTATGACATTCAGTAAGTCTTCACTTCGGTAACCTATCCTTAGAGCAACGGGCAGGTGGAGGTTGCCAACCACGAAATACTTCGGATCCTACGCGTTCGGCTCGACCACATTAGAGGGAGCTGGGTAGATGAACTCCCTAACGTGCTATGGACGATCCACACGACTCCCAAGGAAGGGACCAGAGCAACACCCTTCCACCTGGTATATGGCGGCGAGGCGATCATCCCCGTCGAAGTCAGAGTTGAATCTGACCGGATACAGCACTACAACGAAGATAACTCTGAGCGGAGGTTTCTGGAACTGGACTTGGTAGACGAAGCGTATTGGTATGGAAGAAAGTGAAGTCGGCCGGCGACGTCACTAAGTTGGAAGCTCCCTGGGCCGGACCCTTCAAGGTCATAGAAAAGCTTCGCTCGGGCGCCTACTACTTAGAGGACAAGGACGGACGGCGACTAGAACATCCGTGGAGCGCGAACCATCTCTAACCTTACCGAGCCTGATGAGAGGTGCGCAGGTGTGATCAATGTACCTTTATATCCCTATGTTCCTTGAATGCAGGAAAGGAAATAAAAGATTAAGCTTCCAAGCTTTGTGTCGAACGACATGCTAAATCATGGAGTGACGACGTTAAACCCCTGTCTTCGTCAAATCGTCTAGCGGCGACATTAAATCCCTATTTTCGTCAAATCGTCGAGCGGGGACGTTAAACCTCTGTCTTCACCAAATCGTCGAGTGGCGACGTTAAACCCCTGTCTTCATCAAATCGTCGAGCGGCGACGTTAAACCCCTGTCTTCACTAAATCGTCGAGCGGCGACGTTAAACCCCTGTCTTCGTCAAATCGTCGAGCGGCGATGTTAAACCCCTGTCTTCACCAAATCGTCGAGTGACAACGTTAAATCCCTGTCTTCACCAAATCGTCAAGCGGTGACGTTAAATCCTTGTCTTTATCAAATCGTCGAGTGACGACGTTAAACCCTAGTCTCCACTGACAGTCGAGCGGCGACCTTAAACCCCAGTCTTAATCAAATCGTCAAGTGGCGACGTTAAACCCCGGTCTCCACCGACGATCGAGCAGCAGCCTTAAACCCAAGAGAGTAGCTGAATGTTCTGCCCGCTCGGGGCCAAGTTGTTAAAGGCTTCGCTAAAGGCAATGGGAGATTAGCACTTATCGTTGACCAGAAGGAGCAAGGGCAAGCATATAAGAATTATAAAAAAGATAGCTCATCGAATAGGCAAATATCCATTAACCAAAAAAGGAGCATCGCCGAGCAGCTGACATACATTCAGACTTGAAAAAGAAAAACTTTTACAGGACTACCTCACTCAAGATAATCGAAAACGTCGTCGGGCATCAAATTGTTCAGCTGGCTACGGTTGATGATGTCATCCGTCAGGGCTTCGGGGAGGTGGTCGCTCGCCTTCAGCTGACCAAGCGTTCCGTCGATCGCCAACTCGAAGGCCCAGACGATCCGATGGATGACTTTCTCGGTAAATGTGTCCGAGCGGAGGTACTTTTGCTTCATCATTTCAAACCGACTCGGCTTAGCCTCCTGGTAGGTCTTCAGAGCAGCGCGGGAAGTCTCCAGAGCTTCTTCAAGGGTCTGCACTTGCCCTCGAAGAGTAGCTTCCCCAGCCGAACAACCGTCTTGCTCAGTGGCCAGTAAGTCTTCTGCCTCCTTGAGCTTCTGAGCGAAGGACTGGGCCTCCTGATTTTTCAACTCCAGGTCGGCAATGACACGGTTTTTTCTGGTTGTGGCCAGCTCGATCTTCCTGTCATAGGTCTTAACCTGCCCTTCGAGCTGACCCAACATGATAGCTTGATCAGTAGACTTCTTCCGCTTAGCCTCCAAGAGTTGGTTGGCCTTGTCTAAATTGGCCTGCAACTCGGCGAGAGAAGGCCCCTGGGAAGAGGACGCGCCGCCTGAAAGCTTGAGCTTCTTCAACTCTTCCTCCACAAAGGCGAGTCATTGGCACACGGTCACGCTCTCCACTCAGTACTACAAGGTAATAGAAAAATATTAACGCCGAGCGGAGGAAAATTATGAAGTGATGAAATACGTACCCCAATGGACATCTACAGATGACTGTTTCCAAGTGCTTCGGGCGACATCGTCACCACTCGGGCCCGCATTTCCTCCCAAATACCGGCAAGTGGCTCGCGGATCAGGATCTTATGCTCAGGGATAGTCGGACGGATGCACTGCTCCAGGTAGTCTTCTGTTGGAAGGTTGAGGGTCGCAGTCACCGATCACCGGTCGCTTGGGTCCGATGAGGAGGAAATCGCCGAGTCGGAAGAAGCAGTAGTCGACGCTGGGTCGATCCTGGACCTTAGTAGCCTTCGTTATGTTCGAGATGGAGGCAGAGACGTGATCGAGCGCGTGGCGATAGGATCCGTCGGCAGATCGGGCAAGGAGGGTGTCCGATCGGATGAAGTGGACTCCACTGTTTCGGGAATGGCCGCAAGAGACAATGCACCCCCTTACTTGGAAATGTTGGAACCCTAAGGTGTTTTGATGTGATCAAACAAGTTAAGTTAGGTTCTGTTTTATCTAACCCTTGTATCTAAGTGTACAGGAGCTTAGGAACATAGGAAGTCGAGCGGAAGACGCGGCTAGCGAGAAGGACGACACGAGAGAGAGACGACGGACTCGGTGCGTCCGAGGGACGAGGTGACTGCGGAAGAGTACACCGGTGGACGAGAAGAACGTACGCGACGTTCGAGTGACGAGAAATCGGGAAGGAAGGCTGCTCGAGGAGAAGGCCGGAACTTGGGTTCGGGTGAGCCCTATTCCGGATGGCCGAGATCACCCAAGTTAGCGGAGCCGAAACAGAAGACCTGGACCGAGACGAGCTGAACCAGAGCAGTGGAACCAGACCACAAAAAGTCAACTGGGTTGACTTAAGTGGTCCGGGCGCCCGGAAGTGGATTTTGACCAGATCAAGTTTTGACTCGATCTGAACGTTGGGGGATAAAATTTTATCCCGCCAGGGCGCACGGACCCTTCAGGGCGCCCCGACCAGTGCTATAAATATAACACTGATTTGCACAGATAATTTATTCAACTTGTATTTCATTTTCTCTGTAATCTTCTATTCTTTTGTGCTGTCAATGCTGTAAAGAGGTTACTCCGCCCAGAGGAGATCGTCAGATATTGAGCTATAATTTCCTTGAATTAGCAATCCCCTGATTACAAACCAAGTAACTCTTGTGTGTCTGCTTTTAATTAGTCTCTATTTTTTTTATTACAAGTTTTATTAATTAGTTGAAAATCCGAAAAAGGTTAGATTTATTTTTGTAGGGCAATTCACCCCTCCCCTTTTACCGGCCTCCAAAGGGGCCAACAAGTGGTATCAGAGCAAGGCGCTTCAGGAGGACTAACCGCCGATCGAAGCAACGAGATGGCCGGACCAAGCATTGTTCCACCAAAATTCGAGGGGGACTTCACACACTGGAAGCGTCGTATGGAGGTATTCCTAAAAACTGATTTCGAAATTCGGTTAATTATAAAGTATGCTTTTGTAGCTCCGACGAATCAGAATGGAGAAGGAAAAGAAGAGAGCTAGTGAACAAAGAAGGAGCAGAATGATTCCGTAGCGAACAACCGTGCGGAATATCACCTACTGAGCGTGATGCCGCCTCAGGAAGTCAACCGCATCGGAAGTTACTCGTCGGCCAAAGAACTCTGGGAAAAGTTCCTGGAACTCCACGAAGGGACATCCGAAGCAAAACTAGCAAGAAGAGACATCCTCTGAAACAAACTGACGAACATTCGTCTTGAAAAAGGTGAGAAGGTAGCCGATCTACACGCGAAGGTAAAGGAATTGATTACTGGTCTCGAGAACCTTGGTGAAACGGTAACAAACCGGGACACCATACGCTACACACTCAATGCGTTTCCTAGAACCCTAGAATGGACATCAATCATCGACGCCTACTATATTTCAAAAGACCTGGAGGTAAGTACTTTAGAAGAATTGTTCTCTACTCTTGAATTACATGAAACCAGGCGAATCGGGAAGGCGTGGTCGTGCGGCGTCTCTTGCGCCTGACGAGCGGCTCACCATTGCCGGAAGACTCCGAGCCTCCGGCCTAGGCGGCAAGTTGCGCTCCGGAGGGGTGTGAATTTCCTACCACCTCTATGTTGGTCGTATGGCCGGTGTCGCCTTCGCCCATGGTAGGCGTGCCCCCGCTCTCCGCCAGCGTGCCCTCGTGTTAGCCGACCGGCGTCAAGCCGAGGTTTGCCATTTCCTTTGCCGTAGCAACCTCGATTTCAGCATCCTTGAGTTTGGTTAGACCGGTTGCACGTGCTTGCATCATGATTTTAGCTGCAAAATAAAAGAAGAAATCAGTTAGATTCTAGGGAAAAGGGTAAGAAATCCCATACCTAAGCCGATCGAGAGCCTCGCGCAAATCAGACTCAACCCGAAGATATACATAACACCCTCCAGGAGTAGCTTATGGATGTCGTATTTCTTGCCAACTAGCATGTTCGCTGCATGAAGGTAATCCGGTCGGCTCTTATGCTTCTTCAGATCTGACTGAGGGGGTAGTCCGACCTGCCAGCGCGTCTGAAAGCTCGACCGTTTAGGAAGTTGTAGAAAGAAAAAAAAACTCTTTCCAATACTTATTGGAAGAATGCATCTTATCAAAAAATACTAGTCCCACCCGAGACTGAAAGAGATAGGTCCCCAGCTCAGACTGCTTGGGGTAGTAGAAATAATGAAAGACTTGAGGGGTCAAAGAGATGTCGTACAGCCGGAACAAGACAATAACGACACACAGTAGGCAAAAAGAATTTGGTACTAGTTAGGGGAGAGGAACGCGAACATAGTTACAAACTTCAAGGATGAAAGGATGGATTGGGAAGCGGAGACCGATCACAAATTGGTCTCTAAACAGACATATTGTGTCGATCGACGGATCATTGGGCCGGTCGGACGAAGAGGCCAAAATGATTTTATGGTCAGGGGGATTTCGAAAGCGTTTCGGAGGCTCTCGACGTCACCCTTGTCAAACTTGATTTCCATGGTAGTATACCATAGACTAGGAGCGGGGTCGGACGACCGGGAAGAGCTCGCCATTGCTAGAAAACGAAAAACAAGAGGATCGACGGAAGAGATGGACGGAAAACGCAGAGGACACTGGAAGGATGCGAGAATATGAAGGAACAGTAGAAAGTCACAAAAAGCTTACAGAAAGAGGAGAGGAGGTCGCCGCTGAGGAAAATAATGGGTTGCCGGAGCACTGGTCGCACAAGGAACTGCCTGCAGCTATCGGAGATGAAGACGCGAGGCGAGAAAATGGAGGTAACGCGACAACTTTATAAAGATTGGGTTCGACCGATCGGAGGCGTTTGATCTAAGGCACGGAAGCCAGAGTGCAGATCCAGTCGTTGAATTCAAACCGCCGAATGTCACATCAACGTCCGTCGCTTCAGACGTGCGGTGACAGTGGTAGTGACACGTGGCACACGCCTACAGGGCGGCATTTAATGGGCACCATTAACAGGCGTGGGCGCGTGCTCAGTTTTAATGATCCTAATTTACACAAATTCCGAGGGGATTTGGGTGACGTCAACGTTGACCACTCTCGGCCAACGATACAAATTGAATTTCTTGAAGTGCAAATATGCGGACCGTCGATCAGCGTCAAGGAGCAGTAGGGATGTAAATGAACCAAACGATTCGCGAGCTATTCAGAGCTCGATTCGGTAAAAAGCTAGTTCGAGTTCGTTCGTTTATCTTATCGAGCCGAGCTCGAGCTCGATTTCGAGCTCGACAATTTTATCGAGCCGAGCTCAAGCTTAAGGATATTCGGCTCGTGAGCTCGCGAACATGTTCGTTTATAGGCTCGCGAGCCAAAAAAATAAGCCTTAAACCGAGCTCTAAAACGAGCCTTAAAATGAGCTTTAAAATAAGCCAAAAAATGAGCTCTAAAATGAGTCAAAAACGAGTTCTAAACGAGCCCGAGCTCGCTTAACGAGTTAGGCTCGTTAACTTTGATAATCGAGCTAATAACGAGCCGAGCTCGAACTGTTCGCGAGCTTGATAATTCTAAAACAAGCCAAGCTCGAGCCTTGTGATAAAAGCTCGATTCGAGCTTGAGCCAAGCTTGATTCGAGCTCGAGCCAAGCTCAAGCCCGAATATAACTTAAACGAGCCGAACTTGAGCCTAATATTGTTCGGCTCGGTTCGGCTCATTTACATCCCTAAGGAGCAGTCTCAGGGTCGTCCGACACCCTACGACAAATCGATCGGAGTCCAGACCAGCATCACTGTTGATCAACCAATCTAACTCAGACTACTTGTCCAGTCAGTCGAACTTATAATCTCCTTCGACTAGACTTGAGGGGGAGGCATGTGATCCGGTGGTAAGGCCGAGCCCACTCAGCAGAAGGGTCAATGACATGATGGTGGTGAAAGTCAAGACGATCAACACCCCGATAGTCATCGTCCGATCAGAAGTAAGAGAACCCGACCGGATATCAATACAGCTCAGCTCTAGACCGAGCTTCCGATGCTCAGAAGATCAAGTATCAGCGAATCCAGATGCCGAGCGGACAGTGGAGGGATGACCGACCGGCTCTCCCGCTCGGTCCAAGGGCAAGGTTGCCCAGATGAATGAGGGCAGGCCGAGCGACTCTCCCACTCGACCCCAGGAGGGGCAGTCGTCCGAATGGACGAGGATCGGCCGAGTGGCTCTCCCGCTCGACCCAAAAATAGACAAAGGGAGTAGATGGTGATATCCTTCTGGGAACCAGTGCCACTGACAAGCAGCATGGTTGATAGCATGGTCAGGCAGAGGATCATCAGACGGAAGCTTCCACTATCTTGTCAGGGATATGTTCGGGCTGTTAAGGTATGGTGTCAAAGACGCTTTCCGACACGTCTTTTCAGGATATGCTTTGAGAAGTGTGCACGCCTCGAGAAGCGTGCATGCACTTTCCTGGAGCCCTATATAAGGACTCCCGAGCTTCGACGGAGGGAAGGGGATCTCTACTGTAGCTACTGTTACGTTGTTGCTTTCACTTCTCTTCATTGCTTGCTTATTGCTATTGTCGGTAACTGACTTGAGCGTCGGAGGGTCAACGCCGGGGAACCTCTCCCTGGCTCGGCACTGACGTCTTATGGTTGCAGACTCATCCCGTCGGAGCCCCACACACATTCAATAGGAGTGCCACGTCCCAAGCACCTACCGCCTCGACTCTCGAACAAGATCAACACTCATTTCAATTCCTATGAATTTTTGAGTTATAAAGAGTTCAAAAATGCTATCCATTGGTTATTTCGATTTATCGGAGGTGTTAAATGTAATAAGAAAGAATCGATAAAAATCTCTACGTTGAGTAAGATATGAGGCTAATGTATGCATGATATGAAATAGAGTACATAGGGTATAGAGTATAGGTTTAGGGTTTAATTTAACTAATCTAATCAATTCAATTTACTTATCTAAGTCAACTAATTAATTTAATTCAACTAATATAATACTTAGATTAATTAAACAAAATTAGTTAGATTATTTAGATTAGTTAGTTTAATTCAATTAATTATATTAGTTAGGTTAATTCGTTTAATTAGATAGGTTAAAATGATAAGTTTAATTTCATTAATTAGAATAATTGAATTAGATTAATTAAAATAGTTAGATTGATTAGGTTGATTAGGTTAATTAGGTTAATTAGATTAATTATATTGAATTAATTAGATTAATTAGGTTAGTTAAGGTATAATTATATGAATTAGATTATTTAGATTAATTAGATTAAATAAATTGAATTAATTAGATTAGTTATCTTAATTTGGATAATTACATTAATTACAGTAAATTAATGAGTTAAATTAGATTAGTTAGATTATTTAGATTAATTAAATTGAATTAATTAGAATAGTTAGATTAATTAGGTTAGTTTGGTTTATTAGATTAATTAGATTATTTTATTATATTAATTAAATTGAAATAGCCCCTTAATACTAGAATTCCATTAATCTCTTTAACACCATAATATCTTAAACTATCGTGCTGGCCTGATATGAATCATATTAGACCCAATGTTATATCAGGCTCACGTATGAGGATTTTTTGTTGATTTCCTTATTATATTTTTACACCTCCGTAGACATCGAATTAAATAATAAATCAATTTCTATTGATTTCTGAGATTGCAAAGAGTACAAATATACTATCTATGGATTATTTTAACTTCTCCAAATATATTAAAATATTATTAAAAAAATCAACTAAACTATAAATTTCATGGGCCTGATATAATTTGCATATCATACCTATGTTATGCATGCATGTATATAAAAAAAAATTAAAAAAATTAAAAAAAAAAAAAAGGAAAGAGAGGCGAAGAGAGAAAAATAAAATTGGTTGCATGTATAAGAGAGAAGAAATTAAAAAAAATGTGAGAAACAATAGAGAAAAAGAAAGAAAATAAGATTTATAGACATGCACTTGAAAATATGTGTTTTTTTTATAAATACCAAAATAACATACTGATAAATTCAGAAATCTATATATCTTTTAGTAAATTGTCATACTTAATACGAATGTTCCTCATTTATGACGGAAATCATATCGATAAAAATTGTTCCTCGATGGAGTCTCCAAAAAGGATCTTTACTTACAATTAAATCCTGTTTAAATTTTACTAAACAAAATAAATTAGCTGCAAATAATTTTATAATGATTGAATATGAGAAAATAAAATGAGAATCCATATGATATAAAGATTGAATACAATATCAAATACTAATAGCTCTGACCAAGAATGAAGCTAAATGAGTCTAAGTTGGGCAGAGTTAGATCGAATTACAGCTTAGTGGAGTTTAGTTTGACTGAACCATGAGAAGTTATAAAAAAAAAAGAATAAATCCAATTAATGTTATTGATTAGTCCTGAGTGATCCATCTATTCTGATGGAATTTTTTCATTGATTAGTAGGATAAATCAAAAAATGTTCATGACGGATATTGATCAAGAAGTTCAATATTTTTTAGTTACATGTCCTATTTAGAAGAAAAATTTCTATAAATCCATCATAGTTGGGGATTGAATCGTAGATATCTGGTGCGCTGCCGCTGCATCAATCGTGTTGCTATCAGCATTCAGCGCTGCATTTTTTTTTTGTAGTGAGTATGTTTCCTTTCAATAAGTTTGTCGGCGTTATTTTAATTTATTGTGAAATACACAATAAAGTATGTGCAATTCTTTCATTTTAGATTGTTCATGACTTACGAGAAGGAGAAAAGTGAGGATTTAGAATGCATCTATTCGGTTGCTGTTTGTTATTCCCTGTCCATTCTTTATAATGTTGATCAACTGATAAAGTGGAATGAAGAGCGAGATTGTTTGTCCCTGTCTATGGCTTTTCAAATTTAATCTGCAAAATATGGTGTACATTCTTCGAATCGGTCATTAGTTTTAAATTTATTTGAATACCATTAAGAGCGCATTTGTAGCCAAGCTAACTGTCTTCATCGGTTTCTTTTACTTGATGGCAAAAGGTAAATATACTCGCTCCCAGCGTCTCCATCAATTCGTCCCAGGACTAACATGGAGGAGGTAAATCACGGACGGCTACTAGCCTTTGGAATAATGACTAACACATAAAGAAAGTATTTATCTCGACTTTCTCAAAATTTGAACCCATCGGTTTCTTTTACTTGAACATATATAAAGTCGTGTAACCATGATTAATGTTTTTTGATATTTAACAAATGCACAATCCTATTTTATAGCAATAATCTTTGTTTGGTTAAGCTGCAGAAGTTTATGATTTTGTTTTCCCGAATGAAGTTTATCTTATTTTGATGACAATTTTCTTTTTTGTTCTTTCACTTTATGTAAATTTATTTAGTTGTTGTTATTGTTTCACTTTATGCAAATTGTAAACATTTTGTAGCTCTATGGTTTTATCTATGCTGGACCTTCAGGCCACTTTCTCCATATACTTATGGAAACAAATTTAAGGGAAAGAAAGGAAAGGAAACTGTTGCCAAAAAGGTGGCTTATTTTATATGTTCTCATCAAGCAATTTGATATCCTGATTATTTATCTGAGCTTTTCTGGATTTTCATTAAGAAACTTATCCGATCAGGTAATTTTGGAACAACTAATGGCCTCACTGTGGAATAACATGTTTTTTATGGCATACTGTGGATTAGTTGTTGAAGGTTTGCATTCTATGACCTTCCCTATGTGAAGTTATGCCATAGAACTTTTCCATAGAAATTAATTGCTCTTGGTTTTAAACCCTTTTTTGTTAGAATTTTATATGCTTGTAACTAATTACTCTGTTTTCCTTTAACTCACTTTTGAATATTATTTTCTTAATAAACTTATTTCTATCTTTTTCCTAGATAGCTGATGGTCATGCTGTGTCTGTAACTCTCAATTTTTTGTCAGATCAAAAACCTCTAGTTGGCTAATACGTATTGAATGTTTTTGTTAGCTTTTGAAGATATGCAATTTCAGCAGATTTATTGAGGTAGCAAAAAGATACAGCAAATACTAGATACGATAGCAAGTCTGTTGTCAATCCAACCATGCGATTCAAAAGTTCATGCAACTATAATAAAAGCTCAAACATAATGGCGGTGGGGGAGCTTGAATGGGTCGCCAAAAGCTCCAACGTTGCCGGGACGAGAGAGCACAATCTGCATCATTCAAACATGAACAAGAATCAGTGATTTGTAACTTAAAGTGACTCTTTTTTAGTTTCCAAGCATTTGTATATATGATTTCAAATACCTGATAGAGTTCCAACGTGCACGATTGAAAACCAGCAGCACAGTAGATGAAATAGTACTCCCAGGTACGCACGAACTTCTCGTCGAATCCCAGAGCAATAATTTTGCTGAAAAATAGAGTGCCAGGAAAGTATCTATAGTAAATTATATGCCGCTAAGATTAGATAGAAGAAAAAACTAGCAAGCTATCTGATGAATCCAGAACTTTGTCCTCTACCGTGTGTTTTCGGCGATTGAATAGTTATGTTTAGTTTACTCTGGATAACAGATAATAAAGGGCTGAATCATACTTAGGGGAGGGTAGCGGGCGGTGAAGGTCAAGATTTTAGGCCAAAAAGTAACTGAAAATGATAATCTATCCTTCATTCTTCGGTAATTTTCACCCTTTGAATGATCTATCCTCCGGAGTAAATGAGCATTAGTGCTTTTATTCATCCTTTGTTACTAGTGTTTCGGCTTTCCGGTTCATATGAAGCAACTAATCCATCTCCATTTTGGCTTTGATGATAGAATCAGTTATAAGATTTTGCTCCTCACAATATATGGTAATACACTAGTGATTGTTAAAGTATGTAGGTGGGGTACTTGTGAAATTATATTCTGGACCTCTTACTCTAATACCATGTTTAAGTCAATTGAACGGACGCGCACTGGATGAATAATCTGGGCCGGCTGTGTTAAATTCCGGAGACACCACGCTTTACCCGGGCCAGCATTCACCGCTGATTTACCTCCTCCTAGGATCCCTGTGGGGCTAGGCCTAGGGGGCCGCTGGGCGGCGGGACCCGCCTTTTACACAATGTTTAAGTCAATTGATGACCCTGCGGGTCATCCGAGTTGGTATGTGGCGGGTGTTGCCACAATGAGGTCACAGGGTCGATCCTCAGGGCAGCTGGGGAATAAATCCCCTATCCCCGTATTACACCCTATCCGTCACATGCTCGCTCGGATGCTGCGATTTACCTCCCTCATGATGGCCTTGGGTCGGATACGACGGGGGTGCTAGGGGCGAGCGTTTCGCCTTTTGCCACAATGTTTAAGTCAATTGATGTCCCCTTGGGATGGTCTAGTGGCTAGCACATGAGATATTGCCACCATAAGGTCTGGGGTCGAATCTTGGCAAAACCTAGGTAAATGCCTCCCTTATGTGCTAGTCACTATTCCAAAGGCTAGTAGTCGTCCATGATTTACCTCATCCATGTTGGCCATGAAGCGGGTTGACGGGGGCGCTGGGGCGAGCGTATTCGTCTTTTGTCACCATGTTTAAGTCAATTGGTTCATATTGCCACCATGTTTAAGTCAATTGGGGTCTCCTCAGGACGATCTAGGGCTAGCGCATGAGGTGCTGCCACCATAAAGTCTGGGGTTCGAATCTCGACATAGCCGAGGTAAATGTCTCCCTTATGCATCAGTCACTATTCCAAAAGCTAATAGCCACCTGTAATTTACCTCCTTCGTGTTGGCCCTAGGACAGGTTGACGGTGGCGCTGGGGACAAGCGTAGTCGCCTTTTCCCACCATGTTTAAATCAATTAGGTGTCCCCTTGGGGCGGTGCGGTGATTAAGGCATAGGGTGTTGCGACATGAGGTCTTGGAGTTGAAACTCGATGTGTCCGAACATGGCTTCCCCCATGTCTTAGCCATCTGCACTAATGGCTAGTGACCACCCGTGATTTACCTTCTCTATGTTGGCCTAGGGACAGATTAGTGGGGGTGTTGGGACGAACGAATCACCTTTTTGCCATATGTTTAAGTCAATTGGATGCTCTCAGGGTAGTACAGAGTAGAATTGCTACCATAGAGCAAGGGTTCAAATCTCAACAAAGTTGAGAAAAAAAAAGCCCTTCCTGCTAATTACAGCTTCCTTTATCTCGTTTTTACTTCAATATAAGTCAGTTGGCTAACCAATTCTCCCATAAGCTTGAGATATAGTAAAGGTATTGTTAACACTGATAAACGATAGGCACTTACTCCTTATTCGCAAGTAAATTGTTCCTCCAGCTTGTGAGTGTTTGATAGTACTGGTTGCCAATGTTCTCAAGTTGTTCGATGCTATGCGATGAAGGCACACATGAAAACCCAAAAGGATATGGAAATCGCTATATACACAAAAACTTGTTACCAGAATTTAGATGAAGCCATCATATTCATAGCTGTTATTCTGCTCAAACTAGGAACACATAGTCCAGGAAACATGTACTCCTTGAGGAAATCAGAGCTTCTCCTGTATTCATCGTAGCGTTGATCTGGAATACTGCTGAACTGCAGTGCGACCATTATATCAAAAATGAGTTGATCTATTTTATATGATTAGCTCGATAAAAATTATTATTGTTGATCTATTTTTTATATGATGAGCTTGATAAACTAGAACAAAAATAAAAATGTCTAACAGTGAGGATAACTAAACAGTCAAATGATCATTCTTGCACAAGATAAAAAATATTACTAAAAATAATAGCCATTCAGTGAACCTGGAGCACAAATATGCCATCTTCAGCCAGAACTGAATCACAGCAGCTGAAAAACTCATCCATGAATTCGTGACCTACTGCTTCAACCGTCTCACTGTAACTAGTATTAGTAGGAGTAATACGATATGTCAAGATAATAAGTTCTGAGTGAACAATACCAAGAGATGATACGGTCATATTTGTGAATTTTTGGCAGATGACGATAATCCATCAGCATGAAAGTAATGGAATCCTGAAAGTAGGCCACTGCTTTGGTAAAGAATATGTATTTGTTCAAAGGAATCTATATGCTATAGAGTTCTAACAAAGACAGGAATCATTATTGTTTGACTAAAAGAACATGTTCTATAATCTTCACATTTTTTCCTGTAGAGAAAGCCTTCATCATAAATGAATTAACAAGTTACAACTAAGACTACAAGATTTTGTATTAAAGCAAACACCCATTAATTCCATAAAATACCTCTTATGCCATGAATACTTTTCGGTTTATACTTTGGGACTATTGTCTACTCTGGTTTTCCTCTTCCTTAATTACATTTACACCTAGTGTTCATTTGAGAAGCTTTACTATAAAAATCATATCATCCTGGACTAGTAACTGAACAAAGCATACACTGTAGTACAAGTTGATGCTGTGAACCATTTACCATTTTATTGGTTGCCTTTGTGAACCTTAGCTTATCTCATCTCCCAAGCAGAATGCCATGATACCCCAATACAAATCTCGTGTCAAATATTTATAAGTGCCCAGATGAAGAATACAAACCTCGAGTCCTTCGTCTTTAGATCTTTTCTTTGCAAACTCCAGTTGTTTCACAGATAGGGTGATTCCTGTGTATCTGCAGCCAGTTTGCTTAACAACCTCGATTGCAAAACCTCCCCAACCACAACCAATCTCCAAAACTTCATGTGTTCCATCAATTTGAGCCTTAATGTTAAAGTAGAACGATAAGAATTGAGCTAACAATGAAATGAGACACCAAAGTGCTCCAACAACATGCTCACCTTTTTAATTAAAAGAGAGATTTTGTGAAGCTGTGCTGTTTTCAGGTCCTCATTCAGTGTCTGAAAATTTGTTTGGGAAGGAATTTTAGAATCTAATAAATGAACCACAAGTTGTATATAATGTTAGAAAGAATAATGCAACGCAAACCAAGCAAAATAGAAGTTCTGAACCTTGAAAATGGCACAGGAGTAGCTCATTGTCTCATCCAAAATCAGAGAAAAGAAATCATTACTCTGTCATGAGATGAAGTTAATTACCAGATTAAACCAAAAAAGAGATTCCACTTAATATAGATTTTCATTCAATTATTAGAGTTACAATAATGAAAAAGTTTACAAGGAGTTTGCATAGCAGCTAAAGTCTAACCAGATCATAATGATTGGAGATGTTCTGAATTGCTTGTTTTATAGTGTTTTGTCTCCACATATGCTTAAAAAAGTATCTTGCTGATGCAAATCCTGCTGTTGCAAACATTGGTGTCCACCAACCTCTGGTTATTTTGTCAGAAAATTTTTAGCAGTAGAAACAAGTTTCATATTTGTGCATAGTATCAGTAATGCATTCAGCAAAACCAAAAAAAAATCAATGAAAGGAGACACCTAAAATACCTTCCAAAAAAGTTCCTCAGTTCCCTGTTAGCTATAAGAATCTACCAAAAAAAAAAAGGAAAACATTAATTAAAATTGCAAGTTGAGTGACAGAAACTGGTATCTAATCTTTCAGCTTGTGCACTTACCAAAAGAAAATCCAGAAGACCTTTTTCTTTATCAACAAATGAAAAGTAACCATTTATATATGCATCTGCAAGACCTAAATCAGCTTCAGTGGCAATCTGTCAAGATAGATATGATGGGTAAGTTTTTGGCCTGGTGCACTTGTAATTGGTATTCAAACTAGGACTGTTCATAAAAGGCAAACAAATGGACCTTCCAATAGAACAAAGGATTATGAACTCTAAGAATAGCCTTTTTCGTGTTTTGCTTTCTCGTTCCCTTGAACTCGTATATATTGCCACCTTCTTCTAGCAATCTGCAATTATGATGTAGCATGGATTCAAAGGAATGTTGCATGTGAAGCCTAAAATTGCAGACACTGGATAGTTTCTAGAGAGCCTAATGCTTGACAGATATCCATCTCAATTGCTTGCTCTCAGGTTATATTAAACCATGTATTAGTTAATTCCTGAAAAAAAATGATGTTCTAACTTGCAAGTATTGGTAATTGTGTGATTTATACCATTTCTTTTAATTTTGATGTCTATAATGTACTCCACATTGTTGCCATTGTACTATGATCACAACTTACAGTTTTACAAGCACCAATAAGCAAATGACCTTTTCCAAGGTGAATCTAAATATGCAAGCAAATCAATGCACTAACGTTAAGTAACCAGTTGAGATATAACTCTCAAGAAATCTAATCACAAAATGTCTTGCTCCACGTTCCATTAATGATGGTACCATATGTATTGGGTTTCTCAATAGAACAGTATCTTTTCCAAGCACACTGTTGGCAGCCATAATGCCTGCCTGTAAAAGAATTGTGATTTGCACATCAAGCATTTCATTTCGTTGATGTTTAATGATTGTAAAGCATTCTGTGTTTAAATCCAAATGCAAGAAGTAGTTCTATCACCTTCAGTCCATCCTCATGGGAGCCATAACCTGTGAATCACCATCCAAATAAGTGAGAATTTCAATTTCAATTTCTAGTTGAAGTTTGATTCAATTCGAAATTTAGACCTTTCAGTTAAATTTTTCTTAACTTGGTTTTGTCAATTCATGTTTTTTGGTTTCAGTTAGCCCTTTTCGCGCAACACTCGCTAAAATGTTGGAATGAAATGGTACCAGAAGAAGACTCTCAATTTGACACCAAACTCTTGATTACTACAACTTCCACAGCTTACCTTGGTATGCTCCAGAAAACCATATTGCTCTTTTCCCCTGTATATCTTCTAGCTCCAAGGCTGCTTTGGAGGCAGCAACAGATGGAAAAGAATGGCTGGTGCACCATTTAAGCAAGGTGTGTTTTGGAACACGCGGAGGGTTCAGAGTTACGAGAAATGGTAGCTTGGTTGAACCTAGATTCTGCAGACATATTTGCACCATATCATTGACAGTTAGTAATCTTTCAAGAGATATTCTTCCTAACAAACCAAATTCAAAGAATGCATGATGTTAAATTAATGATATGTGCTTAAAAACTAAAAGGCACAGCAAACCTGCAACACATTTAGCCAATATGTGACACACACTCCATCGTGTGTTGCCCCAAGATAATTACAAGCACTCCATGCTGCTGGATTTTTAGGCATCAAACTTTTGTCATGATGAAGATAAATATCACTGTACACAGAAACACACTATACTTCAGTTGGTGAGGGAATGAGAAAATGTAAAGTAATATTATAATGACATGTATGTGTGAGCTTTCCTCAAGTTTAATATTTGAATTAAATTTGATAACATTATTATCCAGCAAGACCATATCCATGAAAAACTAAAGGAAAGGTTGTTTCATGTTCAAGAAGCTTCACTCTCAGCTAAATATAGACCTCATTTTCTTACAACTTAGTGGCAAATTAAAGATCTAATTCAGCTGCTCTATATCAAATGAACAAGAAGTATTATGTAGAGATAAGCCTGATTTAATGACTCTTGAGCATATAATCAGATGTGACATCTATGAATTGGTTAGATGCATTTAAATGATAACCCAAATAATCAAAAGTCATAATTGAAATCATACTTAGTTAAAACTAATAACTGTCATCTATATGTACTAATCTCTTAAACTAAGAGGTAGAGTTTAATATTCTCTTTCTCACTTGTTACGCTCAACATTGATTCAAATATCATGTTAAAGTCATCATCGAAGTCCAATCCTACCCAAAATGCCAAGGCACTCCAATGAGCGACATCTTGGTATTTAAATACGATTAATAAGTCTCACTTAACAATGCAAGACTTAAAGGTGGAATTTCATGTCTCCATCTTACTTCCTCCTCTGTTTAGCATGTCTGCTTTCAACAACAGCAACATACCTATATACATATTGGAAGGCACCAAGTATCCTTGCCTCCTCGAAGGTTGCTTGTTCTCCTAAAAGCTTCAAAGCATCCGGGGCATGGGCGCTAATTATGCACTGATCATACATCTCTTTCGAGCAATCTGCTCCTACCACACAGCATCCTGCCAAAAAGCCATATTGTATTTAACCAAAGATGATCATAAAAAATCTTGATCTGTGAGTTTATCAAAATAAATTTGATCAAGAGGATCCAATTGATACCTCTGGTCAATGATCAGCAATCATATACAGGAAAGCACTTTACCTCCATCAGTACTAAAAACTGATTGCACAGCATATCCTGTTCTGATTGTGCATGATCTTCTCTCCAGTTCTTCTCTTACCTGCTTATAATAAGCATCGAGTTAAAAATATAGCTCTGACCAAATTTATAGATACACAAGTTTACAAGGTTACCCTGCCAATATAATTCTGTGAACGTGACTTGACAGTATGCCACTGTGGGCCACCAGATAGCTGACATGTGTTTGAGAGCATCATAAAGATAAAGAAGATAAAAAAATGTGGTATGGAGTGAAAAGTGTTAACTTAATAATACTAAAGAGGCTTGTAGCGCACTAGTTAGAATGAATAACAAGATGGATGATCACAAACAAAGTAGAAATAACAGCAAAGTTAAGGCAGAAGAATATTAACCTGAAGAAGGTGACTATTACGGAAAAAGGAAAGGACATAATAAGCTGGGAAATGCAGTACTGCATTGGGAGGGCATGACCAGAAAGTGGCACAAATTGGAATCTGTAACCTCACAAAATTGTTTGTACAAACCAAACACAAGTTACTACAATAACATTGAAAAAGAATACAAATTCTCGGACCAAATGAACAGTGATTAAGCTCACAAGATGACCCTTCTGGAACAACTCAGAATAACCATGAGATTTGATGAAGTGCTCCAGCGTCTCATTGCGATCTACATCTGGATCGCCTTCCAGCTTCTCGAGGTACCTTTCAGAATTAATGGTTGGTTTTCCAAACATATCGAGAACAATAGTAAGGGTTTAGCAAACCTTTTCTAGGAGGAAATCGATTGCATGCTGTGACTGTGAGAAAGCATAAAAATAAAAAAATAATAAAATAAATCAAATAAAAGCTTACTTGAGGACATCTCCCTTAAATTTGAGAAGTTCTTGAATCATTCGCCAAAAGTATGGATTAAGAAGATTGGCCTTTTGCGAAAATAAGCTAGAGAAACCATTCCGACCTCCCCATTCATATCCTTTGCCGTCGTCCAAGCTTATAGCAAACGACATGTCTGAAACCTCCGTCTCCACGCCAAGGCTCTCGAACAACTCCATCATATTGGGATACGTCACTCGATTGAAGACCATGAAGCCAAAGTCAAGGAGAATGCCATCGAAAGAGACCGTCTTAGCATGGCCGCCCAAGTAGCCTTCCTTCTCGTAGACCACTACCTCCGCACCGGCCTTCGCCAATGTGTAGGCCGCAGCCAGCCCAGTGATCCCCGCGCCCACCACGGCTACCCGCATAGCGACCGGAATGTTGCCTCGGGCAGCTGCCGCCGATCGACGTGAGAGCCCCCGATTGGAGTGAGTGGAGAAGGGAGCAAAGAGCCCGAATAAAGCAACTGATGAACTCTGGGAAGGAGATGGTTAAAAATAATGGACATTGGGCTGAGGAGTGAATAAGATAAATATGAGCTCGTTTTTCTTCTTTTTTGTAGGAGAAAAAAAAACGAGCTCGTATATATATATATTTTTTTATTTTTTTTTATTTTTTTCCCTTTTTCTCGTGTTTCATATGGACCAGGTCTCCATTATTGGAGCAATTATTTTGAACTGTTTCGTAGCAGTAGCTGATTAGATTGGACGAGTCTCTAGTTACCGTCAAATTAATAATTAGTAAATTTTTAAAATAATAATAATAATAATAATTTTAAACTCGAGATCCATCTCAATTAATTATTAATCGTTCAATCATATATATAGCCATAATTTCGTCTCGACAACTCCGCAAGGCTACTTCCTCCTCGCGCCGCGCCGTCACACGAACCAGGCCCTCGTGCCCTCCCTCGTGCCTATCTTCTCGCGACTGCTGGCACTTGACTCCTCGCCGTTGCGGACCTTCTCGTTGCCGCCGCGACCAGCCCTCGGCTTCCCTCCCTCGCAAGCTCTACTCGCGACCGCCGCCCTCGCGACAGACGACCCCGTGCTGCGACAAGGCTTACAAACAGGCTGTGAGGCTTGGCGAGACGAAGCTAGGCTGCCCAAGCTCTCAGCCTATCTAGGGTTTCAGGCGCCTCCCTCACACGTCCACCCAAAGAATCTAGGGTTTCTCTTGCAGGTAAAACCTCATTTGTTTCTTTCTATTTCTATTGCAGGTTTGATCTTATAAGAAATCAGTAGTTTAATTGGTGTTCGATCGCAATGTTTTGTTCCGTTCGACTTATCAAATTAGATTTTGTTCAGTTTGGCAGTCTTGATTTTATACGACATATCATTGTGGTTTTTGTTTGGTCTTCGAATGCTATTGCTCTTCGAAGTAACAGCTTCAGTTGCTATAAAAAAATTAGTCTTCAAAGTTTCTTTTGAAACTTGTAGTTTCTAATGCAGTTTTTAACACTTATATAAAATGTTATTGTTTAGCGTACTTTTATTAAATTTTACTGTTTAGGTTGTTAGTTTCTTTTAACACTTATGCAAAATGTTATGTAAATCTTGACTCATCCGATTAGATTTGGATAATGTTTTTAAATTAACTTGCAGTTTTTATTTTATAAGAAATAAGTTGTGGTTTTTGTCTAATTATCTATTGTCAATTATAATATGAGGGCGCCTAGAAATGGAAGACAATAGAGTTGATGATCAGGAATACATTCCCTAAGTTTCAGATAATCGAAAGCCACACATTGGAATGGAATTCTCATCACTAGAGGATGCATATTCGTTCTACAACCAATATGCACGAGAAGCTGGATTTAGTTCAAGGATACACACAAGCAAGAAAAATAAGATAACAAACGAAGTAACGTGGAAACAAATTGTATGCTTTAAAGAAGGCCATACATATTTAATACGGTGGAATAAACATGCAAAAGTTGATCAACTGACAAGGGAAAGAGCACGTGGGTCAGTTAGAACAGGATGTAAGTCAAATATTGCATTTGTCAAAAAACAAAGTGGACCTAATTGGGTTGTCAGTAACTTTATAGAAACCCATAATCATCCACTCGCAACTCCATCAAAGGTGCATTTGCTACGCTCACATCGTAATGTTTCTGCAGCAAAGAAAGCTTTAACACAACAATTTGCAGAGGCTAATGTGCCAACTTGTTAACAAATGCGATTATTAGAGATAGAGTATGGAGGGCCTGAGGGTGTAGGTTGCACAGAAAGAGATATTTGAAATTTTAAAAGAAATCTAAGGGATGAACAAAAGGGTATTGATGTTAAAAGAAACTAACAACCTAAACAGTAAAAATTTAATAAAATTACGCTAAACAATAACATTTTACATAAGTGTTAAAAACTGCATTAGAAACTGCAAGTTTCAAAAGAAACTTTGAAGACCAAATTTTTTATAGCAACTGATGCTGTTACTTCGAAGAGCAATAACATTCGAAGACCAAACAAAAACCACAATGATATGTCGTATAAAATCAAGATTGCCAAACTAAACAAAATCTAATTTGATGAGTCGAACGGAACAAAACACTGCGATCGAACATCAATTAAACTACTGATTTCTTATAAGATCAAACCTGCAATAGAAATAGAAAGAAACAAATGAGATTGTACCTGCAAGAGAAACCCTAGATTCTTTGGGTGGACGTGTGAGGGAGGCGCCTGAAACCCTAGATAGGCCGAGAGCTTGGGCAGCCTAGCTTCGTCTCACCGAGCCTCACAGCTTGTTTGTAAGCCTTGTTGCGGCACGAGGTCGTCTGTCGCGAGGGCGGCGGCTGCGAGCAGAGCTTGCGAGGGAGGGAAGCCGAGGGCTGGTCGCGGCGGCAACGAGAAGGTCCGCAACGACAAGGAGTCAGGTGCCAGCGGTCGCGAGAAGCTAGGCGCGAGGGAGGGCACGAGGGCCTGGTTCGTGTGCCGGCACGACGCGAGGAGGAAGTAACCCTGTGGAGTTGTCGAGACGAAGTTAGGGCTTAGGCGAAATAATTCTTTATCGCCCTGCCTTATGACGCGATAGCTGCCACGTCCGCAGTCCGCAACGGTCCGCAGGAGTTGTTCCGCAGCAGAACAACTCTGTATATATATATAGAGAGAGAGGAGTGATCTCCTACGCGCCTGCACATGCGCGACTGTGCGCGTGCGCAGGAGATCACTCATTTTTTAAATTTTTTTTTAATATTTTAAATTTAAAAAATCAATTAAAATAATTAACATTTTCTTATATAAATTTCTAATACATTAATATATCCCCTCAACATATTACAATACTTCAAACTTCCCAATTGAATTATAATTTTTAAGCTATTTTTTTTAGATTTTATCTCTAGGGTTCAGGTTTTCTAATTAGGTTATAGTGTTTGGTTTTAAAAAAAAATAAAATAAAATAAATTTAAGTATTTATTGAGTATTGTAATATGTTGAGGGGATATATTAATGCATTAGAAATTTATATAAGAAAATGTTAATTTTTTTAATTGATTTTTTAAATTTAAAATATTTAAAAAATAAAAATATTTTAAAAAACAAAGAGTGATCTCCTGCGCACTCGCACAGTCGCGCACTGTGCAAGCGCGCAGGAGATCACTCCTCTATATATATATATGTTAGGACCAAAATGTAGCTAGAGAGGGGGGGTGAATAGCTCGGTGCGATCTTCGTGCTTGACGTTGCTTGTTTCTTCAAAGATGTGCAGCGAAAATACAAGAAACACTACAACAATGCTAACAAATGGATTTTACTTGGTATCCACTGTTGGAGCAATCTGGGTACCCTAAGTTTTGATGTTTGGGCAAAGGTTTAAGTTAGGTTTATTGTTGTATTTGATATGCATTGTGAGTGTACAGGATACAGGTACAACAAGGAAAGTCCAAGTGTGATCTTGGCAAAGGAGTAAAGTCCAAGGATAAGTCTTGGCGGTGTAAGTCCAAGCATGTAGTCTTGGCAACGTAAGTCCAAGTGTGACTTGGCAATGGATGAAGTCCCGGAGGCGCGACCTCTTGGCAAAGGAAGACCCGACAACAATGACAAGGCCGATGGAAGCTCTAGAAGGCAAGATGTGAAGGATGGGGAGGCATCCGAGGGACGCAAGGCTGATGAAGGAGGCTAGAAGGCTAGGTCTAGGTTAGTCGGACGAGAACGAGTGTTGAGTGAATGTACTCGGGGCAAAATCATAGAATTAGGGGGTACTGTAACAGTACTGTAGCGGCACTGTAGCAGCACTGTACCAGTCGACTGATGGTTTCATCAGTCGACTGGTGCAGTCAACTGGGGCAGTCAACTGGGAGCGAAAAGAGAGTTAGTATCGAGCCGTTGGGCTGCAACGGTCGAATTTTCACGAAGGACAGTCGACTGCATATTTTGGCAGTCGACTGGTAGGTGGGGTTTTCTAACTTGTGGCCTATATAACTAAGCATTGGAAGCTTGGTTAAGGTTGACGAAATTAGTGGTGGTAAACCCTAATTAGTAGTCTACTAGTCTCAAGAGTCTTGGTTGGTGTTGTGGTGAGGTTTCTCCACCCACAAGGAGCGACTTGAGATAGCCGGAGTTCACCGGGGGCTAATCCACCGATGGATAGGGATCGTCCACCTTACGGACAGCCGTGGAGTAGGAGCCCTAATCTCCGAACCACGTTAAATAAACGTGTAGCTTGGTTTGCATTTCCTTTCTTTGTCTTGCTTTTAGTTTATCTTGTTTGTTTTTGTTTGTATTCCGCTGCAAAGCTAACAATAGTGAAGGAAGCAATCGATTTAGGGTGAGACACTATTCACCCCCCTCTAGCGAACATCAAGGTCCCAACATCCATCTCACAAGAGGTGACTAATCCAAGGATCCACACACTCACGCACCCTCCACTATGAAAACACTTTTTCTCAGTAACTACCGAAGGCGGAGAAACCTTACAACCTCACAATACAACAATGAGAAAGAAAGAAGCAAAATACAAATGAATCTTACAAGATTATAATGAAAACCCTAACTTCTTCTTCTTCTTGTTGCAAATCGTCTCTTGACTTGGATGAGCCTCCAAGAACCTTCAAGAACTGGCGGTGAGGAAGTAAAGATCGCTGTGGAGAAGTTTTGTGTTCGTCTGTGGAGAAGAGAGGAAGCCGTGTCGAAGAAAACGTTCACCAACGTCTATATTTGCATCAACGGTCGAATCCCAATCGATTGGATTGCTCCCAATCGATTGGGGAGACTTTGGATCGATTGACCGATCGATCCAGAGTGCCTCTGTGCTCTCTGGAATCACCTTGAATCGATTGCCCGATCGATTCAAGGCTTCTCGAGCGATTTCCAGCGCTCCAATCGATCAATTGATCGATTCAGAAGCTTATTGTTTGCTCGGAAACTCTCCCAATCGATCGATCGATTGATTGGGGAAGTTTCAATCAATTACCCAATCGATTCAGCCCATTTCTGCATGAATTTGCGTCAACCAATCGATCCACTGATCGATTGAACCCCCCAATCGATTAGCCAATCGATTGGGAAGCAGAAATCTGTGCAGAGCTTGAAATTAGCTTCGTTTTGCATCCGAGATCACCTCATTCCGATATCCGAGTCAAAAGTTATGGTCTTCGGAAGTTTACTACGTCCGAACTTCCTAGTTCCATGCCAACTCCCTATTGGACTTACGACCGTTAAGACTTCGGTCAACTTTTGACTCATCTGGACTTTCTCTTTGTGCCAAGTGTCCGGTCCTCCATTACCCACTTGGACTTCCCAATACCAGATGCCCGATCAACCTTGATCCATATGGATTTCCTCGTGCCTGGTTTCACTCACCAGGACTTCCCTTATGCCTAGCTTCACTCACTAGGTCTTTCACCTGGCTTCACTCACCAGGATTTTCCTTCTGCCTAGCTTCACTCACTAGGTCTTTCACCTAGCTTCACTCACCAGGACTTCCAGTCAAGTATCCAGTCAACCTTGACCTACTTGACTCTCCTTTACATCTCAACTGGTCAACCTTGACCAAACGAGAATTGTATCAACAATCTCTCCAAATGAACAACTGCACCTACATTGTCCATATCATCTAAGCCCAATATATTGTCAAACATCAAAACCCAAATCAAGACTCAAGCTTGGTCAACCAGGTCAATCTTGACCTAAAGGATATTGCACCAACAATATATATATATATATATAACTTAGCAATAGAGATAAACATAAATAACACCGTATTAGTGGGGTTAAAAAATATATAACTTAACAATAGAGATAAACAGAAATAACACCCACATTAATGGGGTTATAATACCCATTATCTCATTAAAAGGATGTCAGATCTCTTTGTTTATAAAAAAAAAATATTAAAAGATGAACCATTTATAATTACAATCAAATTGTAATCATGATCCAATCGTAATTAATTGCAATCCTTTTCTGGATTTACTATCTCCCATAATATAGTTTGGGTCGAGATGGATGGTTAGAGGCCGTCCTGAGGCCGTCAATAGTAGGCAAGTGACCAGACTGCCGAGCGCCCAACAGGGGACGGCTTTCGAGCAGCCTCCGGTCACTCATCCCGACCCAAACTATAACTTGGGGGACGATAAACCCATAGAGGAATCACAACTAATTACAGTTGGATCGCGACCACAATATGATTTAAATTGTAAGTGATTCATCCCCTTGTTCATTTTTTTATTGACCAGAGAATCTAGTCTCTATTAAAAAGTGTAAGAATATGTCGCATACATATTATATTAATATCTTCAGTCTCTCATAAATTTTATCATTAACACTCATTATTATGGGGATCCACATGACACATACAAATTATATTAACATATTCATTTTCTATGTTAATTTGAACATTAACACTTATTATTTGTAGATCTCATTGTGCATTCATTTATCTTTATTCTTATTTTATATTAAATAAATATAAATTTTATTTTATTTATCCAATTTAAATGATTATTATTTAAAATAAATAATAACAATATTTTTAAATATATTTATTGCATAAAATAATTTCATTTGTTGGTTTTTAATTTTAAATTTTTTTTTTTTAATAAAAAAAATATGGGAGGGCACCCATGTGTCCCTCTCATATTTCTCTCACCTAGTGCACGCATACAAGTCTTATGAAACAATTTTTGAACGCGTTCAATTCAATTCACACACCACGTGAGAATTTTATTTTATTTTTTATAAAACAACCTTTGAACGTGTTCAATTACCTGAATACGTTCAATGTCTCGTTGGCATTAACACCATCATATATTAGTTTTAACACAAATACCGTAGTTCCCAAGGCATAGCACAGACGATGGACACATGACATCTCTGACGTAATGGTCAAGGGTCGATTCTCAGGAACTGACGACCTGAGATTTATCCCACTATACGCCTGATGCCTGTGTACCTGCATGTACCTCCCTCTATATCCGTAGAGCCAACACTAAGGGGTTGTTAATATAACAGATCTACTTTAACACCAATATTGTATTATAAAATCCAATAACTTTCATCAATATGAAACCCTCAGCCAATTTGCTCACTTGAAGTGTTTCTCCCCATAATCAAATGAAGAAAGTGGAAGGACATTTAATTTAAAAAGTAAATCATCCTTATCCATCACAAGTATTAACAAGACTTAAGTGGCGTTTAGGGTTTAGGGTTGATCGTCGCGTGCGCTTCTCGATTTATCCTGATTATTGGTCAGAAAATTCCATAGGACTGGGTCAATCACCCCCAGAGATAGTCAGTGCGACTAACTGGGATTATCAAAAAAAAAAAAAAGACTTAGGTGACGTTTGACTAAGGAGTTTAAAAATAAAAGAATTGATTCATTCCTAAATCTTGTATTTGGTTAATAGGAATAGAATCAAGATTTTGAAATGAAATCCAAAAATTTGGGTATTAATGAAACTCACCTCTTCTCTTGAGTTTTGATAGGAATGAGAATGAAAATTAAGTTTTGAACAAAAATACTCTTAATATATTTATTCAAATTTTCTTTTATTTCACTTTCTCTCTCCTTATTATCGCTCATTATACTTTTTCTCTCCTCATTCTCTCATTATATTTTTTCTCTCAATATATTTTTTCTCTCATCACACATTCTCTATCATTTTTTCCCTGCATTCTTTACCATCACACACTCTTTCTCTTCATTCTATTTCATCATACTTTCTCTCTCATTACACACTCTTTCCTTATTTTTTTCATCACACTTTCTCTCTTCTCAATCTCTTCTACCATACTTTCTCTCTTTATTTTCTTTCATCACACTTTCTCTCTCTTCAGTCTCTCCCATCAAACTCTTTTTTCTTATTTTCTTTCATCATACCTTCACTCTTTTCATTTTTCCATCACACTTTCTCTCTCCTCAATCTCTCATCATTTTCTCTTATCATATTTTTTTCTCTTCATTTTTTCCCATCATATTTTCTTTTTTCATTGTACTTTTTCTTCCACCAATCTCTCCTATCACACTCTCTCTCCTCATTTTCTCTCACCACACTTTCACACTTTCTTTTTTTCCTATCATACTTTTTCTCTCATCACACTTACCCCTCTCATCATTCTCTCTTATTAAAATCATATCCGCCATCTTATGTATAAAAGCTTAAATAACGCGGGAAATGGACTTAAATTGGGCCGTTGTCCATCGGCCCATGGGACAACCCCTTATCAGTTATCTCGTCTCGCTCTTGTCCATCCATTCCATTCCATTCCATTGCCTCGGCTCCTCCCTCCTCCACTCGCCTCTCCTCGGGTTTCCTCCGCCGGGACAACCGCAACGCATGGCGGCGGCGCCCATGGCGGCGGCGCCCATGGCGGCGCCTCCGACGGCGCTTTTCTTCGCCAGGGCGCACCGGCACACACTGCTTCCTCCTTCCTCGTCCGCCTCCAAGCTTAGGGTTTCCTCCGGAAGCTTCTCTCCCGCCACGACTTTTTCCGCTGGAGCACTAGGTTTCGGCAGGTCCCAGTTGGTCGGCTTCCCTGTCATCTTCACCACCAGTCTCCCTTCACTTCGGGCTCCTCACAAGCTTCCAATTGGCCCCGTTGTTGCTCGTAATGACTCGCCTCTTCCGATTAGTTATAGTTTTATTTGGGCGATTCGTTTCGAATTCCTAACATTATAGATATCCATGGATAAAGGACGAACATTTGGTTAAGACGTGAAGCTTGTGGCATGCCATTTAATAGACTACGCCCTCGAGAGCCAACTTAGGAGTTGAAGTAGCACCCTGTTTCAGATTTATATAAGATTTGTCTCGTTGAATGGCTTTTTGCTTTCCCTCTCTGTTTAGTACGCAACCTCAAACCTAACGTTGGCTTTGTTTACAATGCCTATAAGCAACATCTTAGTCGATTCATGAGCAAATATTTGCAAATGGTGACTGTTTTTATTCCCAATTGTAATTGTTGAATTTTCTATCTCTTAGATCACATTGTTCTTAAGGTATTCATATAGCATTGCATCTTGCTTTACTCTTCTTAATCTTGAATACTTCAACATATCTAATGCTTAAGACAGAGAGTGATGATGGTTGAAGTTTTGTATGCATTGGTTCGACCCTTCTTTGAAGGTCTGATGGGATTGTATTTGCCTCCAAGCTTGCACTTGAAAGAGATGAAACAAAGGGATGCCCAGAATTGCCCAGCAGGGTCACACTCCAACAATCAAGTTAGATTAATAGATGTGTCCCTTCTTGTCACATGTTATGTGCATGAGTTTGATCGATCATTGCATTCAATGATCCATAACTATAGACCACTCTTGGATCCTTTTTAGGTCTTTTTCACAAGTGACTTCCATGGTCAGTCAGTATCTTAAATAATTTGAATTGACTTTTGTCATGTTTTGACCACATCTGCTACTAATCTACTAATTATGTTGTTGGAAAGAGACTCACTGACAAAGTTTGTGGGAATACCATTGTCTTATCCGATGAGTTTCGCTAGATTCAGATCAATACAGTCAGTCTCAAGCCATTCCAAGAGCTTTGATCAGATCCCTATCTGGTTAGGCGATTTACTTTGAAGTTGTTAGTTTGTTGGTTTATTTGAACGAAAATTGTTGTCTAGATAATTATATCCTGCTATCATTTACATGTTGGTTATATAAGCACATTTCTTTCAAATTCGTCTTTTAGTCTATCCCATGTGATTTATTTTACAAACTAATACGAGCGCGAGTTATTAATTTTCTCTATTTAACACTGCAATTGAAGTCATTTCTTCGAGCCAAAAGTGAATTACAAAAGCCAAGTGTTACTGTGGCACCTTAACCTGGTATTCCTCGTGGATAATTTGGCCCTACATTCAGATGACAAATGAATCTTCCTTGTGCTTTCAGGCCGGGTGTGCCCTTTTACCGGGAAGAAGGCTAACAGAGCAAATAAAGTCTCCTTCTCAAACCACAAGACAAAGAAGCTCCAGTTTGTCAATTTGCAGTACAAGAGGATCTGGTGGGAAGCAGGGAAACGATACGTAAAACTACGCTTGTCAACAAAGGCACTGAAGACCATTGAGAAGAATGGTCTGGATGCTGTTGCTAAGAAGGCTGGAATTGACCTCCGAAAAGAATGAACCTGAATTACCAATGGCCATGCCTTTACTCCCTTTTATCGCTTAATAAAATCGTCGAGGTGATTTTCACTTCTTAGTTCATTGGCTATTGTCATTTCTACTTCCAACTGGCTGTAAATTTACCAGGACAAAAAGATTTCAAAATGCTTTGTGTGATGCATGTCTTACTAATTAGGATAGACATTATCTCTCCAGAGATTGTTCCACACAAGTACAAATAGTCTAATTCAGATTCAGCTACTGAAACATGTCTGGAATAAATTTGTCGAAGCATGTTTTACATTGTAGTTCAAATGACATCACTGTACAAGGATGAGTTCAGTGCTGCTTGGTTTGTGTAGGGTATTTTTCTTGGCAATTAAATAAAACATCAAAATAGATGTTTTTTTTATGTTTTCTTTTATTGTTGTATTTGTTGATATTGTTGTTGTAGGAGTATAGTTATTGATGTATCTGTTTGTGTGTGTTTGTATATACAATAGGTCTGATATCCATCAGAAGGATCAAGGAAAAAGATCTTGTAAATTGATGGCGTATTTCTCTGCTTGTGTGTGTATCTTTAATATTTGTTTGACTAATACTGATTAAGTTATAGTGTACTTATCAAAATATATAATTTAATATTTAAAAATTCTATTAAAAGTTTCTAAATAGCTATAAAATTAATTATCTCAATTTTTATTTTTTTCTAAATAACCATAATGGTAACAAATCAATCCTTCAATTTTTTGATATTATATATGCAAATAAATAATAATATCGCCTAACCTTCTCAATCTCACCTGTCCGTTTTAATATTTTATTTCTTTTTACAACCGTCCTTGCCTCAAATTTCATTTCAGTCCAAGTAATTTACCATTTCACAATATCAAAAAATTACCTCCCTTCAATTTTCACACCCTACCATTAACACTGAATTTAGTTTAACATATAGTTTCCATACATGAATAGAAAGAAAGAAAAATAATGACTTTGGAGATGGATCTTTATTATTTTGATTTTTGAGGGAATCAAATCTTGATTGAAAGTCAATTTATAAATAAATTATGAATTCATCCTTGTACTAATTGTACTTATAAAGAAAATTTGATCCATTTGATAGTCACTGCCAACAAGTTAGATTATGGAAGATGATTCCTAATTTAATATGTGATTTGATTTTTTTTTTATGAGTACATATTTATTATTTCATTAGACAAATTAAAAGCGTTAATGTTTAGCATGAAATGACAAGGATCATTTTGACCGAGAGAAGCGAACTTAGAGGGGCAAATTAAAATTTTCCCTTTCTATAATTTTCACAAGTCTTTTAAAATTCCTCTCTTTCCTTGACTTTGCCGTTCTTCCCCTTCGCTTCGCTCCATCGCAGTCATGTCGGAGATCGTGCTCGTGGCATGGCAGCGTTACCTTCGGCAACTACAGCTCCATCCCCTCAGAACGAAGGTACGGGTTGATGTCTCAAACTTTGTTCCTTTTTTTTGATCGGTTTTGTTCTTCTTATCATCGTGTTTGATACATGGCAGGCCATCACTTCAGGGATCTTGGCCGGGTGTAGCGACGCGATCGCGCAGAAGATATCCGGGGTCAAGAAGCTCCAGTTGAGAAGGTTGCTTCTCCTCATGGTAAATGATTTGTTTTCCCCCCTTTTTTTCATTGGATTTGTTTTTGTTCTTTGGTAAATTCGGGACTTCTGTTCAGAAAGGGGAAAAAATATATCATTTAATATCATTTTGAACTATAGGCATCCTGAAACCTCATTTTATTGATTCTGTGCTCTTATGTTCCATCAGTAGTAGAAGTGAGAACTTGTTTGTTTTATATCATTTTGCAAAATCTACTAGTTTTGCTCTCTGCTGGTTTCGTCGGGAGTAGTTTATATCTGTCTCAAATTTTAATTTGCTGATGGATGAATTCTGTGGACAAGTTCAATTGTGCTGCTATAAGCATTCAGCGCTGCAATTTTTGTAGTGAGTATGTTTCCTTTCTATAAGTTTGTCGGCGTTATTTTAATTTATTGTGAAATACACAATAAAGTATGCACAATTTTTTCATTTTAGATTGTTCATGACTTACAAGAAGGAGGAAAGTGAAGATTTATAATGCATCTATTCAGTTGGTGTTTGCTATTCATTGTCCATTCTTTATAATGTTGATCAATTGATAAAGTGGAATGAACTGCGTCTATGTGTAGAAAAAAGCAGTAGAAAGTGAAGAGCAAGATTGTTTGTCACTGTCTATGGCTTTTCAAATTTAACCTGCAAAATATGCTGTACATTCTTCAAAGTGGCCGTTAGTTTTAAATTTATTTGAATACCATTAAGAGTGCATTTGTAACCAACCTAACTGTCTTCATCAGTTTCTTTTACTTGAACATATTTAAAGTCGTGCAACCATGATTAATGTTTCTTGATATTTAATAAATGCACAATTGTATCTTATAGCAATAATCTTTGTTTGATTAAGCTGCAGAAGTTTATGATTTTTTTTCCCCGAATGAAGTTTATCTTATTTTGATAGCATTTTTTTTTGTTCTTTCACTTTATGCAAATTGTAAACATTTTGCAGCTCTATGGTTTTATCTATGCTGGACCTTTCGGCCACTTCCTCCACAAACTTATGGAAAAAATTTTTAAGGGAAAGAAAGGAAATGAAACTGTTGCCAAAAAGGTAGCTTATTGTATATGTTCTCATCAAGTAATTTGATATCCTGATTATATATCTGTGTTTTTTTAGATTTTCATTAAGAAATTTATCTGATCAGGTAATTTTGGAACAACTAACAACCTCACCGTGGAATAACATGTTTTTTATGGCATACTATGGATTAGTTGTTGAAGGTTTGCATTCTATGACCTTCCCTACGTGAAGTTATCGCCATATAACTTTTCCATTAAATTAATTACTCTTGGTTTGAAACCTTTTTTTGTTATAATTTTCTATGCTTGTTACTAATTACTCTGTTTTCCTTTAACTCACTTTTGAATCTTATTCTCTTAATAAACTTATTTCATCTTTTTCCCAGATAGCTGATGGTCATGTGTCTATAACTCTCAATTTTTTGTCCGGATCAAAAACTTCTAGTTGGCTTATACGTATTGAATGTTTTTGTTATAAATAATGTGACAAAGATTATTTATCTTTTAAGCACAAATTCTCTGCAGTTGAACAATTTCCAGCTCTAGTTAATACTGGAAAACTATTTACAAGAGTAATCAACTAGGACCTACTTTGATTTCAAGATGTTATAATAACTACCCTCTTTATGCCTTTTAATTTAAATTACTGTTTCAAAAGCAAGTTTATGCATATTATTTGACTTTTGGATGCATGATTTTCTTTTGCTTCAAGGAGCCCTTTTATTTGCTACAGTTCAGTATTAACCTGAAGTTCTTTTTGGTGTTTTACACTAACTACTTTTTTGGACGTTTACTGTTGAAACTTCTGAAAACATTTGCTACTTTGTGAAGTCTATTACTTAGTCAAGCCATTTCTTGTTCTGCGAGTGCAGGAAGAACATTCAACCTATTTAGGTGATAAGTGGTGATTTTTTTTTCATATCAATGAGGTGATAAAAGTGAATCTATCTTATATGATGTCAACATTGAATCATTTTCATATCAATAATGTGACCAAATGGATCTACCTACAGTTAGAAGAAATCCCCAGCAGTTGAAGATCTACCAACTATAGTTATTGCTGGAAAACTACAAGCATACAAACAAATAACTTAGAAGAATAATCCACTAGCACTTTTATTTCATGATGTCAACGTAACTACTCTCTTTATTTCTTTCAATTCTTGTAACTGTTTCAAGTGCAAATTTATGCAGATTATTTGATTTTTGGATGCATGTTTTTCTTTTACTTCAAGTAGTCTTTTTCATTTGCTACAATTCAATATCAACCTAAATTTCTTGTCGGTGTTTTTATTTGAATATTCTCATTATCCATCTGCAGCGTTATTGGATGTTTACTATTGAAACCTCTGTGAACATTAGGTACTTTGTGATTTCAAAGATGAACTTAGTCAAGCTTTTACATGTTTTGCAAGTGCAGGAAGGTCATTTAGCCTAGTGAGCAAGAAAATAAGGAATGATTACCCATCCATCCAATTGACTGCATGGAAGGTATCATCCTTTAGAATTGTATTCTTTAATATGCCGCCATGTCTCATGCTCTTACTGTATTTCTTATTGGATTTTTTATTTGCATATGTACAGTTTTGGCCAATAGTTGGGTGGATAAACTATCAGTACATGCCTCTCCAGCTACGCGTCCTGTTCCACAGCTTTGTTGCTTCCTGCTGGTTTGTGCTTCTTTATCCATAAAATTAATATACATCTACTTAAAGAGTTCCTGTTGTAAATGTTTGATCATCATGGATCAAAATGATGGTTTATTAACTCTAGCAATCAAAGATCCCAAAA
The DNA here is from genome assembly GCF_018446385.1 of Zingiber officinale. NCBI lineage: Eukaryota > Viridiplantae > Streptophyta > Magnoliopsida > Zingiberales > Zingiberaceae > Zingiber > Zingiber officinale. The sequence goes on from NC_055997.1 coordinate 12,873,114, forward strand.
CGTGTAGCCATTTCTTTAATGCTCAATTCGCTTCTACTAATAGTGTGCAACCGAAGTCCCACACAACTCACTTTATGATATGGTGACATTTGTTTGTTCTTTTGCAACTTGCATTGTCAGCAAAGAGATTGCACTTTTAGTATGTTCAGTTCTATTTTGGTCTCCTTAAGTCTTTGGTGTATACCTTCAGTACTCAATTACACATGATTTTGTCAATTTAGTCAAAGAATGCACATCCTCCAAGCTCTACAATAGGCACAGATGAATGAAATAGCAAAAAGTTATTTTTCATATAATTAATTCAAAATATTAATCAATACAATAAACGGATCATTTGGATACCTTAGAAATCTTCAACTTATGTTTTGAAAAAAAAAAAATCTGTTCACAGAGTTTTGATGGCTAGAGGTAAATGACACTAGTATAACTTTGGAGTTTCAGTTGACATAGTGGAAAATCCTAAATTATGATGAAAACATAATCAAATCAAATAATGTAGATATTCCAAATTCTCACATAATGTGAAAAACTCTAGCACAGTTTGCTTCTCTTGTTATTTATCTCTCTCACCTCACATAACTTTGGTCATGTGCTAGATTTTGAAGAACTTATATGCAACTTGCTGGGTTGCCAAAGTGCTATGTGGATGTTAAATCACTGTTTTGATCGAAACTAGATGGATTAACGACAAATGCTAAATTTAATTATGAAACTTAAATGTTGTGATAGGCTAGAAAAAAAATTGTAACAGATTTGATGAAAACTTTAAAGTTATATTACATTTATTAATAAATATCTCATTCTCCATTCAATTCTGGATGTGACACCAAAAAGTTCCCCATGAAAGTTTCCTTTCATTACTTATAGAGTTTTGCATTTGCCTTGGCTGTTGAATCTCTCCCCTGTGACTTTAACTTCATTTCAACATATTCTTGTCTGGGTTTTGCCTTTTAATTTACTTGAAAGCACAGGGATTATAAATCATAAAATTGTTTTACCATGCCTCCTTTGTTGTGTTTCTTCTACCTTTCTTTTGGCAAAAAATATAAAAATTGTCTTATCTATTTTTGATGTCATATTATAATCGAGGTTGATTTTTATTCTTATGTCTGTTTTTGCAGGGGTGTTTTTCTGAACCTAAAAGCACGATCAGCTGCTACTGTAAAGAAGGCATAAAATTGGATCAGAAGGTCGACTTCTTGTTTACAACTTAATTTTCTATCTATTGTAGAATTATAATAGCTTGTGTTATGTCTAAGCTAAGGTAATCTTCCTTTAACCTTGATTGAAAATTGGGTTTGAGTCGGATGAACTCCGGTCGACTAATGGTTGAGTGGAGTTTAGTTCCCGAACAGGATTCAAACAACTGATGCGACTCGCTATATCTTCGGGTGGTTCAGTCAAGCTAAACTCAACTAAGCTATAATTCGATCAAACTTGGCCCAACTTAGACTCATTTAGCTTCATTCTTGGTCGGGGCTATTAGTATTTGATATTGTATTCGATCTTTATATCATGTGGATTCTCATTTTATTTTCTCATATTCAATCATTATAAAATTATTGTCAGCTAATTTATTTTGTTTAGTAAAATTTGAACAGGATTTAATTATAACGATCCTTTTTGGAGACCTTCATCAAGGAACAATTGTTATCGATATTGTTTCCTGCATAAATGGGTAACATTCGTATCAAGTATTTTGGATTATTACAATTTGATATCTTTGTTCAGTGAATATTTTCGATTTCAGTATCGTTTTTCTTTCTTCTAAAAGATATTATTATATTATTTATTCAAGTAAAAACTGTACTGATTCTATTACTAATAATTTCTTATTTCTTTTCAAATATATTTGGGTAAAAATAAAATGGGCATTTATCATTTGTGTTTTTATTATATGGGCGTCTCATTTTTTATGTGTGTCCCATTTTTTATTAAAGTTAAAATAACGTCTCATTTAAAATGATGCGTCTAAATATCCTTATATTATTTGTTCATTTAATTAGGTAGAAATTAATAACTAGTTTCTATAATAGATTATTTAATCATTTGACCATTAAAAGTTAGCATCTTAGAAGTTAGTTGTTACTTTTAATAACATTGGTTTTATCATAAAATTTTATTTATTTGAGTGATAACTTAATTAAAATAATATTTTAATTAAAATAATATTTCAGCAGGTAAAATAAATGATTTGGATTTCGTAACCTTTACTAATTTTTAAATGAATATTATTTAATCATGATCCACAGTATAGAAATTAACATATAACTTCTAAAACGTGTAAAAGTTAATTGTATTGGTGCAGTGGAGGTCGGCAAGAGGGGGGTGAATTGCTGAAAATAAAAATTAAACTATACCCTCCTCGTACTTTCAACTCAATTAGTGCAATAGTGATAAATTAATAAAGCAATAAAAGCTAAATAAAGAAATACAGAGAAGATCAGGATTTTAACCTGGTTACAACCAAGAAGGTTGTTAATCCAGGACAGTAGAAAAAGCGCAGTAGAAAAATTCTCCTTCTCTGAAGGCGGAGAAGTCTTTTACACTTTGGAAGCACATAACTATTGCTAGGAAACACTACACAGTTGATTGCTTGAGTTGTTGATGAATTCTTAGCTCCAGGGGCCTTTATATAGGCCCTGAAAATCTTATCCCGAGAGTCCAAGGCGCCTCCAACAGGGTTTAAGGCGCCTCCAACTCAATCTGCGGATAAAACTTTATCCGCAGCGCAAACGGTCAAACTGGCCTACTCAAGGCGCCTTAAACAATCCATTCAAGGCGCCTTCAATATGTTTAAGGCGCCTTCAATGTGTTTAAGGCGCCTTCAATGTTCCTGCTACAGTAATTTCTGCTACAGTAACTTCCAGTCTCTTTTGACTCCTTTTCTTCTTCACTTTGTCTTCCGAAGCTTCGTTTGTTTGGGTGATTTCGGCCAACCGAAATAGGACTCACCCGAACCCAATTTCCGGCCTTCTCCTCGAGCAGCATTCCGTCCCGGCTTCACATCCCTCGAACGCCGTGCACGCTCTTCACGCCCACCGGAGTACTCTTCCGCAGCTCTCTCGTCCTTTGGACGCACCGAGTCCGTCGGCTCCCTTCCCGTGCCGTCTTCTCGCTAGCTGCGTCTTCCGCTCGACTTCCTGTGTTCCTAAGTTCCTGCACACTCAGACACAGGGATCAAATACAGCAGGACCTAACCAACTTGGTTGATCACATCAAAACTACCACGGGGTCCAACAATCTCCCCCTTTTTGATGTGCATTAACCCAAGTTTAAGTTAGGGTTAAAAACAGACATAAACAGTAATTTTAAAGAAAAATTACTAAACTAACAAGTTAAGAATAATTTTTTGCAATTAGTAAAATTGCAACACCTTTTAAAAAAAATTTAAGTTTTCTCTAACTCCCCCTGAACTTGTACTTTTCTCTCCCCCTTTGATCACAGCAAAAAATGGGGTCTTAAAAATCTTCAAGTAAGATAAAAATTTTTGAAAATTTTCTAAGTTAAAAATGAATTTGTCAAAAAATTGCTAAATTAAAATGAATTTTCTAAAAAAAATTTCTAAGAAAAAAAAATCCTAAGTAAATGTTCAAATGTTCCTAAAAAAAAATTTCTAAGTCAAGTGAATGAACTATTAGAATTTTCCAGAAGAAAATTTTTAATTAAAAAAAATTAAGTTAGAATTTTTTTAAAAAAAATTTCTAAGGAATTTTTGTTTATTTTAACAAATATTTGATAAACTTTCAAAGCATTATTTAATTCTTGTTTAATGCTTTTTCAGAAAGTTAATTAAACATTTTCTTTCAATATTTTAGCTTCCAGGTCGTGGCGAGGCACTAGGCCTTCTTGGTTATTGGAGCAATAATCACTTCCTTAAACAAAGCTTCCATAAAGAATTTCAATGTTTAATTTTCTCACTGTAAGCTTTTAATTTTTTTTTAAAAAAAATTAATTAAGCACAGATTTTGGAACCTAATAGAGGTTCCTTCCTATAGGATTATTCAAAAATCTAGGGGTACATAGTTTCTTGGTATTTTTCTAAGTTGACCTTGATGCTTCCTTATATACCAATTTAATTTACTATAAATTTTTAATTTTGAAGTTGGAAATTGATTTAAGCATGCATCAAATTTCAGTTTTTCAATTTCTAATTTCAAATTTTTATTTTCTGATTTTAGATGATCCTACATTTCTAACGGGCATGCTCTTGCTAGGTTCAACTTTAGTTCAGCATTCTCTTTTTCTAATTGATCTAACTCTTTAGAAAGAGACTTGATAAATTTAAAAGATTGAGTTGGGGTTAGATTGCGTACCTTACTTACCTGGTCTGGTGACACTCCCCCTTCACTGCTGCTTTCTTCTTCTGATGTTCC